>NW_006408616.1:3932227-3943775 GCF_000296735.1 Chrysochloris asiatica
AATGAGTCTTCCTCCAATCCTGATGCCACCTTTTTCTTCATATAACCCAGCTTCTCAGATTATTTGCTCAGCATACAAATTGAATAAGTATGGTGAAAGAATACAACCCTGTCTCACAACTTTCTTAATTTTAAGCCATTCAGTGTTCCCATGTTCTGTTCAAACAACTGCTTCTTGGTCCATGTACAGATTCCTCATGAGTACAATTAAGTGTTCCAGAATACTCATATTTTGCAATGTTGTCCATAGCTTGTCATGATCCACACAATCGAAGGCCTTTGCACAGGTAATAAAGCATAGGTAAACATCGTTCTGGTGTTCTCTCCTTTCAGCCAAGATCCATCGGACATCAGCGCAATGATATCCCTCATTCCACGTCCTCTTCTGAATCCGTTTTGAACCTCTGGAAGTTCTCTGTCAACATACGCTTGCACTCATTTCTGTATTACCTTTAGTAAAACTTTATTCGCATGGGATATCAAAGATACTGTCCGATAATTTCCACATTCCGTTGGATCACCTTTTTTTGGAATGGGCAAAAAATACAGATGTCTTCCAATCAATTGGCCAGATAGTTTTCTTCCAAATTTCTAGGAATAGATGAGTGAGTGCCTCCAGTGCCTCCTCACTTTGCTGAAAGATTTCAATTTTTATTCCATCAATTACTGGTGCCTTCTTCTTCTCCAATTCCTTCAATATACACCTTGGACTTCTTCCTTCAGTATCATTAACTCTTGATCATATGCTATTTCTTGAAATGGGTGAACATCAACCATTTCCTTTTGGTACCGAGACTCTTCATATTCCTTTCATTTTCTTTTGATATTTTTGGAACAGACCATCAACTGCTCATATGCAAATTCAAACTGAAACTGAAGAAAATGAAAACAAGTCCACAAGAGCCAAAATATGACCTTAAATATATCCCACCTGAATTTAGACATCATGTGAAGAACAGATTTGATACATTAAACACTAAAGACCAAAGACCAGAAGAGTTGCAGGATGATATCAAGAATATCATACATCTAGAAAGCAAACGTCATTAAGAAGACAAGAAAGAAGTAAAAGATCAAAGTGGATGTCTGAAGAGACACTGAAATTTGCTCTCCAGCATAGAGAGGCTAAAGCAAATGGAAGAAATGAGGAGGTACAAAAGCTGAACAGAACTTTCAAAAGTCACCTGGAGAAGACAAAGGCAAATATTAAAACAAAACGTGGAAAGATCTGGAGTTAGAAAACCAGAAGGGAAGAAAACACTCAGCATTTCTCAAGCTGGGAGAGCTGAAGAAAAAACATCAAGCCTAGACTTTCGTTATTGAAGGATTCTCTGGACAAACTATTTATTCCATTACAATGATTATAATCCCCTCCATGTACCATCAGTTGACAAATTTCTCTCTATTCATTTTAGCTTTATTTTTTTAACACTCAGGAGTATATAATAGTTGAAACTACCAAAGGGCACATTCTGCAAGCCTGCCTCCTAGTCACCAGCCCTCAGACCCTTTAATTCCATGAAGCTAGAGTTCTCAGCAGCTCCTTTTCTCCATGTCCCCATCTCTGCCTCCATCTCTAGTGTCGCTGTTTCTCTGGATGTTGTTGTTAAGTGCCATAGAGTCGGTTCCAACCCATAGCAACCCTCTATAGGGTTTCTCTGGATAGGGTCCCACATTCTGCTTGTGCTCTTCTCCCTTTATGGTTCTAGCATCCTTTGTTTTTGGACTGTAAGATTAACTATTCCCCTGTTTTTGTTAAAAAAAACTTCTACCTTTACAGTTGTGACAGTCACAAATAGTCATGATAACAATTACTCACTATTGAATCATTACAATCTTATCCCCATCTCTTTTTACTAGACTCATCTATACAAGATGAAAACAATTCAGTGGGGACTCTATCTTTCCCCACACAGTTTTAAACTATACTCCCTCTTGAAACTTTGTAAGCCAGTCACTTCATGCCTTTAACACTCTCTCATTTTAGGCAGCCAATGTCTAAGTTGCCGATCCCTATCTACAGGGGATAACATTGATACTTGATGTGAACACTCCCTCCCTCTCAGTTGGTATTTTGAGCTACTACATCCATGAGTATAAGTCAAGTTCATCAAATTGTAGTAATTTACCCTTGTTTCCTTTATCAAAAATTGTTTTCTTTATCTTCCTCTAGTTGAGGAGCTCTGGTAGCGTAGTGGTTACGAATCAGGCTGCGAACCTTAAGGTCAGCGGTTCGAAACTACCAGTTGCTCTGCGGGAGAAAGATGAGGCTTTCTACTCCCGTAAAGATTTACACCGTCAGAAACCCTGTACAGGGTCGCTATGGGTCGGAACCGACTCGACAGCACATAACAACAACATAACAAGTCGAGTTCTGATTATCAACCCATTGAGGCTAGGTCAAATGGGTACTATCTGAAAGTCTGGGTGTTCTTGTGTCTCCCCTCACTTCATATCAGCTAAACACTTCACTCTCAGCTCTACCCCTCTGTGGCTATGTCCTTGTCCATGGGCTCAGATGTCCCCAGGTCTCACCACACTTTGGACCAAACAGTCCTTCCTCTTCTCACTCTCATCACCAGGTCAATTGCAGTCTATGGAATGTGGTTGAACTCAGCCCATTTCTGCCTTTCCCCCTGTTCCACTCACCAGTAGACCAATGTGGTCATCAGCAAGCTTACATGCCCGCTCATATGTTCCCTTTGAGTTTCAGTCTTAAAGGGGGCTTTGTCTTGAAGGGACCTGATTGTTTGCCTTGATGGCCTCCCAGCGAACAACTTGCTTATTCTTGTAGTAGCCAATCATACTGCCATTATTGTTTGGGGTTTTTCCTGCTGATCTTTCTTTGAAGATGTATCTTCTGTCTCTCTAGCTGTTCCGGGCTGGTTGGATTATCCTTTCTAGTGGGACTATCCCACCTCAGAATGTTCTGGATGGAGA
The DNA here is from genome assembly GCF_000296735.1 of Chrysochloris asiatica. Classification (NCBI taxonomy): domain Eukaryota; kingdom Metazoa; phylum Chordata; class Mammalia; order Afrosoricida; family Chrysochloridae; genus Chrysochloris; species Chrysochloris asiatica. The sequence goes on from NW_006408616.1 coordinate 3,935,167, forward strand.
AAAATGAAGTTTTTCCAGAGTGTCAATAGTGTGGGTAGAGATATGCAGATATTCATTGTCCTGAGAGATCACAACACCCTTGGATAGCAGCCCTTTGTGTTAAATCTGAAGTTAAAGCTTCAGCTCTGCAGTGACCATCTCACTGTATGGACCAATGTTGATTGTTGAATCCTTTTTCCTGATAGTGTTCTAATACTGGCCTTTGAGAACCCCAGAAAACTATAAGTATCAACTTTTATATGATGCTTCACTTTTGAACTTTTTATTGTTTGGTGATTGAGGATGTTTCCATTTCATACTCTGCCATTTACACTGAGGCTCATAGTGATGAATCCATGTCTCATCACCATTAACTATTTCTTAAAGAAACTTTTACCTTCCTTAAAGTATGGGTCCAACTTTTGTTAGCTTCTGTTTATGCTCTTCTGTGACTTATTTCATTGCCCATCTCGGACAAACTTTTCCCAATCCAAATTGGTCATGGATTATTTCACAGGCATTTCCATGGCTCATTTGCAAACGATTTTCCACATAATACACTGTCATTTGTCTATTGTATAGAATTATTTCACATGCACACTCAATGTGTCATCAACTGTAGACATGGATGGGCATTTTAATGTACCTGGAGTGAGAATAATTTTTGACTCACCCTCACAGATATATAAATAAAGATGTAAATATAAATAGTGGTAGCTATATTTGTATCTGTACCTGTATATATCTATATCTATATTTTTTAACTCCCACACTCAGAAGCTATACTTTCAATCCTGTTTTCTCTGTGATATGCTCTAATATATTATTGCTTATATTCCATCTTTCAGGAGAAAGAGTTCACACATATGATTGTAGGGAAATGAGGTGGGCTGGAGGAGAAAATGAGCTCTCTAAATTAAAGATACAAAGGTGACTTTTGGTGTGGCGCTGTGGACTAATGTGTCAGACTGCAAAGTCGTTTAAACTTCAAGGTCTGTGGTTCCAGATCACCAGCTGCACCAGGGTTGCTATGGGTTGGAATCGACTCTATGGCACTTAACAACAACAACAATGAATTTAGATCTGTGGTCACTTATGTGGCTTCAGGAGAAATTTTTGCAGTCTTTCATAGATAGATATGGAAAATCAGAATGGTTTGTGTGTGTCTATGTGTGTGCTGGTGATCTAATACATGAAAACAGCTATAATTATAGTGCTCTGTAGATGCACATGATTCGATGGACAAAATTTATAAAACAATTGGACAACGAACTGACATCAATCTTAACAGTATAAAATATCTATTACCTATAGTATGTCCAGAATCAATCTTTGCGAGGCATGATTGTGTTTGACCTGAGATCTGTCAAGTATATTTTCTTCCAAGAAGTCCCTGGGGTTTCCAAGCACAGTCCCTGCTGGGGATACATTATAGGCTCCAAAATGAACAGAATGTTAAAAACTAACAAGATTTTTTAGAGTCTTTTCTTGGCAAATTTGACAACAATTAGTGTCTATTAAGTTTTTAATAATCACATAGCAAATGAAAAAAGGATATGATATTCACCTATATACATTTGACATTTAGCAATAAAGATTTTAGACATAAATTCTGATTTAAAAATAAATAAATGTTTAGCTGACAGAGAGATGGATGGAAATTTCCTTTTAATTAGTACTTATTAGTCCACCTGAATAAACCAGACTGAATCTGGGATCTAAATACATATTGTAAGGAATCCAAAGACAAATGTTTGCTCCTAATTGTCTCTATTCTATACATGTCTCTTATCTCTTCTCCACCTAGCTCCAGCCACCAAACATCTTGTTTGTAACAGTACAATATCCTATCATATAGTCTGAATTTGGAATCCTATGCAGGTGATGCAGGCTAATGCACTGGACCACAAGGTCAGTCTGAGCTACAAGGTTGGTGGTTCAAACTCATAAACCACCCCTCAGATGGAACTAATTCAACAACACTTAACAGCAACAAGTCTGTTTTCAATCTACTGATGTTCCAACTTTCTTGAGTATCCTGAATATTGCCAAAATTAAAAAAAAAACAAAAAACATTTGGCCATGTAACCCAGGATCACATATTTTAATTCTGGCTATACTTAGGATACTCAAGAAAGTTGCATATAAAAGCACATTATCACAAGTGTGCTTTTATTAGTTTGTATGATTATTCGATTAATACTCCAGGAAATTAAAGAATTGGTAAGTGTAGGGAACATCACTTATTAGTCACTGTGGTGTTTCCAGGGTCAGTAGAGCACTTGGCATATACCAGGTACATAAGAAATAGCACTTCAATGACTGAATGGAGGAATAAATGAATAATATACTCACTATTTTCCTCATCTCCAGTGTCTGATAATATATGGTTTACAGCACAAATAAACAAAAAGTACTACATATAAGATATAGTCAGGAAATTATAGTCTCGTGTAGCTTTGAATAAACATATTGGAATTAGCTGGGGACAGTTAAGCCCATGTGGTTTATACAAGCTAACAAACATACAAAAGTACATGTTTAGGTGTAAATAAAAAAGCATAATTTCATAAAAAAAGCAACTTAAACTGATTTATACCAGTGTGGTGTCAAATTATTACAAATATAATGCTTGGAAGATATAACTTCATCTTCAAATATGAAATAAAAATAAAAACATTGAGCATTTTAGCTCCAAAAGGGATCTAATCTTATTTATAAATAAACACATAAAAGGATCCCATTAACATTGAAAGCTAGCACTTTTTCATTGTTATTGTCATATGCCTTCAAGTCAATTTCAATACATAGCAATTCTAGAGTACAGCACAGAATTATGCATAAGGAGTCTTAGGCTGAAATCTTTGCCTGGTCTTTTACTCCTGCAGATAGGCTGGTAGGTTCAAAGTGTCAACCTTTCAGCTAGCAGGTAAGTGCTTAATCATTGCAAAACCAAAGTTCCTTGTAATCACAGCAGCTATATGTTAACAACCTACAACATTTTCTAACTATGAATGTTAAAATGAGCATTTTCAGTAGCAAGCTAAGACCAGCAACTAATGTAAAAATTTCAGCATTAAAGTACTTTCAGTTTAGTATCTTATCACAGAATATGTGCCCTCTCCCATCTATGGAATATATACCACGAAAACCACCACCACAACCACTACCACCAGATGCTGTCAAGTTAATTCTGACTCATGACAATCACTGCATGTCAGAGTATACAGCTATGGTCCCTCAGGTTTTTGATGACTGTGGTCTTTTGAAATTAAATTTCCAGGACTTTCTTTCAAGAAGGCTTTATTGTTGATATGTACTGTAGAGTTGGTTCCTACTCATAGTAACACTGTATAGGATTTCCAAGGAGTAGCTGGTTGGTTTGAACTGCCGACTTTGTGGGCAGTAGTCCAGTGCTTATTGCACAGTACCATGAATCCTTTTTGGTGAATTCAAATGTTTCAGTTACTAGCCAGGTACTTAAGAGTTGGTGCCATCCTGGAATTATTTATTTAATTAATTTTGTTAATTTTTATAAAAATCCATTTAATTCAATAAAGATAAATCTTCATGATCAACACTGGGGTAAATGGAATCAGGGCAAAGTAAATTTAGGACATTAAATTATATCATATATCATGCAGCAGAAGCAACTGTTATACTGAGAAAAGATAAAAAAATTTCAGAGACCTGAATTCTAACCATTAGATAATTTGCTATTAATAAGAAAACTATCTAATGCTTAACAAAGTTATAAAATCTCCTGGGATTGAATTTTCTCATCTATAAAACAAAGATAATATGAATTAATATCTACAACTTCTTGTAACTATTATAATGCTAGCTTAAATTTTGAATATGATGCTGCAAAGATGATCAATACCATTAATTGTTAAGGATGTGCAAATCAAAACAACTTCATACCCACTCAGAGGGCTATTATCAGAAATTGAAAATAACAAGTAAAGATGTAGACATTCTGGAATCCTCATACATTACTAGAGGGAATAAAAAATTGTATAGTCACTGTGGAGAGCAGTTGGCAGTTCCTCAGTAAGTTCAACATAGAATTACTATATGTCCCAGAAATTATACTCATAGATAAAGAACTGAAAATAGGTACTCAAAGAAATATTTGTATATTAATGCAAACAGCAGCGCTATTCACAAGAGCCAAGAGGTGAAAGTAACCCCAATGTCTAGCCACAGATAAATGGATAAATAAAATGTGGTATATACATACAATGGATTATTACTCAATCTAAAAAAATTAAAATAAAAGGATCTAAAAAAATAATATGAGGGGTGCTTCAAAACATTTGTGAAAATTTTTCATTATATTTCAATTCCATAATTCAATAAACTTTTTGAAGTCCCCCTAATGTGTGTTATACATTTAATATAATGCTAGTTAAAAGAAGGCAGACACAAAATGTCAAATAATTTGTGAGTCCATTTACATGAAATATCTAAATGCTGTGGTTAAGTGCCATTAAGTCTGTTCCAACTCATAGCAAGCCTATATAGAATTTCTGAGGAGCAGCTGGTGGATTTGAACAGCTGATATTGCAGTTTGCAATCAAATGCTTATTCTAAAGTGCCACAACAGGTAAACTCCTGAAGACAGAACCAGAATGGTAATTTGCAAGGACTTGGAAAAAGGGCCAAAGGCAGTGATTGTAGAAAGGACATAAGGTTTACTTGCTAGGTGAAGAGTATGTTTTAAAATAAGAGAAAGTTTGTGATTGTGATAAAACTAGATGCCATTTGATTATACATGTTAAAGTACTTCGTTTTATGTTATATGACTATCATCTAATTTTAAATGATTAAATAAAGACTTCCTAAGTGATTTAGAAAAAGAGCTCAGAAAATCCTTTCCATAAACTGAAAGAGTGAAACAGATAAAATTGTCAAACCTGAGGAATAACTTCCAGTATACAAAAAAATGTGTAATCAGAGTCCTAGGAGGAGAGAAGTGAAGAAAAAGGAGCTGAAAAACATTTAAAGAAAAATGGTCAAACCTTTCCTAAACCTGATGAAACGAATGAGCACACTGAAGTTCAACAAATTCCAAGTAGGATAAACAAAAGATATGTCTATCTATATTCTTACTATTCAAGCTATGAAACTCAAAATGAAGAAACAAAAATCTTGAAAGCAGCTAGAGAAAAAGAACCCATCTTAGACAAAGAACCTACAAGAAAATAGCAAGAATATAAAAGCAGATTTTAACTTCATTAAGAACCCTAAAACCAAACTCATTGCCATTGAGTTGATTTATCTCATAGTGGTTCTACGTGACAGAGTAGAACTGTCCCATAGTGTTCTGAACAGTGTAATCTTTGAGGAAGCACACTATCACACTTTTCTCTTATGAATTTGTGGCCAAGCACTTAACCATTGTAACACCAAGTGTCCTTAAATTTAATATATAGGACATAATGAAGAGCAGACGGAAAGGTAAATAAATAGTACCTGAGATTTAAAATCTCATGAGCGGTGATCCAAGGTACAACTATTGATCTCTGTGGAAGAAGGAAGAGTAACGAGAGTTGAAGATGTGTGGAATCAATTAGTTCAGCATACTAATGGGAAATGTGAACATTAATTTGTCTACACCACTCTGAGAGCAGAAGAACTAAATGGTGACTGGCTACACTACCAACTCCTCTGAAAGGAGGATCACATAAAGAGGGTCCCAGATAGAGTGGGAGGAACTGTGGAAAAAACTCTAAATTGTTAAAAAAAAAAAAAAGAAAGAAAGAAAGAAAGAAAAGACTGGGCTTACAGGTTAGAAAGACACTTTGAAGAACCTGAAACTGTAGCACTCAACCACATTTCAGGTCAAGAACAGAACACACACTCTGGGTCCAATATTCAGCCAATCAGTAGATAGGTTTTTGTTGTTGTTAAGTACCTTGGAGTTGGTTCCAACTCATAGTGACCCTGCATAGAGTTTCCAAGGCTGAAATCTTTACAGGAGCAGAAAGCCTCATTTTTCTCCCACAAATGGCTGGTAGTTTCGAACTGATGACCTTGCAGCTTGCAGCCCAATTTGTAACCACTATGCTACCACAGCTCCTTGTAGATAGGTATATCAGGGGACAATAACACTAGCAAGGCATGTTCAACATGATCAATCATTCAAAATAAAAAAGGCAACGTTTACCTAAAGACACAGTTGAGAAGGATTGAGAAAGTGGGTAGAACGGAACTAGAAAGCACAGGGAGGAAGTGAGATAACTATTTTTGCATGGAGGGGATTACAAACATCGAGATGAAACAAAGTGTATAACTTGTTGAATGTCAAACTGATGATCTTGTCTGTAAACCTTCACTCAAGATACAATAAAAAGTTTTGTGTGTTTTTTAAGTGAGTTTGTAAGAAAAATAAATATTTCCATTTTTTTCTCTAAGCTGCTTTTAAAAGACATGTTGTTGCTATTGTTAAGTGCAGCTGAATAAGCTCTGACTCATAGGGGCCCTGTACAGAGTTTCTGTGGAATAACTGGTGGGTTTGAACCACAGGTTTTGTTGTTAGCAGTTCAGTACTTACCCTAGAGCAGCACAGCGGGACTCTTTAAAAGTCATAAGATAATATAAATTAAAAAACAAAATATTGCTCTGTTGTGTATATAGCATATAACACATAGCTTTAGTATATATTATAATGATATAGTATATGTTAATTATCCGCACAAGGGGGAAGACAAAGGGCCTATACTAAAGCAGCATTTGTATACTTAATATAAGAATTAATAGTTAATCTGAATTGCTGTTGTTGTTGTTAAGTGCCGTTGAGTCGATTCCAACCTATAATGACTCTCTATAGGGTTTCCAAGGAGCGACTGGTGAGATTGAACTGCCAATCTTGCAATTCAAACAGCTTTGCAGTCTGGCACATTAACCCACAGAACCACACCAGGACTGTGATAATGTAAGAAACAATCTCTAAATAACTAATGGTAAAATAACTGTGTGTGTGTGTAAGTTATAAAAGAAGACAATAAACTAGTACATTAGAAAATCTGTACTTATTAGAAAAGAAGGCACAAAAAGATGAAAAGAACAAAATGAGCATAAAACATATACAAACAAATGTAAAAGTGAAAAATGCTAATCCAAGCATTTGATAAACTACTAAACCCACTGCCATGGAGTGGATTCTAAAGCATAAACCCCTTTATAGGGGGATCCGAGACTGAAAATCTTTTAATGGAGCACACAGCCTCATCGGTCTTCTGAAGAGCAGCTGGTGAGTTTGAACCACCAACTTTAAGATTAGCAGCCCAATGCTTACCCCACAGTGCCACCATGTTCCTTAACAATATAATGACTGTATTAAATGCAAATGAATCAAACATTCCAATTAAAAAACCCAACAGATTGCAAAACTGGATTAAAGAAAACATGATTTAATTATATACTATCTACAAAACATAGTTTACATTTAAAGATGTGAATAGGTTGAAGGTAATAAGGATTAAAATACACACTAAGTAGTAATAAGAGAGCTAGAAAGGTTATAATAACATCAAACAAAAGAGACTTTAAGATAAAAATATTACTAACAGCAAAGAGGGTCACTAGAAAATGATTATCAATATCTGTGCATACAGCAACAAAAAAACCCATATGAATGAAGAAAAATCTGGCAAAATTGAAAGGAGAAAAAGATGCTTTTGGAAGCTATTCTAAGCTTTTTTTTTATTGGCCCAAAACCTGTACCCTTGTTCTAGTCATGCTTTATAAGTAATAAAACACATACACACACACATGACTTCAGCTACATCAATATATAAAAAAGTTCTGTTGTGTACATATAATGTAAGCTCTCTTAGTGAGAATCTTTGCCTGAGATAGGAATCTTGGCATGGTCCTGTGTGATAAACTTTGGACTGCTAACTGCAAGGGCAATGATTCAAACCTACCAGCTGTTTCTCAGAAACTCTATACAGGGTTACTATGAGTCAGAAACGACTTGAAGATGCATAATAACAACAAAATGCTTGAAAAAACAACATCCAGTGGTTCAAAGTATCTGGAATAAGACAGAAACATGGCTTTGTTGCCTTCCACCATATGACTCTGATAACTAAAGCTCAAAATTCCATGTCATCATCCAAGTGCAGACTGCGAATCTTCTCAGTCACAAATTTTATTTGAACTAGTGATCCAATGACCACTCCCAACAGACTGTCCAGTTTCATGCAGGTGCAACTAAACAGTGTCTTGACTGATGCCAACTTATGTGTCTCCTACTTCATGCCCTGAGCTTTACTTATTGAGACATTCATAGAAACTTCTTAACATTTGCACATGCTGAACTCATATATTCAGGAAAATAACTCCCAATTGGGCAACCTTCAACTAATGGTAAATGAGTTCCAATGGATAAAAGATCTCCCCTTTCCTTCTTTGTGCAGATGGTTGTGAAATGCAGTTTATAATCGCTTCAAAATGTCTCTTTGGGATTGCATATTGATCACCCATAGCTGTGGCAAGCTAACTAATTTAACTACCCCTTGTAATGATTGTCCTTTACTCTCAAACTCAATTCTAACCTTGGGTGTACCATCCTGAATAAATTATATGCATGCAGAGAGAGAAAAAAAAAAAAAAAAAAA
>NW_006408616.1:3953845-3958799 GCF_000296735.1 Chrysochloris asiatica
TGAAGTTATCAAGGACTTCATTCTTCTTGGATCAACCATAAACACTTAAGGAAGCAGCAGTCAAGAAATCAAACAACGTATTGCATTAGGCAAATCTGCTACACAAGACCTTTTGAAAGTGTTGAAGAGCAAAGATGTCAGCTTGAGAACTAAGGTGCGCCTGAAGCAAGCCATGGCATTTTCAATAACCTCATATGCATGTGAAAGATGGACAGTGAATAACGAAGACCACAGAAGAATTGATGCTTTTGAGTTATGGTGTTGGAGGCGAATATTGAAAGTACCCTGGGCTGCCAAGCTAACAAACAGAACTGTGTTAGAAGAAGTGCAGCCAAAGTGCTCCTTGAAGGCCAGAATGGCCTAACTTCATCTCTCATACTTCAGACATATTGTCAGGAGGTACCAGTCTCTGGAGAAGGATATCAGGTAAGTTGGAGTGTCAGAGAAAAAGAGGAAGACCCCCATCTAGATGGATTGGCAAAGTGGCAGCATCAATGGGCTCAAGTGTGGCAAAATTGTGAGGTTGGCTCATGCTCGGTCAGTGTTTCATTCTGCTGTGCAGGTCATTATGAATTGGTAAGGACTTCATTCTTCTTCTTCATTTTTTTTTTTTTTTTTTCTGAGTTTCCAAAGGCTTTATTGATACATGTGCTTTTGGAAAGGATCTTCAGTATCCCATCGCTTCCAAATCTCACGCATGAAGAGCTGTTTCAAAGGCCGAGGGGTTGCTGTTTTGTCCACTCTTATTCAGAGATCCAGTCATGGCCATAAGACTTGTAGTCAACCAATTCCTCTGGCTTAAACCAGAGACTGATTTCTTTCTCAGCACTTTTTACTGAATCATTGCCATGAATGATGTTCCTACCAACCTGAATACAGAAATCTCCACAAATGGCGCCTGGCTTAGAATCCGCTGGGTTAGTCTCCTCAAGTATCACTCGACCTGTCTTCAACCATGTTCAGCCCCTCCCAGACCATGGCCACAGCTGCTCCTGAGTTCATATACTTCACCAGCCTCAGGAAGAATGGGCGGTCTTTGACGTCAATATAATGTTGCTTCAGGTGCTCCTCAGAGGCCTTCATAAATTTCATGGCCACAGGCAGAATTCCTTCTGCTCAAAGAGCTTGATGATGTTGCCCACCAGGCTGCACAGCACGCCGTCCAGCTTGATGGCGATGAAGGTGAACTCCATGTTGGCCATGGTCCCTGGAGCTGGCAGGGGTGGACGCGTGCACTGCTGGCAGAAAAGAGATATTCAGCGACCACGGGAGCTGGTAGCAGTGCGCAGAGGCCGGACTTCATTCTTCCCGAATCAACTATCAACACTCATGGAAGCAGCAGTCAAGTATTGTACATAGTGTATCATAATTCACACAATGAGTGTCATTAACGCACAAGCAAACATCTTTCTGTTCTCTTTTTTCAGCCAAGATCCAGCTGATGTCAGCAATGATATCCCTCGTTCCACATCCTCATATGAATCAGGTTTGAACCTCTGGCAATTCCCTGTCAATATATTGTTGCAGCTATTTTTAAATTATCTTTAGCAAAATGTTACTTGCATGAGATAATTTTAATGATATTTTCCAATGAGTTCCACATTCTGTTGGGTCACCTCTCTTTGGGTTGTTTTGTTTATTTTTAATGTTTTATTGTGAATTATGTGATAATTTTCATGGGAGAACATTAGCTTTACATTCGTCCTATCGTATATCGTTTCATTGCCATGATTACAATCCCCTGCAGCAGCATCAACCAACCAAAGGATATAGGTTGGTCACCTCTCTTTGGATGAGAACATCTCTTCCAGCCAGGTGGCCAGGTAGCTGTATTCCACATTTCTTGGCATACATGAGTGAGTACTCCAGTAGTGCATCAATTTATTGAAAGATTTCAATTTGTATTCCATCAATTCCTGGAGACTTGTTCTTTGCCAATGCCTTCAGTGCACTTTGTATTTTTTTTTTTTTCCTGAAGTATCATTGATTCTTGATCATATGCTGCCTTTTGAAATGGATGACCATTGACCATTTCTTGTTGGTACAGTGACTGTGTATTTCTTCCATTTTCTTTTTGATGCTTTCCGCATCACTCAGTATTTTGCCTATCGAATTCTTCAACATTGAAAGTCAAGGGTTGAATTTTGTCTTCAGTTCCCTCATTTTGAGAAATGCTGAGTGTGTTCTTCCCCTTCAGTTTCCTACCTCCAGGTCTTTGCACATTTGATTATAAAATTTGAGTTTGTCTTCTTAACTTGAGCTGCCCTCTGAAACTTCCTATTCAGCTCTTTTGCTTCCTCATTTCATCCATTTGCTTTAGATCTCTACACTGAAGAGCAAGTTATAGAATCTGTTCTGACACCCACTTAGGTCTTTCCTTCTTTCTTGTCATCTTAATAACCTTTTGCTTTTTTCTTGTATGATGTTCTTTATGTCATCCCACAACTCTTTTTAATTTCAGTCACTTATGTCTAATTCATCAAATTTGTTCCTGAGATGATCTCAAAGTTAAAGTGGGGTATGTTCAAGGTCAACAGACCAAGAGCTACTTGTTCAAATTATAATAAGGGAATTCCAAATGTTTTAAAATTAGGAAAGGTGTATGCCATGGTAGTATTCTTTCACCATATTTATTCAATCTGTATGCTGAGCATGTAATTCCAGAATCTGGATTGTATGAAGGACACGGCATCAGGATTGGAGGAAGATTTATTAAACCCGTGATATGTAAATGATACAACTTGCATGTTGAAAGCACAGAGGACTTGAAATTTTTACTGATGAAAATCAAAAACCACAGGCTTCGGTATAGGTTGTATCACAATGTAAAAAAAAAGATGAAAGAAAGAAATCCTCATAAATTGACCAATGAATAACATGAAGATGAATAGACACAAGAGTGAAGTTGTCAAAGACTTTTTTGTTGTTGTTCATTCACCTATCAACTCAAGGAAGGAGCAGTTAACATATTGCAAATCTGCTGCACAGGACCTCTTTAAAGTGTCCAAGAGCAAAGAGGTCAGTCTGAGGACTAAGGTACAGCTGACCCAAGCCGTGATATTTTCAATAACCTCATATACTTGTGAAAGTTGGACAATGAATAAAGAAAACCATAGAAGAATTGATGCATTTGAACTATGATGTTGAAGGGGAATATTAAAGGTATATGGACTTCAAATGAACAAACACATCTGTTTGTTCAGAAGAAGTACAACCAGAATGCTCCTTAGAATCCAGGATGACCAGACTTCGTCTCTCATATTACAGACATATCATCAGGAGGCAACAGTCCCTGGAGAAGGACATTATGCTTGGTAAAGTGAAGGGTCAGAGAAAAAGAGGAAGACTCCCGATGAGATGAATTGTCACAGTGGCCCAGCAATGGCTCAAGTATAGCAAAGATTTTGAGGTTTGCACAGTTCATTGTTTAGTCCTGTTGTGCAGGAGGTCTCTGTGAGCAGATACCAACTCAAAAGCACCTAACAACAACAACAAGCGTAGTAAATCCTGAGTGTCAGATTTAAAATGTCTGATAACATTCCATTTCAGCTCTTTAATGCATAAGATATAGAGACAGTAATACTTGGAAATATTTAAGTCTCTAATGAGTTATTTTTTAAAATGATTTTATAAGGTGTCAGTTTCCTTAGCTTCAAAATTTTCCTCATTAAACTCTAGAGATAGGCTGAGAGATACAAAAAATATTTTTTGAAATAAACAACTTAAATAGTTTTAAAGTGTTTTGCCACTCAATAAACTATGTATGATTACAGAGCAGAATGAATATAGAGATCAGAAAATATCTGAAATAAGAGACCAAGGTTGTTCTTTTTCCCTGTGTACTAATTTAATGATAGTCTGAACCAAACCAATTGAGATGACAGGAATGAAAAGTGGATAAAAAAAATTGAGGAAGTTACTTTGACCAAAACACTTTTAAAGGATTTCGGTACATAGTTTCTAGAATATTATGCCAAATAAACAACTACTCTATATAAAAGACCCATAGTATCAATTATTATCACTGTCAATCTGAGAACGAAGCATTCTACAAAAGGCCTTGACATAACCAACTATTATGATTGTTTCTGCAATGTTAGAAATATGTAAATGAAGACACTTCAAGAAGATTTTGACACAACAGGTTTTAATAGATAAGGCCTAATTATGTCAGTCAGTGAAATTCAATTACCAGGAGAAAGAGGTGGACATTCTAGAAACAGCACTTGCATTAAATCTGCATGTACATTTTGAAGAGCTAGTACAAAACAGAAGAGAAATAGAAGATCTCAATTCTCTGAAATTACTTTATTAAGGTATCATGACTCTCCATTTTAATGTTAACTCAGAAAATAATTAAGTACTATAATAGAAAATATATCACTTCAATGGATTAACTTAGATATTCAAACTGTAAATAAATTTCAAGTATAATCTTATTTTGTTAAGAAGTTGCTCCCAGGAAATCCGATAAGGCTAATAATATGGTTGGTGGTAGCTAGTCTCCAGTAATGGCTTCCATTGAACCAATAAACCATGTTCTCAAGTACTCATTCTTCTTAATCCGGGCTAGTGCTGTGACATACTTTTTGACCAATAAAATGCAGGAGAAATGATGCTGTAGGATTTCCAAGGCTAGGTCATAGTAAATCTTGCAGTTTTCACTTGGGTCTCTCTCTTTTTTTTCTTTTTAGTTGTTTAAATGATTATATATTCCTGAGTGTTTTTGTGTAACACACACCCCCAAAAAACAAACAAAAAACAAAAACAGAGGGAATAAAACAAATACTGTTGAATGATGATGCATGGAGGACAATAATCATTGCAATGAAACTATGAATGTAAAACTGATTGTGCCCCATATAAACTATCACTCAATTCACAATAAAAACTTAAAAAATACAAAAACCCAAACAAACATTGGGAATAGGAAAAAAAAAAAAGAACATATAAA
>NW_006408616.1:3958899-3966171 GCF_000296735.1 Chrysochloris asiatica
TAAAGAAGAACTTAACATGAAATTTATAGGTTTAAACACCAGTAGCCAAAAAAAAAAGATCTGAGATCAATGACATTGGGCACCATCTTTACAAACAAAAAAAAAAAAAAAAAAACCCACAAAAGATGACATTTTAAATCCACAACATGTAAAATGAAAGAAATATCATTTAGAGAGAATATCAGTGAAATTGAGATTGGTTATATGCTGGGGAATTGGTTTTGACGCATAGAAACCCTGCATAGGGCTTCCAAGGCTGTAAATCTTTATGGGAGCAGAAAGCCTCATCATCTCATCTTTCTTCTGAGGAACAGCTGGTAGTTTCAAACTGCTGACCTTGAGGTTAGCAGCCTGACTCGAAACCACTTCACTACCAAAACTCTTTGAAATTGAAACTAGAAAAAAAAAAAAAAAATCAATGAAACCAAAAGATGGTAATATATAAGGTCCAATAAAATTGCCAAAACCTTTAGCCAATGCTGACCAAATGAAAAAGCAAGAAGACACATGCTGTTATTATCAGTAACAAGAGAGGAAACATGATTCTGCTCTTACAGAAATGATATTGACTATGATAATTAAGGAGCTCAGGTAGCGTAGTGGCTACGAATCGGGCTGCGAGCCACAAGGTCATCAGTTCAAAACTACCAGCTGTTTTGTGGGAGAAAGATGAGGTTTTTTGCTCCCGTAAAGATTTACAGCCTCAGAAACCCTGTACAGGGTCACTATGAGTCGGAACCAACTCCACGGCACACAACAACAATAACATTATAATTAAATGGCCATCACTCCTCTGTCAGTTTGTCATGCTGTGGTGGCTTGTGAGTTGCTGTGATTCTGAAAGCTATGCCACTGATATTTTAAATACCACCAGGGTCACCCATGGTGGACAGGTTTCAGATGAGCTTCCAGACAAAGACGGACTAGGAAGAAGGAGTAATGAACTACTTCCGAATATCTAGTCACTGAAAACCTTATGAATAGCAGAGAAACACTATCAGATATAGTGCCAGAAAATGAGCCCCTCAGGTTGGAAGGTACTCAAAATGTTACTGGGGAAGAGCTGCCTCCTTCAAGTAGAGTTGACTGTGATGATGCAAAAGGAGTAAAGCCCATGGGAGAAAAGAAGGTTTTATTTCAAAGATGAAGAACAAGGCAAGACTATATCCTCTCACCTTTTCCATTAATAATTACACAGTAGCTTCTAACCATTGCAATGAGTTATGAAAAAAACATCAACCACTGTGGAAAAGAAGAAGACTTTATATTTATAGAGCGGTCCTATAGAAAGATAATCCAATAAAATCCACACCAAAAAACAACTAAAGAACTAATGAATATTTTCAACAAGATTCCCAAATAAAAGATTGATATATAGAAAGCAATTGTATAAATAATGAGATATCTGCAAAAGAAATTTAGAAAATAACTACACTTACAACAGTAACAAAAGGAATAGAATGTTTAGGAACAAATTTCACAAAAGTACAGAATCTTTGAAAAATAAGCAAATATCACAGAGAAAAAAGAATTAAGAACTAAATAAATGAAAAGACATCCCATGTTGGTAGATTGGAATACTCTATAGATAAAAATGAAAATTCCTTCTAAATTTAATCAACAGATACAATTCATCTCAAAATGCACAAAACAGATGTTTTGCAGAAATGTAAAATCTGATTTTACTATTTATGGGGAAATGGAAAGGACACAGAGAAAAATAGCAAAAAAAATTCTTTTGAAGAAAAAAAATTAACACTCTTTCTGATTAAAAAACATAGCATCAAGGTACAGCAATCAAGACAGTATGGTCCTAGCATATGGTTAGACTTATAACTCATTGAAACAGAATTGAGATCTCAACAATAAGCTCTTACATTTACAGATGAATTAGTTTTCAACAATGGTGTCACAGCAATTGGATGGAGAAAAGATCATATTTTTCAGCAAATGATGCTGGAATAATTAGTCATGTGCTAAAGGATAAATTTACAACTAAGGATGAATTTAGATCATAAACAAGAAATATTCACAACACTCAAAGACCCAAATATAAAAGTTAAATTTCTAAAACATGTAGAAGAAAACATAGGGAAACGATCTTCCTTACTAGATTAATCAAAGATTTCTTAGCTACAACACCGAAATCATGATAAATTTTTTTAAAAAGTTTTAAAAATTGAACATTATTAAAATTATAGAAATTTTATTCTAAAAAAACTACCCTTGAGAATATGAAAATACAAGCCATTGACTGGGGAAAAATTTGCAAGTCATATTTTCAAAAAAGACATATTTAGAATATATAAAGAACTCATAAAGCTCACACTTGAAAATACATAAAACATTTAAATGGATGTTTCACCAAAGAAGATATATGAATAGCTACATGCTACATGAGAAAATCTTTGAATTAAAGAAATTACAAATTTAAACCACAATGAGGTGCCATTTCATGCCTATCATGATGGCTATATTTATAAGGATAGAAAATAACAAGTGTTGACTAGGATGCAAAGAACCTGGAACAGCCATAAATTACTGGTAGGAATGTAAACTAGTGTAGCCTCTTTGGAAAATAATTGGGCAGTTTTGTAATTACCTAAATATAAATTTACCATAAATCTTAGCAATTCCATTCCTAAGTCTAGCCAAAAGAGATGGAAACTATGTCCTAACAAAGACTTGTATATGAATACTGTACCAACATTGTTCACAATGGACAAAAGGTAGGGAAACAACCAGAATTCTACCAGCAACTGAAAGACAAAAAGTCTTTATTCACACAGTATATTATTATTATTCAACCAAAAAAGAAAAAAAAAAGTTAATGACACTTACTAAAACATGAAGTTACCTTAAAAACATTATACTAAGTGAAAGCAGTCAAACCCAGAAGACCACATACTTACTGTATGACTTGAATTATGTGAAGTGTACAAATAAGAAACTCTATAAATACAGGCTGCCTAAATCTGGGGGTGGGGACAGAGATGGAATGCAACTGGCCAAGAGGGCTCTTTAGAAGATGACAAAAATGGACTGAAATTAGACTGTGGAGATGGTTGCAGAGCCAACATTAAAAATTGCTGGATGGTATGCAACTAGAATATAGAACACATTTTTCAGTAAAAGATTTTGATTTGTTTTCATTACCAAATGTCAAATTCAAGTTAGAAACAATATTCTTGGTTACCAGTAGCTACATTCTAGAGTCCTGGTGTGCACTGTAGATCAGCACTGGACTGCTGAATACAAGGTTGGTGGTTCAAACCCATTAGCTGCTCTTTGGAAACTCTATATAGGGTCACTAAGAGTCAGAACTGAGTTGATGGCTCTTAACAACAACAACAAACCACATTGTAATGCAAGTTGCATGTCAAGCATGTTCCTGCTTAGAATGGTATCTGGCATATAGTGGGAACTCTACATATTTGTCAATGGAATGAATCATGTCATAGCTAGAACCATCACCATGAATAACAGAACTTGAAAATTACCTTTTAGAAATTAAATTAAAATACAGAGATGTTAGAAATATAAGAGAGAAAAGTACATTTGTTTTACTATCAACACCACAAATTATTAAGAAAATATTTCATTATATACCTTTATTTATCTCAAATTTTCTCCTATGGAACAAAATATACAAGGGGAAAATAGCCTATAAATAGTGCTGAAACCTCTTTGCATGTGGAATAGTGTTTGCATTGATCTCCATTCTGGATTCATTCCTTTGGCTAGGTTTATCACTGACTAATTTAAATGGACTACTTATGCCAAAGGCCTTTGTAGAAATTATCAATGGAAATAAATTATTATCCTGATCCAGTCATTGAATAAAAAGCTTTTGTCAGAGCATTCTATGGTCACTGCTATGCACAAAGAAAATCTCGTCTTTTCATCAAGACAGTAGAACAGAAAAAATATTACAATAGGAGGTTGTGTTGAAAAGGAGGGTGAGAGAAAACTCTTTTCATATATTATCTTATTAATGGTTTAATGATTCTGCCCAAGGTGTTAAGAGAATAAATGGCTGGAGAATATTAGTAGCAAATTGTTTTTATAATTGTTGTCCCTACTAGTGGGGTCAATGCCATTCTCATGGCACTCTTAGTTTCCTAAGTTCTCTTATTTACAACTTTCTAAGGAAGGCATAGGACCTATTTGTTTTGTGAGCTTGGCAGGAGAAAATGAACCTACCTTACTTAGTCCTTTCTTCCTCCTCATGAGAACTGGATGCTTTCAGGGTTCATAGATCTGTTTGATTTTTCCTGGTGAGAGGATACCTCTTCCGCCCACTCTGAGTCATTGGGTAGGCAAATCTGACTAATTCTGACATTGAATAGTAGGAAGATGCTCTGTCCACATTCTCTGACATGTCCTTTATCAATAATACAAGTATTCTTTGTATCTTCATCTGCCTAATTCCTTTGTATAATGATCATTTTATTAATTAGGCATATAAAACAATTAATCTGTCCTCTCAAACACCAAAACACCCTGACTGGTTTGCAATAATGTTTTAACTGAATCCATGTTGTAGTTCTTGTTAAGTGCTGACTCATAGAGACACTAGGCACAGTAGAACAAAACACTGCCCAGTCCTGCACCATCCTCACAATTGTTAGGTTTGAGCCCATTGCTGCTGCCACTCTACCAATCCATCTGTTGGGAGCCTTCCTATTTTTGCCAAACATTATATACTTCTCTGATAGACTAAGCATCAGGGACTGGCCCCTCCTGATGAAATGCCCAAAGCATCAGAGACTAAGTCTTGCCATCCTGATTTCTCAGGAGTATTTTGACTATACTTCTTCCAACACAGATTTCTTTGTTTGTTTTTTTGGAAGTCCATGGTACTTGCAGTATTTTTCTCCAACATCATAAGTCAAACACATCGATTCTTCTATGGTCTTTCTTATTCTTTGTCCAGCTTTCACATGTATGTAATGTGAAAATACCATGACAGATGCATCTTTGAAGGTCTTCAAATTGATTTCTTTGTGCTTGAACAGTGCAAAGATATCTTGAGCAGCAGATTAGCCTAACGCAATGTCATTTGATGTCTTGACTGCTGCTTATAAGAGTATGTTTATGTTATCATTGACACCTTCAATCCTTTCCCCATTTATCATGATGTTATTTATTGGTGCAGTTGTGAGTATTTTTGTTTCCTTTACATTGAAATATAATCCATCCTGAAGGCTGTGATTTGTGATCTTCATCAGTATTTTAAGTCCTTTTCACTTTCAGCAATCAAAGTTGTATCATCTGCATATCACAGGTTGTTAATGAGTGTACCTTAAATCTTGAGGCCACTCTACTTCATGTAATTCAGCTTCTCAGATGATTTGCTCAGCATATAAAATTGAATCAGTTTGGTGAGGGAAACAATCGTGGCACACACCATTATGGATTTTAAACCATTCAATACCCCTAGTTCTTTTCAAACAATCTCTCTTTCGTCTATGTACAGGTTCCTCACGCACACAAATAAATGTTCTGGAATATCTATTCTTCACAATGTTATCTGTAGCTTGTCATGATTCAGTCAAAAAACTTTGCATACTCAATAAAGTACAAATAAATATATTTATGACATTCACTGATTTAATATCAGTAATGATATCCTCATTCCTTGTCCTCTTCTGAATCTAGGTTGAATCCAAGTTAAATTTCTACCAGTTTCCTGTTGCAGTAATTTCTTAATTAACTTCAGCAAAAATTTACTTGCATGTGATACTAATAATATTATTCCATGGTTTCTTCATTGCATATGTTTGTGCCCATTATTTGGAATGGACACAAATACAGGTTTCTTCTAATCAGTTGGCCAGGTAGCTGTCATCCAAATTTCTTGGCATAGATGAATGAATGCCTCAAGTGCTTCCTCAATTTGTTGAAAGATTTCAATATATATTCAATCAATTTTGACACTTTGTCTTTCACAGTCAGTGAAGCTTTAACATCATCCTCCAGTACCATCAGTTCTTGATCGTATGCTACCTCTTGAAATGGTTAAACATCAACCATTTCTTTTTGGTACTGTGCTCATTGTATACCTTGCAACTTCTTTTGATATTTTATGCATCATTGAAAATGTTGCCCATGGAGTCCTTCTGTATTTCTAGTCAATGTTTGAATTCTTTCTTCAGTTCTTTATACTTGAGAAAGACTGAGTATATCCGTACCTCTGGCTTTTCTAGAACTACGTCTTTAAATGTACTTTTTATGATGAATGTGATGACATTCCTTATAAATCTGTTATTCCCAGAAGAGTAATACAACACTGACATACAACTTACCTAATTTAAAACCATGCAGTGTCCCCTTGGAACAGCGTACTATTCCAACAATTGTCTCTTTGTCTATTTAAAGGTTCATCATGAGCACAAACTCGTCTGTCAGTTTGTCGTACTGTGGTGGCTTGTGAGTTGCTGTGATTCTGAAAGCTATACCACCAGTATTTTAAATACCAGCAGTATCACCCATGGTAGACAGGTTTCAGATGAGCTTCCAGACAAAGACAGACTAGGAAGAAGGACTGACAAATAATTTCTGAATATTCAGTCACTGAAACCCTTAAAAATAGCAGAGAAACACTGTCAGATATAGTGCCAGAAAATAAGCCCCTCAGGTTGGAAGGCACTCAAAATGCGACTGCAGAAGAGCTGCCTCCTCAAAGTAGAGTTGACCGTGATGATGTGAATGGAAAAAACCTACGGGACCTTCATTTGCTGATGCAGCACAACTCAAAATGAAGAGAAACAGCTATAAACATCCATTAATAATCAGAACATGGCATGTATGAAGTATGAATCTAGGAAAATTAGAAATTGTCAAAAATGAAATGGAACGCATAAACTTCGATATCTTAGGTATTGTTGTCGTTGTCGTTAAGTGCCGTGGAGTCAGTGCCAACTCATAGTGACCCTGCACAGTGTTTCCGAGGTTGTAAATCTTTATAGGAGCAGAAAGCCTCATCTTTCTCCCATGGAACCGCTGGTATTTTCGAACTGCTGACCTTGTGGCTCACAGCCTGATTCGTAACCACTACGCTACCAGAGCTCCTTATCTTAGGCATTAGTGAGCTGAAATGGACTGGTATTGGCCGTTTTGAATGTGACGACCACATGGTTTATTGTGCTGGCAATGACAAAATGAAGTGGATGGTGTTGCATTCACTGTCAAAAAAACATATGCAGATCACTCATGAGGTACAACACTGTCTGTGATAGGATAATATCCATGCGCCTACAGGGAAGCCCA
>NW_006408616.1:3972953-3985803 GCF_000296735.1 Chrysochloris asiatica
TCATCATCTCTGTCTCCATTTCAGGCATCTCTGGTTCTCTGGGTAGGGTCCCGCTCTCGGCTCTTCTCCATTGATGGTTCACTTGGGTCTCTTGAATGTCTTGCTCTGGAGGAAGTCAGCTGACAGCTAGGTGTCGTGCTTTGTAAGCAGTAGCCACATGGACAGGATAAGTGAAAGGAGAAAGATGCCAAGCCTCCAACTGCTACAGCCATTCCAGCTGAGATGGCAGACATGTAAGTGTAGAAGACACCATGAAGATCCAGCTTAGTCAGACCTTCAGATGACTTCAGCCCCAGATGTGATCTCATTGCAACTTCATGGGAGACTACAAATTTGAACTCTCCAAATAAGTACAATAAAACTGTGAGAGGGGAACTCTATGGACTATCTTGTTTTTCCAGGTCTTGAAAATGTTCTAACTTTAACAGGGTACAGTCTTACCACATTTCCATAGCTCTTTGTAAGTATAAAGTATTTGTTTTCCTTTTTGACAGACTTTTTCCTTATCATGTTTATTATATAGTCAGATCTTGGATCCAAGAAAGAAAATAATAAATAGTTGGCTTAAGCTTTTAACTTTTGATGTTATTTGTAATTATCAGAATGAGGGGGTAGAGAAGTCAGACTATGCTAAATCAGGAGACTTCTTTTATAGGTTGTCCTTCACTATTTGTACAGTCTTAAATAATTGAAAAATTATCTGTATGCATCTCATTTTCTAATCTTTAAAATGAACGAACTAGACTATTTCTAGCATCAGATATGAGGCCACTGAAGTGATTCAGAGGATCTATAAGACACTTAAAACTTAGAGCAGAATAAAGCATTAAAAAAAAAAAAAATTCAGACTCAATAGTTCTCAGATTTTCAAAGCGATCTCAGTCCCCAGAATATATTAGGACAATCAATCTCAGAAATAATTTTTGTTTTAAAATTCCATTATTTTGTGAAGGCCATAAGGAAAATAGAAGATTACCAACAGTCTATGGTACCAAATCGAGAATATTTTTATGACTAAACTTTCATAAGTCAATAATATGAGGTCACATTTTTTACAAATGTTTGAAAATCCTTATTTGGTTAAAATAGGATCATATTTCCACCCACCCCTACTATATTCCTTCAAATGTTCCACCTAGAAAAGACTTTTAAATTAAGATGCATGTTTTAAAGAGCTAGATGAGCAAAAATGAACAAAGTTAAGATTGATCTATAAAATTATTTTGTGGCTCTTGGGCTTCACCAGAAAAGATATCTTCCACTTTCTAATATTGTCTTTAAATCTGGCATTTTCTTACCTTCACATAATCACCCAAATTTAAGTCTAAATTTTGGATCAAACTTATTAATGCCAAAATAGAACTATTTCCAAGCAGTTCCTCATAACAGAACAACTTCTCATTTCCAAGAACATAATTTATTGAATAACTACTGTGTCAGTAATTATTTAATTTCATAATTTTAATGGTCAAGATCATTTCATTACTTCCTTTTATTTCCACTAAAATGCAGTACTGTAAGTGGTAGTGACCTCTGTTTGTTTTATTTTATGAAATTTCACAACATATATTCCTAGACAGTATCTGGCACATGTAGAAAAATGGAATTAAAATATAATGTAACTTATCCATAAACTTTTTGAAGCATTTTGCTTTGTCAAATTATGAATGACTATACAAATATATGTGATGTGAATTGGGAGAATAGAAAAAAGAAATAGCTAGCAGCGACATATTGCATTATATCCAGACAGGTCTGATTCCTATACCAAAACAACAACAACAACAAAGTAAATAAAATTGTATAGGTAGAGACAGAAATAGAAAAAATCAGTACCTAGGCCCAAGTCATGAATTGTTAATGTTTTACATATCATTGAGTTGTTTCTGCCTTGCAGTGACCCTGTTTACAATACAACAGAACACTGCATTGTTCTCTACCATCCTCAAAAATGGTGCTATGTTTATGTCAACTGCAGCAGCCACTGTGTCAATCCAACCTGTCAAGAGTCTTCCTCTAATTCACTGACCCTCTACTTTATCAAGCATGATGTTCTTCTCCAAGGGCTGGTCACTCCTAAAAACATGTCCAAAGTACATGTGACAAAATTGTTCATCCTCCCTTCTAAGGAGCATTCTGGCTATACATCTTAAAGACAGTTATTCATTTTTCTGACAGTCCATGGTATAGTCAATATTCTTTGCCAACATCATTTTGAATGCATTAAATTATTTGATTTTCCTTATTCACTGGCTAGTTTTCACAGGCATGACAATACTTTGGCTTAGGTTCAGTTGCACCTTAGTCCTCAAAGTATCACCTTTGGTTTTAAACATGTTAAAGAGGTCTTCTACAGCAAATTTGCCAAATGCAATATGTTGATTGATTCCTTGATTACTGCTTTTGTGGGTGCCGATTGTGAATCCAAGAAAAATGAAATCCTTAACAACTTCAATCTTTTTTCCCCATATCATGATGTATATTTATCCAGTTGTGAGGAACTTTGCTTTCTGTACGATAAGGTGTAATAAATCCCCTATACAGGGTCTCTATGGTTCAGAACTGACTCAACAGCACTTAACAACAACAACAATCCATACTGAAAGTTGTAGTCTTTGATCTTCATCAGTAAGTGCTTTAAGATGTGATATCTGCCTATCACAGGTTGTTAATCTGTGTTCTTCCAATCCTGATGCCACATCCTTCTCAATATTGATCAGTTTCTTTATTTGCTCAGCATGCCTACTAAATAAGTATGGTGGAAGAATAAAACCTAATACACACGTTCCTTAATTGTAAACCATGCAATATCTCCTGTTCTGTTTGAATGATTGCCTCTTGGTCATGTTTTGCATGAACACAATTAAGTATTTGAGAATTCCTGTTTTTCACAATGTTATCCATAATTTGTTGTGACCCCATAGTTCAATGCCTTTGCATGGTTAATAAAACACAGGAAAACATCTCTCTGGTATTCTCTGCTTTCAGCCTATATCTAACTGATATTGTTGTTAAGTACCTTAGAGTTGGTTCTGACTCCTAGCACCCTGTATAGGGTTTCCAAAGAGTGGCTGGTGAGCTTGAAACATCAACCTTGTGGTTCAAACTCACTTTGCAGTCCAGCGCATTAACCTACAGAGCCACACCAGGACTCCAGATCTATCTAATATCAGTAACGATAGCTTCCACATCCTCTTCTGAATCCAGCTGGAATTTCTAGCAGTTCTCTGTCAATATATGTTGCAATCATTTTAAATTAGTTTCAGCATAATTTTATTTGCATGTGATATTAATTCCATTTCTTAATAATTTCCATATTCTATTGGATCACCTTTCTTTGAAATGGGTACAAACATAGATCCCTTTTTGTCAGTTGGCCACATATTTGTCTTGTAATTTTCTTAGCATAGATGAATAAGCATTTCAAGCACTGCCATCAGTTTGCTGAAACATTTCAATAGTTATTTTGTTACTTCTTAGAGCTTTGCTTTTGCCAGTGCTTCAGTGCAGCTTGAACTTAATCCTCAATACTATCAGTTCCTGTCCATACACTATCGCTTGCAATGGTTGAATGTCAACAACTCTTTTTGGTACTGTGACTCAGTGTAATCCTTCCATCATTCCTTGCTGTTTCCTGTATTATTCATTTTTTTGTACACAGAATCTTTCAAAAGCAACTTGAAGCTTGATTTTTCTTTTCATCTTTTCAGCTTGAGAATTGTTGAGAACATTCCTCTTTTTGAATTTCTAATTCCAGTTCTTTGTAACTTTATTATAATACTTTTTTTTTTTGTAAATTGAGTGATGGTTTACATGGGTGAACATTAGCTTTACACCATCATTTCATTGCAATAATTACACTCTCATCCATGCATCATTATTCCACAGTATTTGCTTCCATTCCCTCTGTTTTTGGGGTTTTTTTTTTGGGGGGGGAGGATGAGGTGGAGGGATGTACACAAAACACTCAGGAATATATAATAATTTAAACAACCAAAGGGCACATTCTGCAAGCCTGACTCCTGGCTGCCAACACTCAGTCCATCTCTTCCCATGAGTCTAGAATCCTCAACTGCTCCCTCGCTCTATGTCCTCATCTCTGCCTCCATCTCTGGTGTCACTGTTTCTCTGGATAGAGTCCCACATTCTGCTTGTGCTCTTCTCCCTTGGGTCCTCTGTTTCTGGACTGTAATATTAACTACTCCCCTGTTTTTGTTACAAAACTTCTACCTTTACAGTTGTGACAGTCTCAATTAGTCATGATAACAATTACTCACTATTGAATCATAAGACTCTTATCCCCATCTCTGTTCACCAGACCCATCTAGACAACATGAAAATTATTCAGTGGGAACTCTACCTTCCCTCGCACACTCTTAAACTACATGAACATACCTATACTCAGATTCACTTCACCTACATACAAATGGCCACCATAATGAATCATATCAACAGCATGATGACGGTTTCCCACTGTGTTATTATTACTATGTTCTATTTTATCAACGTTATAAATTATTTGTGGCTGCATTTTCCTTTTTTTTCTCTCTCTCTCCCTCTCATCAATTCCTTTTTATTAGCATTTTTTTTCTTGGTAGAATAGAGGAACTGGTACTGACAGGCCTATCTCTTTTCTAGAATTGTTTATTTGTGGAGACAACTCCTTTGTTGCTCATTCTTTTTGCTGTGTCTGCAACCTGATTTACACCTGGGTTGGTTGGAGGAAAAAAAACCACTTTAACACTGGAGGCACAGGTAAATGGTGACTGTTCTAAAGTAACCATGGAAGATAAATAAACTGTAATAGTTGATGAGTTTCACTTTGGATAAGTACACATCAGCCCACACATTATTTTGGTTGACTTTACCCTTGCACTAAAGTTAGGAGAGTTTATAAAACAACAGCTATTATCATGGATCATTCCATCTGGCATTTGCCTATGAAAAACTTTATTTCCCTCATTACTTTGGTTACACGCATCTCACACACACACACACACACACACACACACACACACACACGTTAAATTTAGGGAACTGTTTTTGAATCATACTCATTGAAAATTCTTCCTAATTTTTATTTTCATTTGTATTGAACAAGCACTAAGTGGATACTATATTTGTAAGACATTATGCTAGAAGTTCATGTTTTCAGAGGTAACTTTTCTTAATGTCCCATATTTTCCAACCTATTGTTGTTATGTGCTTGTCTCACTCATAGAAACCCCATATAAGATTTCCAAGGATCAGTTGGTGGGTTTGAATCACTAATCTTAAAGTTAGCAGTCCAGTGCTTATGCTACATACAGTGCAATTTGAGCTTATAACTTTTTACTCATCATTTAAAGGGGGCAGAGTGGTTCTGTTGAATAGCAGGGAACTGGTAGCAACAAGGTTGGCAGTTTGGGCCTATCAGCCTCTCTTTGGAAGAAAGATTAGACTTTCTGCTCCTGTAAAGATTTACATACTCAAAACCTTATATTGGGTTACTATGAGTCTTTAACAGCACGTTGATGACACTTAACAAAAATAATCATATAAAAACTTTCCAGATTTAATGAAATTACAAACTTCAGCTGTAAAAACTAGAATGGTAACCTTTAAGAATCTTAATTTAAAAATGAGTCCTTAAGGAATCAAGTTGATGTTTATTTCTATGTAACTTTAAATTATTTACTTCTATAGTTATATAAATAACTGGAAATAATTATTTTTCCTTATAATGAAGAAAAGTTAAGATTATAAAAGCATCTTCCTAGTCAAGAACACAAAGGTACTTTTCATTAGTTTCATTATGTTTTCCACACAAGAAAGAGTCCAGAAGTATAGGACAAGGAAATTTCACATGAAAATGAAGTCACTTTCCTACTCAGCAATCTACTCTGTAACTAATAAGAGGAGAAACATGAAATAGTAATGGAATAATGGATCTGAATATTTTTCAGATCAATAAGTAAAGTAGAAATTTTTACTGTGAAAACACTTTGTAGTCAATCCTTGAAAACATCTGTATCAAACTCATAACTACGTAAGCCCAAAATTCTAGGCCCACAACTCTAGGTTTTCTGCTTATCATTTTGACATCAGACATAGCAGCAGACCTTGCTAGATCTTGTTTAAGAAACCTCCAAGGAAATAGAATTGCTTTAGGATGAAAAATCAGCAGGTGGCACTCTTTCCTCTGCATCCATTTTGAGCTACTTTTTCAGGGCAGAATATTAGAAGTTACTTACTAAGAGGTGGAAATCTAAGGTCCTGAGTAAGCAATGCCAAGTCATTATTGAAGACAAGAGGTATTTATGCATTAGAAAATTACCACATCCTTCCTAAACCTATTAGGTAGATGCACCCTTCTTTGTTGTTATTAAGTGCCATCTAGTTGGTTCTTACTCATAGAGACCCTGTAGAGTTTCTGAGGAGCAGCTGGTGAGTTTAAACTACCGACCTCATGATACAAATGACCTTGCACTCTAGGGCTTATCCGACAGTTCCACACCAAGACTCCTATTTATTAAACCCAGTCATATTGGTAAGTAGCTGTTAAAATCTCATTTGATGATTACTGCCTTTCCATGACAGATTAAAGCAAGTTGTGGTTAAAGAATTCTGTCTTATCCAACATGTCCAAAAATGTTTCTATGCATACCAAACAAACCTCACATTTTAATTTCTATACCCCTTCAGGAGTTCTGGTGGCACTGTAGGATAAGTACTGGACTGCTAACTGCAAAGATGGTGGCTCAAACCTACCAGATGCTCAGCAGGAAAAAGATGAGACTTTCTGCTCCTGTAAAGATTTACAGCCTCAGAAACACGATACAGGGTCACTATGATTAGGAATTGACTAAAAGGCAATGCATTTTCTTTTTTTGGTGTTTATTATAATCAAAATATAATCAATCAAAGCCTGTATAAAGACATGTTTCCATATGTGACTCCAGCTGAGAACAGGAATTGGTTATAATGAGTCTCTGTAAATAAAAAAGGAAAGAGACACTGGAGTCCTCTTAATAAATGCTTAGTAGAATTCAAATACTTTCAGTGAAGAAAGTTATTCTGACCAGTGTTGATGTATTTGCTACAACCAATTCTCTGTATATCTATCTAAGTAAGTTCCTCACTAGGAATAACTAAAAACAGAAATTGAGAACATGTACACTTAAGATCTACAATAGCTTAGTGTTTTTAATTAAAAACATTTTTTTTTTCCCATAAGACAAGAACATTTGTCTGCTTTATGGCAGGTTTGTAAAACACAGTCACAAGTGTTTTGTTGTTGTTGTTGTTGTTGTTGTTGTTTGTTGCTGTTCAGTCAATTCCAACTCATGAATTGCCCCCATAGGGTTTTCAAGGTTGTGACTTTTGGGAAGTAGATCAACAGACCTGTATTCTCAAACACTTCTGGTGGTTTTAAACAGCCAAGTTATTTGTCGATAGTTGAGCCTTTTACTGTTTTTGCCATCCATGAACTTTATTGATAAGTTAACTCCTTACCACTGCCAAAAGCAACCTTGATTTCACTAACTAGAAAGATGTTCCAGTTTTGGTAAACTGTTCATGATACAGTAAAGGCAAAGATTACCATTGAGATTTGGGGGGTTTATTTGTAGTAAACAAATTTGTATTTTGCTTCTTCAAGGTTGTTATTGTTAAGTGTCATAGAGTCAGTTCCAAGTCACAGTGATTTTGGACAAGGTTGCCGAGGAGCAGCTAGTTGGTTTGAACTGCTGACCTTGTATTTCAAAGTCCAGTGCTAATCTTACAGTGCTGCACCAAGAGTCTTTCTTCAAGGTTTTTTTAGTTTTTATTTTTAGGTGCCTTAGAGTCAGTTTCGATTCATAACAATCCTGTATGGGGTATCCAAGGAGTGGCTGGTGAATCTGAACGGCCAACTTTGTGGTTCAACTCAATCTTGTGGTCCAGTGCATTATCCACAGCATCACACCAGAACTCCTTTCTTCAAGGAAGTCATGGCAAACTGGAAAGCTAATCTGATTTCCTGCAAATGCTCAACAAATAGTGTACAATTTTGAGTGCAAAGGTGTAGGCTAAGAAGCAATGTTTTGTTTTTGTTTTATCCATAAAAGCTAATAAATATTACAATAAATTAGAATTTCATGGGTTTAAAAATTCTAAATCTCATTTCACATGAGATGTGTCATGTGGAGCTGCCCAAATAATATGGTATGAATAAGAACGAGTACAGGTGTTCCAAAAAGGCTACATAAGTTGCATCACAGAATCAATATGGTTAGGAACTTTTTTTTTTTTTCATTTATAAATAAGAGAAATGGCCAGTATTCTTTGAAGGAAAGTATTCCTTAGCATATATGCACCTGAAATTGTTATGAAAAGGCTTATTTTCCTAAGAAAGTATTTCGGAAGGAAAGCAAGTGAGAAGACATTCATAGGTGTGAAGCATAAGTTCTGCAGAGCATTTAAAAGTAAGTTATTTGCTCTGATTTAATCAATACACTCTTTGACTAGAAAGCTCAGAGAAGCCAAAATTCCTGTCTTGGAGACTCCCTTAACTGTATGTCATCACACACAACTTCCCCAATAACTACTCATTATGTATGATGGCATACCAAACAGTGAGAACATGATGCTGAAAACATTATGCTCATCAGAGACTGTGGGTTTAGCCAATTTGTCTGGAGAAACCCTGAGATTTCTGAGTCTTAAGCCTGACTCTTTCAGCTCCAGTACCATCCTCAGCCATTTTCTGGTGATCATGTAAGAGGCAGTACAGTGTCTGACAGCACAGCACACATTACAACTTGTGCAAAGCCAATGATCATTCTATTTCAAAGACTCAAAAGTATGATGTACAAGAGCAACTGGAAATGCTAATAAGAAGCTAGCTAATAAGCTTCAATCTTAGGTAAATTTAATAGAACTGTTTTATTCGTTACGAAGTAGAGTCACACCTTAAACATGTGTCAACACAATAAAACGGTAGGCTTCTTGCAAATCAGTTTGAAGAAAAAGTAGAAAAGTCAAAATTAACTTGCCTAGACACAAATTATACCTATAGAGTATTTTCTTATTATCAATGATTGTTTAGTGTGAAAGTTAAAATGACTCCTCAAATTCACAACGTTGAGACCCTGTTCCTTAATAAATACTATGCAATGTTGAGAAGCACAGTATATTATTTCATTAAGTGCTTCTTGGGAGAAGAAGATTTAGAAGTAAAACTGCTGTCTTTGTGTGGCAAGGTCATGACCTCTGACAACTTTGGAGCTTATCTCTTTCATCTTCTCACTCCCCTGAGACCCCTAACTTGCAGAGGAATCAAGTTGGTAAGCCAGAACTAGACAGAATTCAGCATTGTTGTGGAGCTACGTTCTCTCTCTCCCTCTCTTTTTCTCTCTCTCCCTCCCTCTTTCTCTGTCTCTCTCTCTTTCTTTTTTTTTCCCCCCTCTAAACAAAACAGATCTGAACTGAGCCAAGGAAACAAAAATGTATTGTTCCTCGCAGATGGAAGCGAGTGTCGCCTAGGTAACCAGATTAATCTCCTTTTTCTCTCCCTTCCTCTCTTGTAGTGCGGTAATCGGTGGGCTCTTTTCACAAAAAAGCCAGCCTCAAAGCTGGGGCTCTAACTAGGTTCCTAATTAGCTGCAATTTACAATGAAGACAACATGATGAGATAATAGAAATTTGCAAAATAATGACATACCTCAGCAAAATATTCCTCCTCCTAAGAACCATTTTTATACAAAAACAATAAAGAGGGCCCTTCTAAAGCAAAGCTGGAAAATGGTGGTGTATTATGTGACACAGAACATTATTGTTCGCCTCTTGTTCCCCCAATCAACAGCTTATTGTTTGGCATCTTAAATAAAAATGACTCAAATACAGGCCACATAATGATCTCCATTGCGCTAATACACTGTATATACTGAGTAGTCAAAAATGTACGGGAGCCAATGCCATTGGGGCTGATAAAAGTAGCAGGGCCCAGGAAGGTAATTTACAATACAATGCAATAAGCATTATTACTGTTCTTAATCTGATTCCTGTCAGGATGCACTCTGACATCAAAAAAGGGCACCCAAAAGGAGGACAGCTAGTTAATGAAATATGATGGATCACATTTGTTTTCATGTGGTGGTTAGCTCAAATGAAGCAGCCTCCAGACTGTTAGCCAACAGTATTCTCTTGTGTGACATCAAAGCCTACCATTCAATGGGGGCCTAAAAAAAAAAAAAAAAAAAAATTCACAGTAAGGCAGCACAGAGGGAGGAGCTCTTAGGAACTGAAAAGACCATTAATAGTAATCTCTACCTTATGTCCAAGAAGAGAGCATGGGGGAAAAAGGCCAAAGACAACCAGTCACTGATTTAACAATGAAAATCATCAGCACCTATGCAGATTTAGGGAGAATGGCACAGCTAACATGTGATGGGCAAGACTGTATGTTTTGTCACGCAGTAGCAATTTGTCATAAGTGATGGGAGGTGCATGCCCTAGTGCCCTGTCTGAATCAAGATTACAGCATCTTATGAAACATGGAATTCGAATAACAAAATAGAATCCAATACCATGTTTTGCATCAACAAGAAACATTCATAAATGGCAACAGATTGTCTCACCAATCAGGAAAAAAAAAAATTGTAAGTCCATATTTGCTTATGGACTAGTAATTGTGAGGAATACAGCTGCACATACTTGAGAACTAATGGCCCCTGGTCTTCCCCATAAATAACTACTGACTAAAAACCAATTGGCCAGGGACAGAAAAAGCATTAACCCCTTGGTCATTTGGCCCTCAGCAACAAGACGACTAGATCTCCTCACAGAGTAATTAAAAGGTAGCAAGTAGACAGATTAGAGAAGATGCCAAATGGGCTTTAATGACTTTGGAGGGGAAAAAAAAAAAAAAAGATTGTATTTGGTAATAACAATTGCAGAAATGCAAAATAGGAAAACTGTCTGGGTGTATCACAACCCTAAAGAGTTTAACATCCACATTTTAGAGATAATATCTTGACTTGCAGAGGGCTGTCAATCTTTTCCAAAGATTAAGAAAAATATAATAATAAATTTGAATGTCAGCCAAGAAAGAAAGGGAGCAAAAAGGCTGTGAAACAGTGTTGAAAGCCAAGGACTGGTCATAAATATCTGATTTCTGCTTCTAGATTTCCCATAGAATTGACATTTACTATAAAATGAGATCTCACCAAACAAGGTTTAACTTTGAGTTTTATGTAATCTTTACAAGAAATGTTTTCACTAGTTTCATTCATTAAATGATTCAGTTTCATCATTTTGATGGACATAATGAAAAGGAATCAGTTGAACTCTTAAATGATATTATACTATGTGTGATGAAGAGTGTTTCACTTCCTGACAGGGTGTGACGTCTTGTAGCTTCCATTTCAGTATCTTTACAGTGTGAATAGTTGCACGTATCTTTTAAGATTGCTTTCATAAGTTAATCAGATCAATACATCAATGAATACCAGCTCCTTTTTATAATGCCTTCTCACTGAAGCTCCTATCCTGAGCCAAACTCAGAACAACAGTTGCTCTAAGAGTTGATTTCAACTCCTGGCTGCCCCAAGTGTGTGTAGAACTGTGCTCCATAATGCTTTCAACAGCTGATTTTTCAGAAGTAGATTGTCTGACTTTTCTTTCAAGGTGTCTCTGTGTAAACTAGAACCATCAACCTTCCATTTAACAGTCAAGAATATTAACTTTGCATCACCCCGGGACTCCCAACCAGCAAAAAATACAATCTGTGTTTTTTAGCGTATCTAACTGAAAACAGTTGAAGAAAATAAAGCAATAGCATATTGTGGTTATTGTTGTTAAGTGCCTTTGAGGCGGTTCTGACTCATAACGATCCTGTATAGAGTTTCCAAGGAGCAGCTGGTGAGCTTGAACCTCTGACCTTGTAGCTCAAACTGACCTTGCAGTCCAGAACATTAACCCACAGTGCCACATATCAGTGCCTGTATCTCATCAACTATGTCCTTAACACCGTTCAAAAAGCCTTTTAGTTGTCAAGGGCTTCAAACTGTTGAGCCTGTTTAGGCCGGGTGACAAAGTGACACCAGAATGGATCATTTTTTTAAAAAATGTAGGTGAACTTGAATGCTCACTGCAATGGGAACAACTATGGATTGAAATCCTGATAGTTAATCTCCCTCTGAGAAAACAAGAGCAGAATGAGCATGGTATAGCAACCAAATCTCTTGACCAGCCGAGTTGAAAACAGAGCCCTCCTCAAAGACGGCACTTTGAATGTGGGCTGCTCTTCACAGTCCTGGCAATAATGCAGTATCACGCATCAGACTTCTCAAAGGGTTCGCTGTACCTCTTCTAAGTCTCTCATATTTTTTCCCGTTCTGGTTAACAATCTGATCACCCAAATTTTTCAAATGTGCTTTTATTATGGTTTTGCCTCACTAGCTATGACTGAACCATTTCCAATCACTTCAAAGCCCTGTGGTTGACCTTTCTTATCTCCTCTCATTCTTGTTAGGAGCTCTTCAAAATCATCACTTCCACTATCTCTAAAACATCCCTCTCCTTAAAGCATCACTTTCAGAAGACATCTCTTCTGTACTATTTACTCCAACCACACACACACCAACTCTGTTTCTGCAACTCTCTTCAGGGGCAGAGGATGAACATTGCCCTAGTTAGATTACACTCTATTTACATCACCTCAGGTTCTTGCTCCATTGATTTCTGCCTAGCCTCATATTGTCTACTCTACAGCTGATCTTCCTGACTTTTTTTTTTTTTTTTTTAATTTAAGGTTTTTATTGTGGATTGAGTGAAAGTTTACAGGGCACATCATCAGTTTCACATTCAACAATTCATATAACTTGTTTCA
>NW_006408616.1:3988538-4009577 GCF_000296735.1 Chrysochloris asiatica
CCACTAGCTCAGGCACCCCTATAGTCACCAGAATGGAGGTGCGCAGACAGCAAGGGACCAATGACCAGCTACCAAAAGAGAAGAATGTCCACACCTTTATCTCTGCAGTTTTGCCAGGCGTCTGTGGCCGCTCCGATCTTTCCCCTACGTGGTCTCACCCAAGATGGCGGCTCCTGGAGCAGCTGAGCGTCCCAGACTAGAAAGCAATAGATTTCTTGCTTCTGCCACAAATTCCCCCAGCTGTGAGCCTTCCAACCTTCTATGTATTCCTTTATATGTGGTTCAGAGTTCTGGGACCATTCCCTGAACCTGCTTGGTCGGGTATTCTGTGTTGTTGTTGGTGGAGCTCTCTGCTATACGTCCATCCGATCCGCCATCTTGTTTGTTCTCCTGATCTTCCTTACTTTGCCTATAAACAGCTCAAATTGTCCCAAATCTCTTAATCCTTTGTTTATACCCCTAATTTCCTTTAACTACCACTTTACCACCTTTTTCACAGATTCATTTAGTTCCAACCTTATTGGTCTTTTCAAAAATATGTGACAGGCACCAACGATTCCTCCCACAGCATTCTCTCTACTTCTCTACTGCATTTGATAATCAGATGCAATAGCCACAGAGAAATCAGACACCATACTCAGAGTTACTTATAGAAGACAACAAGTTACTGGTCAGAAATGCTCAGGGAACAGTTATTCCAGTCAGCTGCTGATAAATGCCCATAGGACATACCCTTTCACCTAAAGCCTCAGCTTGAAGGTATTTGGCTCAAGTTCCATGGGTAGGCAAACCTAGCTCCTCTAATTAAGTGTTTGGAGGCATCCCGCTATAAAAGCAAGCTTTCTGCCAAAAGTCACCCAGCTTTACTTGCTCCATGGACTGGATGTCTACTACTCTGTCTTGTGCTCTGGAAATTGGTTCTGCTGTTTCGGCTCCTCTGCCACTCCTACGGTGTCATAGCTTTCTGTTCCTAGGTCAAGGAGGTTCAATGTACAGGGATCTCAGGCCCAAAGGATGCATTCCCCTCCTGGCTCCTCTTCTTTGATGGTAATGAAATACCCACTCCTGCTTCTGAGATGGCTCATTTTAAACTCATGGTGGAGTGTTAAGTTTTTACAGTTATAGTTAACTCTCCTAACATCCACAGCTAATACATGTCATACTGTCAGTATCTTCTCCTACCTTCTCTTACCCAGACCCAGAAGGACACAAACGTTGTTTGGTGGGAGTGATAGACTATTGCTAAAAGAGACACTAAATGCTTCACTACACTTCAGTAAGCTCCATTTGAAGTCTATTATTTTAAACATGAAAATTTGATTTTAAAATACAGTTAAGTACATTCTCTCTGCAAACTGTAGCTGTATTTATCATATTCTTTGAAACTGTATTTGTAATTTTTATGGATCTACCTATAATTCTATTGGTAAGTGCTGTCGACTTGGTTCCAACTCATACTTAACCTGTATCAGGTTTCCAAGGAGCAGCTGACGAGTTTGAACCAGTGATCTTGTGGTGCAAACTGACCTTGAAGTCCAATGCTTTAGCATACAGTGCTACACCAGAACTTGGAATCTATCTATATGCTGTTGTTGTTGTTAAGTACCGTGGAGTTGGTTCTGACTCATAGTGACCCTACACAGGGTTTCCAAGGCTGTAAATCTTTATGGGAGCAGAACACCTCATTTTTCTCTCACAGAACCACTGGTAGTTTTGAACTGCGGACCTTGAGGTGAGCAGCCTGATTCGTAACCACTACACTACCAGAGCTCCTTACAGTTAGCTGAAAATAATCAAAGAATAAAAAATATCATATTCAACACAACTGATGCCTCACTCTAGTCCTAATTGTGCTAAAACTCTTAAAATCTTAAAGAGGCAGAGTTGAAAGCAACCTTCCTTTTGTCACAATGCCCCTTCCCCCGCCCCATGTCACGTATGTTGGGAAATAAGGGTTAAATCCTTAGGCACATCCAGCAAGTTCAGAACAGAACTATAACCTGACTACTGGCTCTCTGAATCCTAGTCCAGTGCTCTGCTCTTTACACATTTAATTCTATTCTCTA
Organism: Chrysochloris asiatica; assembly: GCF_000296735.1. NCBI lineage: Eukaryota > Metazoa > Chordata > Mammalia > Afrosoricida > Chrysochloridae > Chrysochloris > Chrysochloris asiatica. Next base: position 3,990,605 of record NW_006408616.1, read on the forward strand.
AAATGCTCTCCTTCACACATAATTCTTATTGAAAAACAACAAATACAATATAACATTGAATGCATTCATCAGAAGAGAGTGATTTGAAATACAATAATGCATTTAAAGTAAAATGCTTTCCAGTCTTTAATTCTATGGATAATATGTTGGCATCACTACCCAATGGAGACCTACTAATTTTCAGACACAAAGCAAGAACTAGAAAAATAAATGACCAAATCCAGGATTTGAAATGGAATATGTGAATATAGATTATAGATTATAGAGATAAAAAGCACTGGTCCAACTGTCTCTCTCTCTCTTTCATTTTTAACCTTTGAAGACCTGGATTTCAGGAAAGAAAAGCTCTCAAGAAGTAGCTGAGTTTTTTCCACTCTGCATCTTTGGGCAAGACTAAACTATATGGTGCTGAAGAGTCCTTTTTGACTAGGTTAGACAGACACTTGCAGAAAAGAATAATTTACTTATGGAGTTATACAAAGATCCTTATAAATTCATGCAATAATCATTAATTAAATGTGCCTATTGACTGGAAACTGACTGACCACTAAAAGGAATCATTTTCCTCCATGCAGAGGCCAGTCAGTTGGAATTCAATTTTATTTAGCATCATTTGAACTCTGTCTATATGTTATGCTTCCCCTTTAAAATAAAAGAAGCAATTGATGGAATGGAGGTGATGTGATTATTAATTTTTATCTAAGAAACCAAAATTATTACTCAACTCTCACATGGATGTATCCTGGGTCTATACTGCATATCAATGCCTATTGATGAGGCTGAAGTGTTATAATTAAGTCCTTTCAGTATTTAACGCCCTTTGAAAAATTATAAAGAGAACTCTATGATACTGAATTCTGGAATAACACAAGTCACAGTGGTGTAAATTTTCTATTTATGTACTCTTACAAAAGTTTGAGGGATCAATTGAGTCCTTAAATACAGAAAAGGTGCCAAACCCTAAACAATATATAGGGCCCCACCACTAACCAACTTCCCCTGCTCCATGAAGAGGTAAAGTGTGCCCTAAATCAATAACGGAAACTGTGTCTTATGTAATTCCTCCCATCACTACACCTGAGGGTACTAACGCTAACTACTACAACTTCTTTCCATCCAATTCCCAAAATACAAAGACAAGGAACACACATAAAAAGAACTCTCCCAGGCCAGAATTAACAATATTCAGGCAGTGCCCTTTACTTAAAGGAAGAAAACAATTAAGTGAAACCTTGAAGTAATCTCATTCTGCCTGTTTAGCCTCTTCATCCCTCAATGTGTGGTTAACAAGTGTGGCAATCAGGGCTAAGGCCTGCTATCATTCGGCCTTAATTAAAAAAGACACAAGCAGCAGAGCTGTGAATTAGAAATGTAGCTCCGAACTACTCCTGATTAATCCAAGACTCATGTTGGATTAATAACTCCAAACAAAGAACAAAAGGAAATTGTTATGCGAATTGCAGCCCTCCCAGGCCAGACAAAGGTCAAATCACAGGATTTCAATTTCATCCGGAGTCGCTTAATCAACTCCCTCAGAAGGAAGACCATATGTAGTTCTGAAAGCTACCCATTGTAGTCCTCTTGTCGCTGGACCTGAGAGAAGGCACAGTCATCCTCTCAAACTATTCTCAATCGCTTCTCTTCTTTCCCCTTTAATATGACAAAAACTTCATTATTATCAGTCATTAAAGAAGAGATGTGCCCTGCAGAAAATGTCCCAAGAACCGCTGGTTTATGCCATAAACTGGACACTGTTGAGGCTGATCCTACAGAGCTTGCTTCCTTTCCTGAGAAAGGTCTTCACCAGCACAGCACACAGAGTCATAACCACCACAGGGGGTGACATAGATGGCAGAGCACTGGGAGGGTTATGTTACTTCACTTACCCAGAGATAATGATGAAAGAAGATATCCCTGCTGATTAAATAAAAGGAAAGTGAGTAAAAGTATAGTCCTTGAGGTTTCAGAAGGTATCAGAAGAGAGGGCTCACTCCTTTAACTAGATGAGAAGCTCTGTGTGAGGTGGGAACGGAAGTTTAAATGCCTCAGGGACTCCTGAGGGGCACAGTCAGTCACCCCACCCCCCCACCACTACCTCCAGCAGTTCCAGATTTCATCCACATCTGAGTTTTCTTATCTTAGGTTGGAAGCTGCACTAAGGGCTGATGGAAGCTGAGACTGGCAGATTCTCATTAGCAAGACTACTTTAAGTGGTTTGGAGATGTGATGACTTGCAAGACAGCATTAACACTTTTACCTTGTCAACACCAAAAGTGTTACTAATGGTAACCTTTCAGGACCTTTACAACATCATCCAATATAACCAAGACCCAGTGCTCCTCAAGTGGAATTCTAGTAATTCAGGTACTCCTTCCAATTGAGAAAAGTACTGTCTTGCAAGGAATTTAATATGTGAATTCCAAGGTAAACCTCTGGTCTAATGAAATCAGCACTGGTATCTTATGACACTGATAGCAAACTCAGTGTGTATCTGGCTTGACCTACTGCTGTGCTTAGTAAAGTGCCCTATATATGACCAAAACAAAACAAAACCAAAAGCAAAAACCTGTTGTCATCAAGTTTATTCCAACTCATGGCAAGTCCATATGTTACAGAGTAGAATTGCTCCAGAAGGTTTTCTTGGCTGTAATCTCAACAGAAGCAGGCCTCTCTTCCATGGCACTGCTGGATTGGTTGGATCCATTAAACCTTTGACAAATGCTCAGTAACTGTGACTGTCAGGATTTGAATTATTCATCTAATATGACAAGATTTCTAACCTCAGCTGTCTTCATGGAACTTAATAAAGTTAGGGAGAATTTAGGGGTTTCATGGAGGAAGTGAAACTTGTTCTTAGACATTAAGTAAGACTATCAATTGAATTTGGAGAAGAGGTAGAGGAAAAGAGAGAAGGTAGAGTTAGAGGCTCTACTATGTGACACGGTGTGGCAAGTCAGGGTAAGTACTTAGAAGTCAGGTGACAAGGCAGAGAACGATGTGAGCTGAGTCCAGAGACACAAGAGGATCATAAAACATACACAGGGGACTTGTGAGTCATGTTATGGGTTCTTATGTCATCCTAAAAACAGTAGGAAACATGTAAGAGTCTGAAAGTGAAAGTGGCTAGGATCCCATCAGAATGGTGTACATATAATTTGCCTGCAATTTTACTAGAACTCTAGTACCTAAGAACGATTCAATGCTGCCCTTTCCCAGTGTCTAGCATAATGCTTTGCTTAGTAGAGTGGCATCTCTTTCCCAAAGAGAGCAGAGCTGATTCAGTTGCTGTCACTGCCCACAAGTGCCCTTGTTCCTAAGGCATGAATCTTGTGGAAGAGAATGGTCTTCTCAGAAAAAGGACCATTCCATGATAAAAGATATATTCGACTAAAATAAACTCCAATGCATTTCAGTGTATTGTTTGTTCAATACCAATGATTAAATGAATGGCTTTTAACTTAAGAGTATCACCACAAAATGGCATTGACAATCACCGAGGGTATCAATGTCTCAGCAAAATCATGGAAAAAGACCTAGCATTCTTTTCTCCTTAAAATGTAATTGCTATTGTTTGGGAAGAATGACTTTGCAAAGGAAAATAACCATGCTTGACTTCTGAGACACTCAGAGATGCAGTGGCATTGGGTTTTGCAAATTGACCCCCATATCTGAAACCTAAAGTCTTATATTACAATTTAATGAGTATCAAAAAAGTTATAAATGTATCTGTGACTCATAATTCCCAGGAAGCATTCATGCAAGCTATGTTCCTTATGTGACATGCAACTATCCAATAATGAGCACATTCAGGAAGCATATTGAGATGTTTGTTACACATGGTAGAACAGCTGCATCAACAGAGCTTTTTGAGGATTATTCTTCAAGTTTCTTCTTAAAGCCACTTCATTTCCTTTCCAAAAAGAGCTAATACTTGATCTGCATAGTTCAAAAAAAACTCTCAGATATTGAATGGATGCTAATTTGTTATATTAGTCTGAGACCCAAAGAAACTGTCCAAACCCAAGATATGAAATTATTTTTGTAAATTATTTTGTAAACAATTATTTTGTAAACATTTAAAGCTATGGTTTCTGAATGGAGACGGAAAATATATCTTAGTTCCTGTGAACGGTTTTTAAAAGTCTGTAAATATCACCTCAAATTACACTAAAAAAAACTAAGTCACCAAGTTAATTGCTAAATATAATTGTTCTTTTTATTGAACTTTGACTTTGGCATGTATAGTGTTAAATTTGGATTATCTTTAGAATTGGCATGGAAGAATCATTTTTAAAAAAAAGATAGCTGCCATGACTTGAGCACAATGTGTCATATACCCAGCTATGAACATACTATGCATGTTAGTATATATGTGTGTATATATTTTTAATTGAAACTTCACACAGCGATGAGGTAGAGGAATCATTTGGTAATTTCTTCAAAATTCACTGAGTAGTAGCTATGCGCCAGGAGCCATGGATATAGCTGTGAATAAAATAGACATGACCCTGGTGCTCAGGTTGCTCATCTTTTTGTGATATGAGGGCATTGTGAGTTAGGGTAAGTACGTATACTATCATTGTTGTTATGGCTGTGGTTCAGTGTCATTGACTTAATTCTGACTCGTACTGACACTGTATTGGGTTTCCAAGGAGTGCCTGGTGGTTTTGAACTGTTCAATTTGTGGTTAGTAGTACAGTGCTTATCCTACAGCATCAAACCAGGGCCTATATTATCTTTGGCCACCTATAAAACAAGTGATAGACCCTTCTTCAAATTCACAGTCTCAGGTTTAATCATTATGCAATGCTTTTCCTAAAAAGTCATGATATCAATAAGCACTTACCCAGCAGCCCTCATGTCAAAACCTAATTTAGAGCATGATTGGTATTTTGAGTAGATTTTTTGGTAACCAATTAGAATACATAAAAATAAAGTACTGCTTCAGTATTTTAATTGAAATAATGACCAGTAGAAGCCAGGCTTCCTAAATGACAATTTTGTACTTTATACATTGCAAAGGTCTACTTTGCTTTTAACTACAAAACAATTTCTGTTGGTTTCTTCCACACTGTATCATTGCTTACTCAATCAAAATATCGACTGAATTTTTTTATGTAGCAACAATGAAAACATATAGTCTATTATTTCCATCCCTATTTTACTCAATTACATTAACTGACACCAAATTTTATAGCAATAAAATCAATTCAGATTTCACCTCTTAAACAACTATGACAGCTGTACAGAGTTAGCCCTATTGCTTAAAAACTAACCACTAGAATTCAGAAAATAAGAGAAGTCATATATATTTGCTCAAGATGCGTGTTTTGCTTCAAAATAAGTTGAGATAACTAAATCTGACTAAATTTCAGACATTTCTAAATATGTGTAATATTTTACAGGTATTCATTCCAAATCAATAATTATAAATGCTGTCAAGGTAACAAATGGAAGGAGTCCCTGATGTGTTAAATTGGACTGAATTTAGCATAACTGTGTGGTGCTGTAGGATCAGCACTGGACAGAGAATCACAAGGTCCACAGTTCAAATCCACCAGCTGCTCTTCAGAAACCTATATAGGATCACTATGAGTCAGAATTACTCAAAAGCACTTAACAAGAACAACAGCAACAATACACCTTAATAAGGAACACTGGTTGTATAGTGGGTTACGAGTTGGGCCATTAACTACAAGGTAAGCAGCTTGAATCTGCCAGTCACTCTGTGGGAGAAAGATGAGGCTTTCTGCTCCCGTAAAGGTTTACAGCGTCAGAAACCTTATACAGGGTTGCTATGAGTCGAAACTGATCACCATAGTACACAACCACCATCACTACCACCCCTAATTTCTATTATATACCAAAACTGTAAATCTAAATGTTCTGTTTCATTTGACCTAATTATTTTAAAAATTAAGTTTCACTTAATTATTTTAAAAATTAAGTTTCACTTAGATTTTTACTTGGAAAATCAGGGTAAGATTGGTAATCTACATGGAAGTCAGTCTGTTGTACTGTTTTGGCTTGTGTGTTGTTTATTTATTGGTATGATGCTAGAAGCTACGCCACTAGTACTCCAAATATTAGTCTCATCATCCATCGTTTCCAGTGGAGCTCATAGTCTAAGATACCCTAGGAAGAAAGCCCTAGGAATCTACTTCCGAAAACTAGCCATTATATAAAAGCCCTATGAATTACAACAGAACACTATCTGATACAGTGCTGGATGAATGAAGCACAATTGGTTCGAAGTCATTCAAAAGACAGAGTAGTTGCAACAATGAACTAGAACACACCAATTGAGCAAATGGTACAGGCCTAGACAACAGTTTGTTCCGTTGTACATGGGATCATCTTAAATAGAGTGGACTAGATATCAGCAAATGTGTAAGGTGCTCTAGTAGTATAGTGGTTACAAATCGGGCCGCTAACATCAGGTCAGCAATTCAAAACTACCAGCGGTTCCACGGGAGAAAGATGAGGTGTCCTGCTCCCGAAACGATTAACAGCCTCAGAAACCCTGTGCAGGGTCGCTATGAGTTGCAACCGACTCCATGGTACTTAACAACAACAACAACAACAGATATCAGCAATACAGAAAATTCCGGAACAGGATTCTCTGGATGTAGCAGTCTCTCTATACATATTTCAATTGATTACTTAATAAATAAAGTAAACAATAACCTATGTGCTATAACTAAATCATTCTTTAAATTCATTTAATAAACATGCAGATATATATTTTTTAATGCTTCAAATAGATGTAAGAGCCCTGGTGTGGCGCTGTGGGTTAATGCGTCAGACTGCAAAGCTGTTTGAATTGCAAGGTCGGCAGTTCAATCTCACTACCTGTTCCTTGCTTCCGAAGCCCTATACAGGGTCACTCAACGGCACTTAACAACAACAACATAGATGTAAAGAAACCTGTGGGAAATATTGCAAACTGTGCTATTTTCAACATTCTCAACATAAAAACTATTGTTTCAAAAAAAGAAGAAAAATCCAAACAGGAAGCTCCCAATCAGCTTCTGAAGTTGGAGAGTATGTGGCCTTTGTATCTGAAGGATAACAATAGAGTGAGAAATGAACAGAGAAGTGTACATAGACTGTAATTGTAGAGTATGGCAGCCAGGATGTGAGACTATGATATATTAAGTATTTGTCTCAAGAAAAAGAAAGGTATTTCCTAAATGCATGCAAAAGATTTTAAATGCTACATAAACAATGGGGGGGGGGGGGTTGGGGGGGGGGGAATCCAATCTAAAGAAAAAGCATGAAAAATTACCCAGCTGAATTCTAGTTCTATTCCTTTAACTTCTTTATTTACATGTTTTAACCAAATAAATTTGGTAGCAGTTATTAGAAAGAAAATATTATTAAGATACAGAAAAGAGTGACTGTCTAGCCATTCAATTTTGACAAAGTATAAGATGGGGCTTCAAAAAGTTTGCGGGAAAGTGTAATTAAAAGATAATGGAATTATTAAGAACTTTTGTAGCCCTCTCCTCTGTCTTTCTTAGGTTCATAGACTCTCTACTCCTGTCAATTGTTGTTGTTAAGTGCCACTGAGTCGGTTCTGACCCATAACGATCCTGTATAGGATTTCTGAGGAGCAGCTGGTGAGCTTGAACTGCCAGGCTTGCAGTTCAAACGGCTTTGCAGTCTGGTGCATTAACCCACAGGTCCACACAGGGAAAAGTAAAATGTCCTCTCAAATCACAAAGAAATGGGAATGATAAAATATAAATAAAACTTTCACTGTACGTAGGAAAATAGTACTTTTATTATTTTTAAGTTCCATCAAGTCGGTTTCCACTCACAATGATCCTGTATAGGTTTCTAAATTTTAAATCTTCACGGAAGCAGAAAGCCTCATTTTTCTCCCACGAAGAGGCTGGTGGGCTCGAACTGCGCACCTTGCCATTTATAGTCCATTGATTATTGTATGGAGCCACTGTGCTCCCTCAAAATAAAATAGTACACTAAACATTGACAATGATTTTAAATACTGAAAACACATTGTATGGGGGGATGGGATGTTGATTTGTGACCACCCAAGTTTGGTTCTCAAATGAATCAAAAAAGTGAAAGCTCCCATAAAGATTTGCAGCCTCGGAAACCCTCTGCAGGGTCACTATGAGTCGGAACCGACTCCACTGTACTTAACAACAACATAGTAAGCTGACTAATAAGATTAGCAGGTACAGAATATCCAGAAAGTCTGTATGCTTAATATTAGCTCCTTAAAATGAGAATTTCTTCCTAAACCATATCCCCTATAATAGAGTGAATGCATGGTCTTTAATAGAATCTTAGAATCTGAAAAGGGTCCCTAGAGGAATAATGGTTAAGCACTTGGCTGCTAACCGGAAATTGACAGTTTGAACTCACCAGCTGCTCAGTGGTAGAAAAGACCTGGTAAAATCTCCTTCCATAGCATTTTAGCCTAAGAAACCCTGTGAGGCAGTCCTAATTTGAGCTATAGGGCTGCTGTGAGTCAGAATTAACTCCGTGGCTCACAAGAACAATCAGGTTTTTAATTATTTTGAATAACTGAATGCAACAAAGCTATCACTCATAAATCGTCCTAAGAAGAGAGAGAAAAAAAGTTACAATTTAAGGTAAATATAGTAAAGAAAGATTGAAGTTGTCAAGGACTTCATTCTTCTTGGATCAACTATCAACACTCAAGGAAGCAGCAGTCAAGAGATCAGATGACGTACTGCATTAGACAAATCTGCTGCACAGGAACTTTTTAAAGTGTTGAAGAGCAAAGATGTCATGAGGACTAAGGTGCACCTGACCCAAGCCATGGTATTTTCAATAACTTCATATGGATTCAAAAGCTGGAAGATCATAGAAGAATTGATGCCTTTGAATTGTGGTGTTGGAGGAGAATACTAAAAGTGCCATGGGCTGCCAAAAGAACCAATAGATCTGTTTTGGAAGAAGTGCAGCTAGAGTGCTCCTTGGAGGCCAAGATGGCTATACTTCGTCTCTCATACTTTGGACATACTGTCAAGAGGGAACAGTCGCTGGAGAAGGATATCATGCTTGGTAAGATGGAGGGTCAGAGAAAAAGAGGAAGACCCCCAACGAGATGGATTGGCCAGGTGGCAGCATTGATGGACTCAAGTGTGGCGGTAGTGAGGCTGGCCCAAGATAGGACATTGTTTCGGTCTGCTATGCATGGGGTCACTATGAGTTTGTTTTGACTCAATGGCACCTGACAACAACAACAACATAGTAAGGAAAAAAAAAAAAAAGGAAACTTAAATGTGGCCATATTGTTGTTGTTAAGTGCCGTTGAATTGGTTCTGACTCACAATAAGCAACCCTGCATAGGGTTTATGAGAAGTAGCTGGTGAATTTGAAACCAACTTACAGTTCAAACCAACATTGTGATCCTAAAGCTCCACACCAGGCCTTAGTATACTTAGTATACTTCCGAAAGGAAATGCTTTTAATGGGTATTCCTGATGTGACCCTGTAGGATCAGCACTACACTAGCAAACCACAAGGTCGGCAGTTCAAACCTATCAACAGCTCCTTGGAAACCCTATACAGGGTTGCTATGAATCAGAACCAACTCAATGGCGCTTAACAACAACATTGGTATGGAGATTTCAGTGATCCTAACTTCCTGGATTACAGAAGAAGACATAATCTTAACATGCAAGAGGTTTCTCCCTGTCTGATTTCATTATCCTGAGTATAAATGATTCCTTAGGTCAAAAATGAAAATTTTAAGATATATTGTAAAAAATCATTTGTTTTAATTAAACAGCACCTAAAAGAAAGTCTTCAACTTGACTTTAACTTCAACTTCAGCTTCAACTTGAACTTCTGCTTCTATTTCAACTTCCATATGAGAAATTGATATGTCCCACAGCTGACACCTGACCTTCTTTGGACTGATGATACTGAGACGCTCTGCTGTCTGTTTTCACAGGTGTTGTCGGCAAGGACCATGAGAGTCAAAATACAACTTTGAGTCTATATCACCTAAATTTAGACTCCACAGAAACGATAGAATTGAAACATTGAACACTAATGAACTAAGATCAGATGAATTGTAGGAAGACATCAAAGACATATACATGAATAAATCAAAAGGTCATTTAAAGGAAAAGAAAAGAAAATCACCCAAACGTTTATGGTAAACGGATCTTGGGCTGAAATCACAGAATACCAGAAATACATTCACCTGTGTTTTATTCACTATGCAAAGGAATTCAACTGTGTGGATTATAACAAATTACGGACAGTATTAAGATTGGAAATTCCAGGGCAATTAATTGTGCTCATCTGAAACCTCTAAATAGTCCAAGAAGTAGTCATTTCAACAGAAAAAGAGGCTATTGCATGATTTAAAATCAGAAAAGATATATGTCAAGATTACATCTTTCACCATAGTTACTCAATTTGAATGCTGAGCAAATATTCTGAGAAGCTGGATTATATGAAAAAGAACATGGCATCAGGATTGGAGGAAGATTCATTGACAACCATCATATGTAGATGGCACAACTGTATTTGCTAAAAGCAAAGAGGACCAAAAGCATTAACTGATGAAGATCAAAGACTACAGCCTTAAGTACGGATTACGCCTAAACATAAAACAAAATTCCTCACAACAGGACCAATGTGCAACATCATGATAAATGGATAAAAGATTGAAGTTATTAAAGCTTTCATTTTACTTAGATAATACAAACAATGAATGTCTAGAGAAGCAATAGTCAAGAAATTAAACCAAGTATAGCATTGGGCAAATCTGCTACAAAAGACCTCTTTAAAAAGTTAAAAAGCAAATATTTCTCTTTGAGGACCAAGGTGTGCCTGACTTTAGCCATGGCGTTTTCAATCTCTTTCCAAGAATATGAAAAAGGAACAACGATGCCTTTGAATTGTGATCCTTGTGAAGAATCTTTAAATACTTTGGACCGTCAGATGAACAAACCAACCCATCTCAAATAAGGACAGCTCACAGGCTCCTTAAAAGTAAGGATAGCAAGACATTGCCTCAAATACTTTGGCAGTATCATCAAGAGGGACTAGTCTCTGTAGGAGAACATTATGCTTGGTAAAATGCAGGGTCAACACAAAAAGAGGAAACCTTCAATGAAATGTATTGATTGACACAGTGATGGCAACAATGCACTCAAACACAGTACAAATTGTTAGGTTGGTACAGGACTGAGCAGTTTCCTTCTATTGTATATACATAGTCACTATGAGTTGGAATCAACTCCTTAGACCCTAACAACAAGAAAAAAGAAATCCAATCAGTAATGTGTGTAGCGTTGGAGAGTCCCTGACTACTGAGAAGATGTTAACTTTGTATCTGGATGTCAATTTTGTGCAAAGATTTTTTTTAAAGTTCTCTACTACACAGCTGGAGTCCTGGTGTGGTACTGTGGGATAAAGCATTAGGCTGCAAGTTTGGTTTGAATCACAAGGTCAGCAGTTGAAACTCAAATGCTGCCCTTTTGAAACCCTATACAGAGTCACTATGAGCTGGAACACACTCAACGGCACACAACAACAACAACTACACAATTGGGACATCAGTAAGGAAGCCTCATCCTCACAAAAAAGAGCACAGCACAAAGACACTGTGCATTGTCAGTATTGCTGTTGTTGTTAAGTACCATGGAGTCAGTTCCGATTCATAGTGACCCTGCACAGGGTTTCTGAGGCTGTAAATCTTTACGGGAGCAAAATGCCTCATCTTTCTCCTGTGGAACAGCTGGTACTTTCAAACTACAGACCTTGAGGTTAGCAGCCCGATTCATAACCACTATGTTACCAGAGCTCCTTTGTTAGTGTATTATATTTTATATTCAGTAATCAGGAATATAATACCTGAGGTCATAGCAGCAATGAAGCATTTAAAGGAGATCTATACATATCAAAAATGTTAAATAAGTACATTCAGAATGTTCCTTAGAAGTAAGGGTGGAGAAACCTTTCATCTCTCTTACTTTGGACATGCTGTTAAGAGGAACCAATCCATGGAGAAGGTTACATCATACTTGGTAAAGTAGAGGGTCAGCAAAAAAGAGGAAGACCCCCAATGAGATGTACAGTGGAAGCAACAATGAGTGCAAACCTCATATGGATTGTGAGGATGGTTTAGGATGGGACAGTATTTAATTCTGTTGCACATAGGGTCCCTAAGAATCAGAATCAACGGGGCAGCACCTAACAACTATTAACAAACTTTAAAAGGTTAATTTTAGAGCAAGGCAGAATCAGAAAACTTCAGATCATAGTGATGCAGTCTTATTCCTTATATATTTATCAAAGCAAAACATCTCAAAATTGCACCCAATTAATTTTTCAGTTCATTCCAATTCAGTAAAACGTTTCATATTGATAAAGCAAATAAACATTGATGTACATCTTTTGATGTATTTGATCAATTGTAGGACATTTGTCACTACTAAACACTCCAAATCTTCCCAAATATTTTGGCCCTTAACCTTTGACGTATAAGATTCCCCTCTTAGAGCAGAGTCTTAAAATTTGAAATTAGGTCCTCTCCTTTATTTACTCTATGCAATCTCCCTATGTAATCTTATTTATTCCAATGATTTAAAGCATCAGCTACATAAAAATACTGAAATTGCATATCGTGACTACAGATTACCATATTCTGCTACCTTCCACACCTTCATTTGGATACCTAACAAGCATCTTTAAAATTAAACTCAATAAATTAAACTTCTCCTAAAGGTTCTCTAAATGATACCATCATTCATGGAAAAATCTATAATTAGAAACAGAAATTATCACCTGCAACCAATAAGTGACTTATGGATCCATCCTCCTAAACATCCCTCAACTCTAATACCATGCTCTATTTTGTATAGGACAGCAAGATGTGGAGCAATTGAGTGGTAATTCTTCTTGAGTATATTTCCAAAAACTGATTTTCATGTTGAAATGTTATACAAATTGTTATGTGAAGGTCATAAAGCATGGTGTTTAAAAGGCTGTGATGAAAAGTCATAAAAAGAGTAATATGAAAGCAAATCTGGGACACAAGCAGAGTCCTTGGTATTGGAACACCTTTATCTTGTGCCCCTGTTTCACTAAAGTCACAGGTGCAGCCTTCAAATTCATTCCTTTAATACTGAAACTTGGCTCTGCCTTTAACGTAGGTTACTGTGATCTCTCTCCTGGATCATAATATGGCCTACACATAGATATTCCTACCTCCAGTCTTGTTCTCTCAAATGCATTCTCTACCCCACATCCAACATTATCTTTTGAAGATGCATATCCAATTATATCCAAATATTCCCACATGACTAGAATTCTAAGAAAAACTCCCTACACTGTTGTTTAACAAATTTACAGGGCGTTGTCCAATGTAGTCTTGCTTAGTTCTCCTTCATGATCACTATTGTCTCTGCTCCCCCATATTTCTCATCTTTAAATTTCTTGAATTTAGCATGCTTTTTCTCACCTTTAAGTCTTAAAAATGCTGTTCCCAGGGGTTAGTGGATAAGAGGGGCTTCTGTGACCACCTACACTGTGACACTTGTGCATTAGAAGTTTTGTAGCAGACAGCACTTTCATAATTATGGTGGAAGTGATGTGCTGTGGAGTCATTTCTGAGTCATAGAGACCCTGCATAGGGTTTCTGAGGCTGTAAATCTTTATGGGAGCAGAAAGCCTTATCTTTCTACTGTGAAACAGCTGGTAGTTTCAAACTGCTGAGCTTGAGGCTAGCAGCCCAATTCCTAACCACTACACTACTAGAGCTCCTTTCTAAATGTCCACATTCTTCTGTCATCTATATGAACCCTGGGGCAGGAAACCAGAAAGGTCCTATTACATGCCAAACTTCTACCACTTACCCAGTACCTGTCACATAGCAGGTTCTACTGACCGTAGTTAGATGAATTGAGTTGATAGTTTCTTGATGATTTAGATGAACAGGAAGGAGCCATATATAAGAGCTTTAAAGCACTACTCTATACTAAAGCAGTACTTAAAAGTACTAAATTTGGACAGTAAATCAGCTCAAATACATGATGACAATGACAAAGATCTGGCGTCTTCCTAAACCCTCTTGAATTCACATGCTGATATGCTGCTATAATAAACAGACTGATTTAAAAATCAAATAATAGATTTTAAGAAGTTGTAACAATCCCTGGATTAGTATAGGATGATAACTAAGGGATCTGCTATATTAAATCATGACAATAAAAGTAAAAGCCCTCCTTCTTTATTTGGATTACATTTAGAGTTCACATCAGAGAACACTAAATGAATAATAATGTATGCTTCTGTGAATGATTGAAGATTGAATCACATTTTAACTAGACTGTATCTGAAAGTCCCTTTGGATGACATAATTACAATTCAAATCATACATTAATTCAAATAATATGTTAATTAGCAGCAAACATCTATTTCCTATTATTTAACTGGTTTAAATATATTTTTTTCCTTGTTTCTGAAAACAAGTAAGTGTAAAAATGCTCCACCATAAGCATAGGAAAGTTGAAGATATAAGTCAACAAATAAGGTGGCATTATTTATAAGCAATACCAGTCTTACTTCAAAAATGGTATCTTATTTTATGAGTGATAACTGACAAAATATATTTATATGTATATGGTCTCTGGGTATGGCACTATGGGATCAGCACTGGACTGTGAACCTCACAATCAGCAGTTCAAACCCATCAGCTGCTCATCAGAAACCCTATATAGGGTCACTATGAGCTGAAACCAACTCGACAGTACTTACCAACAACATTATTTATATATAGGACACATAGCAAAAAGATTTATATTAGTAGTTCCCACATAACAATCCATTTTAGATAGCAAATTTACATTGTTTTTTTACTATGTTATTTGTACAGTACTTCACAATTTCTTTAAAATTGAGACATCTTCTCATCATCTTTACTACATAGTTAAATAGACCCTTATGAAATATTCAACAAAACCCCCTACATTTTAATTTTAGATATAACTTCATTTTGCCCCAGTTTTGCTAGTCCCATGAACACGTCTTTAATTTGGCTGAGCTCCTAATTGCATTTTTTAAATGTTGATGATTGTATTCTAATGTTCCTTGTTTTTTTTTATAGGCTCCTATACTTTTTAAAGTTCTTGAATGAAGAAAAAATTAGGAAAGAAGCCCTGAAAAAAGAGATCCATAATACAGTGGGTAAATAATGAAATTTAAATTTTTTTCAATGGAGGAAAACTTTTTAACAACTTTTAGCTTCCAACATTGTGTTCGATCAAATATTTTGAGATGTTCTTGTTGTCAAGTGATGTAGCGTCAATTCCAACTCTTAGGGAACCTGATAAGGTTTCAGAGGTGCAGCTGGTGGGTTTGAACCACTGATCGTGCAGTTAACATTCCAATACTAATTCTAAGCACCACAACAGGAAAGTTTTATTTAATCAAAGAATTGAGAAATATTGATAGCTCAAATTTATCAAATTTTATGTGGCACTTCATCTGTACCAGGCTCAGTTCTAATGGCTTTATATGTATGAATACATTGAATTATTATAACTACCTAGAGCGCTGGTAGCGTAGTGGTTACGAATCGGGCTGCGAGCCTCAAGGTCAGCGGTTCGAAACTACCAGCTGTTCCACAGAAGAAAGATGAGGCTTTCTGCTCCCGTAAAGATTTACAGCCTCGTAAACCCTGTACAGGGTTGCTATGAGTCGGAACCGACTCCGCGACACATAACAACAACAACACCTAGATCGAAGGTATGTTTTGCACCCTCATTTTCTACTGATGGGTAACTGAAGCACAGCAGATTTAAGTCAGATGTTCAATCACAAGGCAGTACAGGAAGCATGAAGCCCTTCTCCAGGACTGGTTCCTCCTGAT
The DNA here is from genome assembly GCF_000296735.1 of Chrysochloris asiatica. Classification (NCBI taxonomy): domain Eukaryota; kingdom Metazoa; phylum Chordata; class Mammalia; order Afrosoricida; family Chrysochloridae; genus Chrysochloris; species Chrysochloris asiatica. The sequence continues at coordinate 4,006,494 of NW_006408616.1, forward strand.
AATATATCTGCAGTATGAGTGACAAAGTCTTGCCATGCTGATTGCCAAGAAGAATGATGGCTCTACTTCTTCCCAATACAGATGTTTGTTTTTCTGGCAGTCTGTAGGACTTTTAATATCCAGCACCGTAACTCAAATGCATCAATTTTTCTACAGTCTTCCTTATTCATTCTCCAACTTTCACATGTGTATGGGGCTATTGAAAATATCATGACTTAGGTCAGGCATACATTAGTCCTTAAACTGACAAGAGTACTGGTACTTTCTGGATAGGTACCCAATAGAAATATTCATCTCTGATTCTGATGTTTTTATATTCATATATGCCAGTTTCTAATATACAATTCTGTTGCCTTCTTAAAAAGTCATTTATAAATTGTTAACTAATCTACTCTTACAATATTAACCCATGAAAATAGTACACAATGTTCCTTTTTTGTTGTTTCTTTGTGATCAGTCTTAAAGAATAAAAAATACTGGTGGTGGTTGTGTTGAGTCAGTGCCAACTCATAGTGACCCTATATAGGGTTTCTGAGGCTGTAAAAGTTTCCGGAAGTCTCATCTTTCTCCTGTGGAATGATGATGAACTGCTGAATGTGAGGTTAGCAGCCCAACTCATAACCCAGTATGCCACCAGGGCTCCTTTAAAATCACTAGTGATCGTTGTCTTTAAGTGCCGTTGAGTCGATTCCGACCCACAGCGACCCTATATAGGGTTTCCGAGGCTGTAAATCTTTACGGGAGCAGAATGCCTCGTCTTTCTCCCATGTAACAGCTGGTAGTTTCGAACTGCTGACCTTGCGGTTTGCAGCCCGATTCGTAACCACTAAGCTACCAGAGCACCTTAAAATCACTAGTATATATCACTAAATATATACAACGGAGCTCCAAAAGATTCATTGAAAGATTCCATTATCTTTTAAGTCCATTTTCCATGAACTCTTTAAACCCCCCTCGTGTATGTGTGTATTCATTAGCTAAATATGGCTTGAGACTGCTATCTAGTTATAAGGGCAATAGCTGGGCATGAGAACATGTTTTAAAACACAAATGCCAACTATGACTTTTCAATTTTATTCACAATGTAATGAGAAAATCAAAAGAGAATTTCAGCATAAGAGTGGTAAGGTCAAATCCATATTTTAGAAGAAGCATAAAAGGTGAACTAGTTAGTATAAACTGGAGTCAGTGAAGTTATTTAAAATGTTGGTGTTATTAATATACAATAATGAGGTCTAAGTTCATTTAGGTTGGAAGGAGGAAGATTGGATAAAAATTACATATAGATAGTAGATCAAATAGCTTTATCAACTGGTAACACTAGGGATGGTAGGAACATCTATTCAATATTTATCCATGATATCTATATAACAACATATAGATAGTAGATAAAATTGATTTATTAACTGGTAACATTGAGGATGTTAGTCAGGTAATAAATTATGGATAAGATTATAGTTATGGTTAATGTTTAATGTTACATAAACATTGATTTGACATTGTTTTGATTTCAAAAGAAAATAATCAGAGTCAACACAAGAATGGGGGGAAAACATTGTATGTGCGTGGGGGGGAGATATTATGATAAATAAAATTTTCTTTCATACACTATTCTTATCTTAGAGATCAATTCTTTTACATTTTCATTGTTAATACGCCATCTAAACTAGTTTATGTCCTAACAGTTTCAGTACCTTTTATAATTTTGTTGTTGTTGTTGTAAAGTGCTGTCGAGTTGGTTCCCACCCATAGTGACCCTATATAGGGTTTTCGAGGAGCAGCTGATGAACTTGAACCGCCGACCTTGCAATTCAAACAGTTTTGCAGTCTGGCGCATTAACCCACTGTTGCACTTTACCTCTAATAAATATATCTGGTAGCGCAGTGGTTACGAAACGGCTGCGAGCCACAATGTCAGCAGTTTTGAAACTACCAGCTGTTCTGCAGGAGAAAGTTAAGGCGTTCTGCTCCCGTGAAGATTTACAGCCTCGGAAACCCTGTAAAGGGTCGCTATAACTTGGAACTGACTCCACAGCACATAACCACCACCAAATATGAAAACATTTATCAGGAATATGTTATACTAAGGTTTGATTTAATATACTGAAATTTTAAGTTAAATATATTTCTCTCGTTCAATTACAAAAACTACAATTAAGGGTAAATATTTTCATAGAGAGTTGAATGTGAAGAACTTGCTCAGTGTTCTAACATATTTTTACTGTAAACCATTGCAGCTACCAACAAATGGCATTTAAAATGAACTCATTCAAGCGCTGAACTTGACTATGTCAAGTAATTGCTGAGTGGATAAAGCTATCCTAAGATCTTGGTGAAATATAAGTTGAAGAGAAAGTATAGTTCTCTCAAAGGAATTTAGAACTTAACTAGGGAAACCAAACATGAGCACATCTCTTTCTAACATTAACAAGTAAACCAGTTAGTGAAGAACATTGGATTTCAATTAAATATCTTGCAGACTGTTCTTTCTTCTACCACGTATTAGTATAAATGATATTTAGCACTTCACTTATTATTATTATTATTTTTTTTTAATATAGAAAGGGTACAAATGAGAATTCTTAAACTGGAAGTTGGGTTTTGAAAGGTCCTAAGTTACACAGAAATACTGAGCCGGAGTCCTGGTGTGGCACTATGGGTTAATGTGCTGAACTGTAAAGTCACTTTGAATTTCAAACCTTCAGTAAGATATTTTAGATTTTTACAAATGATTTGTATGCTACAATATTTATTCAAGATTTTTGATGCCTCATTGAAAAAATACTTGGGTGAAAGTCAAGAAATTATTACAAAATGTGGAAAGAGCTGAGAGGATCAATTCAAGCATGAAACCAACACCAATGGAAATGTTTCTATGCTTATCAATTCATGATGTCACTTTTTTAATATCAAATTTTCTGCAGTATCAGAAAATTCCATTCTTGGAACCAGCAGTTTTACTAAGACAGAATGTTTCTCACTGGCCTTCAGATATTAACTATTTGTATGTTGTTAGTTGTTAAGTGAAGTCAAGTGGGCTTCTGAGGAGTGTATGGTGGGTTTTAAATGCCACCTTTATGGTTA
>NW_006408616.1:4009677-4018665 GCF_000296735.1 Chrysochloris asiatica
ACACTTACGATTTCATTTATTCTCTTATGGTACATAGTGAAAAAGAATAAATTCAAATTTCCAGGGAATTTGCCTGTAGAAAGTTTAAGAACTATAGTGTCTTTACTCTTGTTTAAGACTTAATAGAAAATACCCCAAATTCAAAAGTAAAATATTTAACTTGGGGTATCTGTAATCAGGGCTCTCCACTCTAAAAAGCAGCATAGTTGTTAAGTAAAACTTAACTTAGAATCTGGACTAGAAAGAACCACCATTTAGCTCCCTGATTCTCTTGTGCTCAATGATATTTAGCTGGAATGTGTCATCTGAAAGTAACACTTTTAACACATTAATTACATATGAGTCTTATTCTGGCATGGCGCTGAAAAATAAGCACAGGACTGCAAAATCGGTTTGAACCACAAGGCGGGGGTTAAAATTTACCAGTCACTCCTCGGAAACCCTATATTGCGTCACTACAAGTCGCAACCAAAGGCACTTAACGACAATTACACATATCTAGTCTAAATTCAAAACCTTAAATTTAGGATTATCCATCTCAGATTTTAGAAAACACATAATTGTTTTGATAGTATGGAATCTTTCATTTTCTCCAATGGAGAAAGGGAAACATCTCTAACCCTCTGAGAGTCATAAGAAGGTTTGATTTTTTGAAGACCACAAAGAATTCCATTCAGCTCCCAGAGACAGAGTGAATGACAGGGCGTTTTATCTTCCACCACTCTTTCTCTCTTATTTCACTAACACAATACACTTGGAAACAAAAGCCAGATTATTAAGTTTTAAAATGAAGCTACTTGTTCCACTCCCCTCTCTCGATGCCCACTCCTCCTTTCGCTGGCTTTTCTGCACATCTGGTAACCATGTGTGGTAGTGCTAATGAAGACTTTCCTGAGTGAGTTACAATTAGTTCCGACTGCCTCGCAGCTTTCCTGGGCAGTACCAAAGTAAAAGACGAGAATGGGGGTAAGGGCGAACCAATAACTCTTTCACTTTACAAAACTGAATTCTTCCCTGCCCATGGACTCTCATCACCGTCACTCAGGAGGACATTTTTTTTTTTTTTTTAAGTTGTAAGTAAATACATGGAGTTTCCACCTCCCTTTTCTCCAAATCACCATTTCACCCAACTTGATAGCATGTGACAGGCAGGCAACACTACTTTTATGAGCCTTTGAACAATAGAGAATTGTTACACAGATGCCATTTCCTTGTCTTGGCCCATATTGTACTTACCTAACAATTTTATCTCCTTTAATAGATTGCATTTGCGTGTTTATGTGTGTGTTTTATTATTACATGGATTACAGGGAACTGCGGAAGCAAATTACTGTATACAATTAGGCTGTCTTGAAAACGCACACTTTTGTTTACTCTAGACCTCTTCCCCCCCTTCTCAATCAAGCTACTAATAGAGCTGTTTTAAGTTTCAACAAGGACCATATTAACTGTGGGTCTCCACATGAAACAAAATGCTAAACCTCAGCATTCTCCTGACTATGTGAGCTCAAAGTCTCCCAAATCTGGTTTTACATTACTGCCTGAAATCACCGTATTTCTTTTCAATGCTTTCACTCCCCCCCCCATACTTAGCAAATTATAAGTGCACAAGAAGTACTACATGATGGCAATAATATACTTTATGAGGAGATTCTCCATGATTCTGAGAGTAGAAGTGCAATATATTTTTTTGGCAACTTGTACTTATCTTTATCCTAATTCCATCTACCTTTTAACCTCACCAGTTCTGATGTTAACATATGCAGTCATGCAGTACATGCTAGCCAGTGATAACCCCTAAGATCTATACTTCAGCCTTTGCTATGCTCATGTATACCCACAGCCAGCACACAAACCCATACCTAACCAACAGTTACAAATAAACATCTGCAAATAAAAATTCAAAATCAGGCACAAAAAGTGGCTTTCCTAATGGAACATTTGAATCTTTTACAATTTATGAGTCAAACTAAGTAGCATTCCTAATGCAAAGAAGTATAGCAGAATAGAAAGAGTTTAGAAATAATGTGGGAACCTTTTTTCTTGTTTTAACATAAACTACACCCAAATGCTAACACATCCCAGTAACAATGATCATAAATAAAATACAATAAGCATATTAGATTAAAAAATACAAAGTCATTAAACTCATCTGTTCCTTACATGTGAATATAGTAATTAATAAAATTACTATGTATAATTTTATATTTGAAAAATAGTCCAACTGTCAAGGATCTTACCCACCTAATTTCCCCATATGTATATCACAAAAAAGGAACAGGCTTAACTGCAACTCCCAGTTATCAAACTGGAAAAGGTTTTATCCTGAGCTGGCCAAATGTTTGCCTCTGTCCCTGGATGTTATGCTTTCAAATTAATCTCTGTGCTCTCTGAAATTATCAAATTAAGGAAAGGAAGGGAAAATTCCCTCTGTAGATCTTTTGCAAGGTGATTTTTTTTTTTTTTCATACTAGAAGAACTCCAATGAAAGGGAAAATTATATACACACACAGAAATGTTTTAGAAGGTCTTTAACTCTGGTGATTAAAATACAGAGATTCATTTATATTTCAGAATTACAACATTATTCTTAGAGCAGAAGTTAGACAGCAACAGTAATACTTCATTATAGGATGACATATTTTTCACTATTATTTCTTTCTTTATTTTTATGAATAGGAAGTTGACTTTACTAGCAATAATGACAGATAATGACAACTTACTGAGCCACTGCCCACTGCCACCTAGACCTTAAGGAGGGGGTAGTTCCATATATAAATGATAATTAATGCCATTAAGCATTCCAACACTATACCTACTTAACAGCTTTTGACATTCAGACTCTCAAATGCTTCTACTGTACCTAACAAAATAAATATCATTAATGTATCCAGGGTTCATCTTCAAGGTAAAGGGGTGGGATTTCTCTGGTAAGTCCCAGGATAATTGAATCAGATATAATTTTTATGCTTAAAGATCTGTTTTATATGTGGGCATAATAATTTTTTATAGAACTGGATATTAAGCTGTATACAAGCCCAACACACAGTAAGTTGTACCCCTGTCTTAGCTGATACAGACTTTCCAGTGCAGTGCTACTGATGTTTTATCTGTAATTCGATGCCACTGTGGTCAATCAGTCTACTTCTGGATGTGATTCAAATTCATTTTTTAAACTGTTGAGTTAGTGATATATATTATGATTACAGCCCTACTCTCGATATTTCAGGAAGTTGGTGGAAGGAAAAATCTAGTAACATATGCACAAATTGGATAGCAATATGTAATGTTATTTAATATTAGTAAACCTATAAAATGATCTGATTTCCTGATAATAAAGGATTCCTTTATTGTATGTACAGATGTTTAAACTAACACACACATTCCTTTCTTATCTTTCTTCAATTCAGCAGAATAACTCTAGGTCTTCACAAGGCATGTTATCAATGTAAAAGTAATAAAGAAGTCACCCATTTATGAATTACTATTTACAGTATTTCACAAGAATGGCATTCACACCCTCCAAATGAACAAGGTTGTCTCTTTAAATTGAAGGACATTACGAGCACTCTTCATCAGTTAGCATTAGCAATAGGGGGCGGGGAAGGAAGAAAATAACAAACCATTTTTCTATCATTTGAACTCTCTCTGACCCTTGCAAGCTATTCAAGTACTCACTTAAGACAATTCAAATAAATAACATATATAAACATACACAGACGAATATATGATAACAAAAAGAATGAATTGTGCTGAATTGGGTAGATAGATTAACATGAAGAAATTAACCATCTTGAAACATGTGTCTTGGCATTGACACTGACTGCACAGAGGAATTTCCATTTATAAATACTAACAAACATTTCAGAACTTTAATCGATAATTCCATGAACCTAGATAAAAACTGGCTGTGAACCAACTGCAGATAGAAGTGCTAAGTGACTAAAGAAAAAGAGAAAGCCACCTTGTTCTCATGTTGACTTAAAAGTTGCCAGTTCAGGATTACAGTTTAAACTGGGGAAAAGAAAGGAGAATGAGGAGGCTGGCAAATAGAATCAAATGCAGTGGGAAGTATACAATGAGATATGTCATTCAAGTTATATTTAACTCAAAGAAGTTCCAAACACCCTAGTCTTATTAAACTTATATCTATTTGAAATGTCAAATATAAAATTTTATGAAAAGATGGTATATTTTATAAATGTATATGTGTACATATCTATGTATTCAAGAACTATTCATTTTTACTAAAATATTTCTTGAAACTAGAGGCTAATTGGTTTCCATTTAGTAATTTCCAATACCACTCCTGGACTTTAGTAGCTGGAGTTTTAAATGTGTTTTTAATAGTAGTATTACTGGGGCTACTGTAATTTTTTACACAGAACACTGATAAAAGTAGTAACCCAGAACTGGCAGTTAAATGCAGAAAGAATCATTTATGATGCTGTCATATTTTTAGGTTGCTTTCTGAAGCCATACACCTCCCCTCTCCCATAAAGAGATAACAAAGAGACAGAGAGAGAGACAGAGAGAGAGACAGAGAGAGAGAGAACAATTTGAGATTTAAATTATGACCAAAATTTCCTCTAAAGTTACTTAATTTACAGCATTTTCATTATATAGTTTCTACAAGCAAAATAAAGTCAGGACAAAACTAACACAGGAAAATAGAGAAAAATGAGTCACTAAATAAACCTTTCTTTCATCCAGAAACCATGTGGATGTGGAGGTTTCTTCTGAGCAAAACATGTGCCTTGATTTCCCAGTGGTAGAGAAGGACTTCTAATTCAGTGGTCTTGCATATGCATCCTACCCAGGCACCCCTGCTACCTTTCCAATAGTGACAATACCAATTCTAGAAACAAGAGGTCAAAAGAGACTGAGTTGCTTTTCTCTGTTGCTATTCCCAGTGACCCATAGAGCAAGATTTCACCACAGTCCTGTGACATGTGACTGGGGTTGGGGAGTTCCAGGGTCAGGTCTGAAACTCCCAACAAGGGCTCTTCCCTTTGTGAAACAAATGAATTACACAACCAAATATTGCCACACTCTTGAAACCTATTGACATAATGGGAACTTCAGCCCCCACCTTGCTTTGATTTTGTTTTCAAAAGCTCAAAAAGAGAATATAGCTACAGCACAATACAGTTTAGGAATTAAAAGAAAAAAAAAAAAATCAGGAGATGCTTTTATGTATTACACATGGTGGGAAATTATGTTTTCAGATTGGAAATATACACCAAAAATAACTCATCTTGATACTACCTACTTTTGAGGGGTGCTTCATAGAGAATAAATAGGAATCAATGAGATATATATTTCTAACCATTTTAGCTATAGTAATACTCTCATCCATAATTATAAACCATCAGTCCCACTAACAGATATGTATCACATGAGGCTCAGCTAAATTGCATAGTTCCTTAGGATTTTTATCTGGACATCCTAACTAAAAATTATAAATTGTTATGCTCACTTTTGCCACTGCATTAAAAAAATATATATTTATTCTCTAGGAAGGAGGATGAAGAGACTGACAAATAGAATCAAATGCAGAGAGAACTATAAAATGCAACATATCAATTCAAGTGATATTTATTCACAACATTTCCTTTTGATTCGTAGCATCAAAATGAGTACATATAAATGACCTGGATTTATTATATGGTCTACCTAATCATAATTTTACTTAGCGAGAGCTTACAAAAAGCTCTTTCTATGGCAGGACAAAATACCATTTCTAATGATAAATACTAAAGACAGAAAATGTGAGCAATCATGGAAACTGCAAGTTTTCCCAACACATGAGTCACTTATATACCCAGAAATAATGAAGCCTCCCCCAAAAAAACCACAGAGATCCAAAAGGAGATGACGATTTGATGGTTTTTCCTGAGCCTAAGTAAGATTGTCTATGACTAAACAATTTCTCAATTGCTAGTCTAAAGCAAGTCAAAACAAACAGCTTTTAAAACTTTATGTTGTGTTGTGGTGACTTCCCAAGTTCTCACTAAAGTCAGCATTAAATAATACTGAGATGAGTGAGATGCAAACGGCTATTATATATGTTATATATATATTTGAGTTTTTATTGTGAATTGAGTGAAAGTTGACAGGGCAGATCATCAGTTTTACATTCAACAAATCATATACCTTATTTCATGAAAATTATTATAATCCCTTCCAGATACCAACAGATAACAGTATTTCTCTCTATTCTTGTTTGCTCCTTTTTTTAAAACACTCATGCATATATAATAATTTACACCACCAAAGAGCACAATCTGCAAGTCTGTCTCCTGGCCGCCAGCTCTTAGTCCCTCTCTTCCCATGAATCTAGGGTCCTCAGCTGCACCCTCTCTACATATCCCCATCTCTGCCACCATCTCTGGTGACGCTGCTTCTCTGGATAAGGTCTCGTATTCTGCTTGTGCTCTTCTCCTTTGATGGTCCTAGGGTCCTCTGTTTCTGCACTGTAAGATCAACTACTCTCTCATTTTTGCTACAAAACTTGTACCTTTACAATTGTGACAGTCACAATTAGTCATGATAACTATCACTCACTATTGTATCATAAGAATCCTATCCCCATCTCTTTTAACCAGACCCATCTAGACAAGATGAAAACTATTTATTGGGGACTCTTTCTTCCCACCCCCCCCACACACACACTCTTTAACCAAACTCCCTCTTGAAACCTTGTAAGCCAGTCACTTCGTGCCTTTATCATCCCCTCATTTTAGGTAGCAATATCTATGTTGCCCGTCCCTATGTACCCTGTGTATAGAAGGGATAGCATTGATTCTTGATGTGAAGACTACTTCCACCAAGGGCTATTCTTGAAAGCACCAAGGACACAAATCCAAACTTTTGCAACAGTGTTGCCACCAAGAAAATCATTAAAAATAAGATAGTGTCACTTATTTGTTAACAAATCTGATCTGGTTCACTTTAATAATAAAAGGGGAACATATATGCATGAGCTAGCTAGAACATACAAGCTCAACTGCTTGTAAAAATTGAAACATTTTTTTCATAATATTAAAAAAAATTATAGAACAATCTCAGCATTTTCACATCAATGAAAATTTTGACCAACTTCACATACACATACTCATATTTCTCAATTCATTTGCAATATTGTAACCTTCTAATGAAATGCCATGACCTTCTAATGGCATAAACACAAGGAGGCTAATGCATTAGAAACATAAAATGCACACACCATGGCTAGACCCGGAAAAGCCAGTCACATAATCAAGAAACTTATCAAATTCCTATTGTGTCCAATAGGAAGTGCCTCAATCCTGTAGGAAGTTAAGCTATGTAAGATACAATAGTAGACACTTGCTTCCTAACCTTGTTGATCTTAATCTTATTATGAAAACTAGTTATACATAACAATTTTTTAATTAGTTAAAAATTTAACTCATGTCAATATGACCAGACAAGTCAGTTTCTTCATTGTCCTGTTTCTGTTATGTTACTATTGTTTCCTTGGAATGATGGGTCATGATTTCGGTTTCATATGTTTGAAACGTAGCAACGTGATGAATGAATATATGGCAGGTGTTTAATACATAATTGTGAAAATTTTTAAGAAACATTCAAAGGGCCAGCATGTAAAAAATCAATTATACACTTTAATCCATTGTTGCTGTTAAGTGCCATAGAGTAGATTCCATTAGCAATTTGTTATTGCGGTTGTTAAGTGCCATTGAGTCAGTTGTGACTAGTATTGACCCTGGTGTGCCGATAAGACTGGACCAAAAAGTCAGAGGCTCAAGCTGATCAGTGGCTCCACAGACACCTTATACAGGGTCGCTATGAGTTGGAATTGACTCCACAGCACTTAGCAACAAAAACACTACGGTGTCAAAGGAGTGGCTTGTGTGTTTGAATCCTGACTTTGTGGTTATCAGTCCAATGATTATCCTATAGCATGACACCAGGTTTCATTAGCAGTTAGAATGACTTACAAGAAGAGAAAATAGAGTTGGAAGGAACTACTGTCCAGATGTTCTCACCGTATGACATTAGAAAAATTATTTAATGCTCTCAAATCTTCATTTTTTAATCCATAATATGGTTTGTGATGAAATTTTATCAAGTGAAAATGATAACAACTTTACCATATATAAATCCCTAATCAATACATAAGTATTCATAGAAACTAAGTAATTGTACAATATTGTTATTGTATTATCATAAAATATTTGGCACCTTGGTTGCTAATAGTGTACATGAGTTTTTCTAATAATGTAAAACATGAGTTTTTCTATGTTTCATTACAAATATTGATTATTTATTTGAGCTGCTAACTGCAAGGTTGGAGTTACAACTTCACAAGCAGATCCCAGAAACCCTATACCAGGTCGTTATGAGATAGAACTGACTTGAGGGCACTTAACTATAAACAGCACACGTGAGCAATAAATATTAAATATTCCTTTGACTCTTTGGGAAAAATCATAAATTAAAAATATATTCTCCTCTTATAATTAAACTGGAGTCTTGGTTTGGTGCTGTAGGACAAGCACTGGACTACTAACCACAAGGTTGGTGGCTTGAACCCACCAGTTGCTCTTTGGAAACCCTATACAGGGTCATGGAATCACAACCAACTTGAGGGCACATAAATACAACATGCCTTAAACTAAAGAATCTAGAATCTAAGATAACTACAAAAGAATGAGAGAAAACAGAGCTAGATAATTTGGAAGATCAATTGGGATAATACTGATGACATAGTTTAGTTTAGGGCCTATTCTAACTTCTGTTCTAACCTAAAAAAAAAGTTTATAGATCATAAGATGAATTGATTACTCATTAACTGAATGATACATATCTTAGCTGTGTTTACACTCTATTTTAAAATTAAAATTTTTATAGTTTTAAAATACACTCTATTTTGAAACTTAATTTTTTTTTTTTTTTTTTTTTTTTTTTTGCCAAGACTGAAATGCTGAAATTAAAAGCTCCAAA
>NW_006408616.1:4019394-4042004 GCF_000296735.1 Chrysochloris asiatica
ATCTTTGCTGTTGAACACTTTAAAGAGGTTTTGTATAGCAAGTTGTTGTTGTTAAGTGCCACTGAGTCAGTTCCAACTCATAGGGATACCATAAAGGATTTTCAAAGAGTGTTTGGTGAGATTGAATGGCCAATCTTTCAATTAAAACTGATTTTAATTGAAATTTAAATCAGGACTCTCTCTCTTCCTCTCTTTCACAATATATATTGTTGTTAAGTGCTATCTAGTCAGTTCCCAAATCATAATGAGCCTCTATAGGGTTTTCAAGGAACAGCTGGTGAGTTTGAACAATGATCTTCTAGTTAGCAGTCAAGTGGTTACTTATACTATGTCACCACACCAAGACTATGTGTGTGTGTGTATCTCTATCTATCTATCTATCTATCTATCTATCTATCTATCTATCTATCTGGAAATATATATGTATCTCTATCTATCTACCTATCTATCTATCTATCTATCTATCTATCTATCTATCTATCTATATCTATATATGGAAATATATAGCTAGAGATACATACACACACTAGGGTGAATTAAAAATTATACACACTGTGATTGTTCAATTTATTTTAATCAACTTTTAGAAAACACAACTACATTATGCTCAACATAATCTCCTTGCTTTTGAATACATTTTGTCCATCTATCAACAAACTTTTGTATTCCCTAATCAAGAAATGTTTTTGCAGGTCTAAATTGCTACAATTTGATTAACTTGACCTATACTTACAGATGTGATACTTCGAACTGCCGGCCTTGAGGTTAACAGCCTGATCCATAACCGCTATGCTACCAGAGCTCCTTAGTTATGGGTGTAGTAGCTCAAAATACTGAGAGGGAAGGAGACTTCACATCAAGGATCAATCCTATCCATTCTGTACACAGTGTTAATTGGGACAAGTAACTTAGACATTGGCTACCTAAAATGGGGTAGCTATAAAGGCATAAAATAACAGGATTACACGTTTTCAAGAGGGAGTTTTGTTTCAGAGTGTATGTGTGTGTGTGTGTGGGGGGGAGGTAGAATCCCCACTGAATAGTTTTCATCTTGTCTAGACGGGTCTGGTGAAAGGAGATGGGGATAAGATTATTATGACTCAACAGTGAGTAACTGTTATGACTAATAGTGACTGTCACCGCTACAAAGGTAGAAGTTTTGTAACAAAAAGGGGGGAGTAGTTAATCTTACATTCCAGGAACAGAGGACCCTAGGACCATCAAGGGAGAAGAGCATGAGCATAATGTGGGACCCTACCCAGAGAAGCAGCAACACCAGAGATGGAGGCAGAGATGGGGAGATGGAGAAATGGAACAGCTGAGGACTCTAGATTCGTGGAAAGAGAAAGGTGGGTTTGCAGAATGTGCCCTTTGGTTCTTTAAATTATTATATATTCCTGAGTACATAAAAACAAAAGCTAAAACAAACAAAAAATGGGGACGTGAAGCAAATATTGTTGAATGATGATGCACGAAGAGGACAGTAATCACTGCAATGAACAAAATACCATAGGATGAGTGTATAACTGATGTTCTCCCATATAAACTATCACTCAATACACAATTCACTCAATATACAATAAAAACTTAAAAAAAAAAAAAAAGTTTTAGTTAGAGGTGCAAGTCACGGATGCACCAATGTCTTCACTTCTTCATCAGAGGTGAATCTTTGTCCTTGAGGGCTGGTTTCAGGTAACCAAACAGGTGAAAGTTCAACGGAGCAAGATCAGGACTATAGTGAGGATGCTTAAACACCTCAAAGTGAAGTTTTTCCAGAGTTTCGACTATGTGGATAAAGGTTTGCAGATGTGTGCTATCAAGCTAGATCACAATGCCTTTGGATAACAGTCCATTGTGTTTAATCTGAAGTTTAGGCTTCAGATCTTCAGTGAGCATCTCACTGTAATGAGCACTGTTGATTACTGAACATTTTTCTGATAATGTTCCAATATTGGCCCTTGAGGATCCCAGAAAATTATAAGCATAAATTTTTCAGCTGATTGTTGACTTTTGAACTTTTTAAACATCAATTTTCCAGCTGATTGTTGACTTTTGGACTTTTTCTTGGTCGGCGATTAGGATGTTTCCATTCCATAGTATGTCATTTAGTCTCAGGCTCATAGTGATGAATCCATGTCTCATCATCAGTAATGATTTTTTAAAGAAACTGTTACCTTCCTTAATGTATCAGTCCAAATTTTGTTTGCAGATGTCCAAATGGTTCTGCTTATACTGTTCTGTGAGTTGTTTCAGTACCCATCTCACACAAATTTTTCAAAACTCAAGTCTGTCATGGATTATTTCATAGGCAGAGCCACAGGTGATTTGCAAAAATTTTGCTACATAATCCACTGTCACTCATCCATTCCACAGAATCATTTCACATGCATACTCAATGTTGTCATCAGCTGTGGACATGGACAGGAGTTTTAATACAACTGGAGTGCAGATAATTGTTGACTCACCCTTGTATGTGTGTGTAAAGCCTAACTCACAGTGCCACCAGAGCTCCTATATATAGGTATGTATTTGCTTATGATTAAAGCCTCTTTGTGTGTGTGTATGTATGAAGCTCTGGTAGCTTAGTGGTTATGAAGCGGGTTGCTAACCTCACAGTCAGCAGTTTGAAACTACCAGCTGTTCTTGGAAGAAAGATGAGACTTTCTGCTCCCATAAAGTTTTACAGCCTCAGAAACCCTGTACAGGGTCGCTATGAGTCAGAACCAACTCCAAGGCACATAACAACAATATATATATATGTTGTTATGTGACATGGAGTTGGTTACAACTCACAAAGACCCTCCATAGGGATTCTGAGGAGCAGCTGGTGGGTTTGAACTGCCAACCTTGTGGTTCACAATCCAGTGCTGAATTTAAAGCACTACAGCAAGAATCCAATTGGTTGATTATTATTGTAAAGTCACATGGAGTCAATTCAACTTACAGCAACCTATATAGGGTTTCTGAGGATAATACATACAAACTTACAAGTTTTAATTTAAGCATGATGTTTTCTGATCTACATGAGCATTTTTTTAAACCAATTTGGAAAAGTTTAAAGCATGGATCACAAAACATAAGTGTCAGTTATAGGTACTCCTTTTTTAAATTGTTTTATTGTGAATTATGTGATAGTTTACATGGGAGAACATTAGTTTTATATTCATCCTATCCTATATTTCATTGCCATGGTTACAATCCCCTCCATGCATCATCAACCAGCCAAAGGGTATATTTACCCTGCAAGCCTGCCCCCCAGTCATCAGCACACAGCCCCTCTCCCTCTCTGGGTTTATAGTCCCCAGCTGCTCCATCTCTCCATATCATCATCTCTGTCTCCATCTCTGGTGTTACTGCCTCTCTAGGTAGGGTCCCACTCTCTGCTCTTCTCCCTTGATGGTCCCAGGGACCTCTGCTCCTAGACTGCAAAGTTAATCACTCCCTCCTTGCTTGCTACAAAATGTCTACTTTTACATTTCCAACCCTCACAATCAGTCTTGATAACAATCATTCACTATTGTATCACAAGAGACCTATCCACATTTCTTTTCATCAGCCCCACCAAATTTGTAGTAGACAGATTGGATACTGTGGAGATTCTACCTTCCTCCACGCCCTCTGGATCTAGGCTCCCTCTTGAAAGCTTGTAAACCAGTCACTTCTTATCTTTGTAGCCCCCCCCCACTTTGGGTAGCCAATGTCCACGTTACCCATCCCTGTCTTATAATTACTTCTTGAACTTGAAATATTTTATTTATTATCATTATTTTGTAGAAAGGTAATTATATTTAATTTTTTCTTGGTGTTATCTATTACAAATATTAATAATAATTTAAATAACAAAGGAGTTAACTTATAGGTCTATCACTTATGACCATTTTCAAGAATTCAACCTTATAACAAAACATGTACTTCATAAACCTATGTAAGGATTAAATTAGGTAACTCATGCAAGAAGAACTAATATACAGTCAACATTCAAGTAAATTATTCTATTAATATCATCATTGTTTTGTAAACATTATCATAATTGTATTTAAAACTGCAATTTGCCTTGGATAAGCCACAGTTTGCATAATATTCCATAAGATCAAGATGTACATGCATGCCTTTTATTTCTATGTATGTGTGAAATGTGCTCATTAATTTGTTCAACAGTCATATACTAGCCCCTCCGATATGTCAGGTAATGGAACACAAAATTGAAGAACATAATAATCAATTTGGGAAGCTTAGCAAGTATAACACAATGCATAAAATCGATATGTGTAATAAAATATGTAATATGCACAGTAGAATTATGCACAAAGTATCTTGAAAGTCAAAAGACTGCTCTATTATGCAACTAAGGAGTGGCAAGGAGAATATCATAATGAGACTTATTCTTTTTCTGAAGAATGTTTATGCAGTGTCCTTGTAACCTCTCTATAAACCTCAGAGTAGTGGGGTGGGGGGTACTCCTGACGAGTGGTATCATCTCCACATGATAATCGCTAAATGTTTAATTCAAAAGGTTAAATGACATTTTTTTCTTACTGAGTTTTAAAGTAGCACTGGTCAATTCCAAATATAAACTTAAGGTTTTCTATATAAAACTCAACCTAAAACAATACTTGAATCACTATGTATCAGCCAGGAGACTATACCAACTATTCCATCATCCATCACAAAATATGTAGCAATAAATCAATAATGAACACTTGTTAATGAGACAAATGAGTTGTTGGATAGATTCTCTGTCCTTAACATCTTAAAAGAGCTTTGTACAAAAATGAAGTCCTTAGTTTTGTTCATTGCTTTATACTTTCTCTGAGCTATACACTTTCCTGGTGTATAAGGCTAATGACTGTTACATGTTCTCATTATTTTGGGGATGCTGAGTGGGTGAGTTAGAGTTGGGGTTAGGATTAGAACTGTGGCTACATGTAGGCTAGGTCTATGGTTCCCTGTAGTGTGAGGGTTATGTTTAGGACTAAGTAAACATCACTATGAGTCGGATCATACTCAGTTGCACTTAACAACAACCAAAGGCTAGTGTTAGAAGTAGGGATTGAGCCAAGAGTAGGGCTTGGTCTAGTTTTAGGGTTACAGTTAGGTATATTTTAAACTATTTTTTAAAATCTATTTAATTTCCTCTTCAAAGGAATTTCTGTAACTATTCTTTAATTTTCCTTTGTGCTTTGTTTTTGCAAAATGACAACTCTGCTTCCATATTTTCAATCTTGTAGATTTGTTTTATTTGAGTTACTTCTACATTTGGAAGCCCTGGTGTGGTGTTGCAGGATAATGCACTGGACTGCAAGGTCAGTTTGAACCACAAGGTTGATGGTTCAAGGTCAGCAGTTCAAACTCATAGCCGCTCCTCTGGAAAAAGATGAGGCTTTCTGCTCCCATAAAGATTTACAGCCCCAGAAAATCTATACAGGGGTGTTCTGCGTCACAGTTGGCTTGAGGGCAGTAGGTTTGGTTTGGGGGGTTGAACGACATAGTGGCTTGGAGGTACAGGACATACAGTGGAGGTCGGCAGTGAGCGAGGTATGGTTCTCCCTTGTGCCCTGTGCCCTCCTTGCCAGTTGTACTATCCTTAAATCTAGAGAATTTTGCCTTGCTAGATCTTTTATTGTTATTGCTGGTTTGGGGAAGCAATCAATTCTGCCATATAGCCAATTCGCATCTCTGCTTCCTTTAGCTCCACTCAATAGGCAAGTGTTACTACAGATGCCAGTACCACATGATCAGTGATAAGCAGCAGCTAATATCAGGCAAATCCACCTAAACTACGTTACTCAAGCATTGAACTTAAGACGGCATATCTACTTCTAGTCTCTGTCTCATCCACTAGAAGACAGGTGGTAAGTGCCAAAGAAAACACCAATCATCAATTAAATATAAATACAATGGCAGCAAATGTCTTGGAAAAAAAAAAAAATTTCAGCTCACATGAAGAAGCAAGGCAGAATGGGTCAAAGAAGTAATCAAAAAATTGTATTGGAACTACCTAGTAAGGAATTCAAATGAATGATATTTAGGTACCTTCAATGAATTCACATTTATAACTATATATAATTATATATAACTATATATATATATAACTATATATATATATATATATATATATATATATATATAACTATATAAATATATAACTATATAAATATATATATATATATATCACTGTTGTTAGTAAGTACCATTGAGTCGGTTTCCATAGTGATCCTGCATAGGATTCTGAGGAGTGGCTGGTGAGCTTGAACAGCCTACCTTGTGATTCAAATAAACCTTGCAGTCCAGCATATTAACCTCTAGCATCACACCAGGACTAATAGTAAGTAACTGCAATTAGTAAAATGTAACTCCAGTAGAATGTGACCATGTATTTAAAAAGCATAATTAAGGGTATAGATTCTGAACCCCCATTGCTTAGGCTTTACCTTTGACTTGGCCTATGACCTTGGATAAATTGCTCCATTTCTAAGTACATCAGGTATCCCATTTATACAATTCCTAGAGGGTGGTTTCATGGTATAATTTTCACTTTCTGTATGGGAGAACTGAGTTCAATTCCTATGTAACGTGCCTAATGCTTTGCCATCACCACCTATTCCTAAGTGTAGGTATGCATGTTGAACCAATCCTGGGGAAGGATAAGGATTGAGCAGTATTTTATTCTATTGCATATGAGATTCATGAGTAGAGGGCTGCTTGAAGGTACCTTATAACAATGCCTACCTCAGAGGGATCTTGTAAGAATGAAAATAACTTTGGCAAGCACCTAGACTTAGCAGGCACTCTATTGGTGTTTGTTTAATGAATCAGCATTCATTTAGAAGGCAATGTCTTTAGAAATTATCATTGGAGAAACTTCCTACAACAATAAGCAAATTTCAACTCATTAGTTACTTCAGAGTCAATGAGGAGGATTATAAAGCTGACTTGAGTAAAGGTGGCAGCTACACAACAATTTTTCTAAGTTTATAACACTCTCCGTTTATATCAGGGAATCCTGAATGTGTATCAGCCTTGTCCTCCTCCTAAAACGCTTCAAATAGGTCTTTTCTATGGCCAGAGAATTGTATAGACTCCTGTGTGTGTTCTGATTTATTCCATAGCTATTATGTGTCTGCTGTCACTCTGGCTGTTTTGGGTTTTTTGTCTGTATTCAGGGAGACTTGTGGTTGTGTCTATCCCAAGCATCTATGTTTCGAGTTGCGCGGTTTGCCCCCTCTGTCTCTCATCATTGCTTTTGGCTCAGTCCCTTGACAGGAAATGAGAGATTTATTTTATCTGGCTTGAACTACATTGTTCCTTCCTGACTACTGGTGTTACTTCACTCTAAATAACATGACTTTGTGCTCACAGTCTGCCCAAGGTCAAGGCCTGAGGGTAATAGACACATTTAAGAGCCCAGAGGAGAATATAACCAAAGGGGAGGAGTGGGCAAGTAGAGAATTACAGAAAAAAAATAAAGCAGTTGAGATGCAAAAGTTAAACTTACTGTGGGTTGAAATCTGGAAGACCTGAAATGAAAGCTATTCTGAAAAGATGAAAGATTTTTTTTTTTTTTCACCTTCCAGATGTTATCAATTTAAAATGACACTGAAGTAATCGAAGCTTGAAATTTAAATTTAGTTTTAAAAGAAGGCATGAGTTGTCTGGGAGAAGGGCTTACAAAGCTTATTAATATCAGTGATATCATAATTATAGTATATTTTAATACTTTAAATTGGGATAATTATTGAATTTCAAATGCTCTTCTTTAGTTTGACACAAAAATATAAAATAATTATTATTGTACATATAATTAAGTCAAATTAATTATGAAAACACGTAAAACTTAATGGCAAATCCTACACGAAGTTAGAACTTAAAAGTCATAAAGCAGGTTTAACAATTTGCCTGAGTTTTAAATATAGTATATATAAACCAACCTCATAATCTGCTAACCATTTTTTCCACCTTTATAAGAGTGAATGAAATTTTCTTGGTTTGTTCAAATACTTTTATAATTTCAAAAGGTCAGTAGGATGACCAGCTAAGATATAGTGAAAGAAAACGTAAGTTCCAATAGTCACACTATATCTGTTCAGCTGAACTTCTGTGAGACAGTTTAAAAGACTAGAGGATGGGCAGATACTAGCTAAGCTTAATATACATTTCCCTATTCTTTTAACAGTTGTTGTTGTTAAGTGTGTTGAGTAGGTTCTGACCTATATCGACCCAGTATAGGGTTTCTGAGGAGTAGCTGGAGAACTTGAACTGCCGACCTTGCAGTTCAAACGGCTCTGCAGTCTGGCACACTAACCCACAGCGCCACATCACGACATTTTTTAACAGATAGTCACACTATTAATAATGCCTCTGTCTCAGGAAAATGGATTTAATGCAAATGTACTTTAAGTAAAGCAAAAAAGATTGAGATTACATAAAAAGCCAGATTTTGGATAGAGAAAATTATTTTATATGGGTATTCCATTCCTAAGGAAGATTAAGAAATTTATTTTCCAAATGGTGTTTTAACACTCATGTTTTTCATGTGCTTTCAGCATGTTTTTTTATGCTAAAGCCAGAAAGCCATTCTAAGTGATATTAAAGAATCATAAGTCTATGACTTACACCACACTTAAGAATCACTATTCATTTCTATGGAATAAGCAAACTTTATCCTACCGGATTACCCAAGATCCAGTGTCTGGCAAATCATAAATGATTGTTTTCTTCATCAATTGCCTCAGCATAAAGCATTCTGTAACTGCAGAAGTTATTACTCAACATCATACTTCTTTCTTATATTAACTCCTTATCAGATATACATGCAGAACAAGTACTCCAATAGTAAAATGTGGTAGACATAACGGTACAAGTCCAATGAAAATCTCTAACGACATGAAGTTATTAGAAGTTACAACACTGTTTACTGCACATTGTTTTCAATATTGTTTGTTTTTCAAATTCTTAATTTTGTCCTGAAGAGAAAATAGAAAAAAAGTGAGACTTTTACCTCTAGGCATGAGCATATCCATAAGTCAAGAAGGCCCTCATCAGAATCATCCCAAATCTTTCCCTTCTCTCAGGCACTAAAAAGCAAAATTCTCAAAAACAAAACTCAAACAGCAGTTGAACATTCATTGGGAAGTTACTATGTGATCAGCTGTGTTCTAGTTGTTTTCCTATATATCATCCACTTTCCATGCAGCACACAGACTCCAGCAAGTCAGTTACCACCCTCATTATACAGATGACAAAATGAAATTTCTGAGATATTAAGTAATAGGCCCAAGATCATGAAGTTAACAAGTAGTGAAACTAGGATTCAAATTTAGACATGTCTAACTGCAAAACCCATGCTCATTCCGCAAATGGAATTAAAATGTTAGTTACAGATGTTAATGTGTCTAGAGTCAAACAGTGTCCCTTGTCAAGTAAAAAGTAAAGAGATACAAAAAAAAAAAACAAAACAAAGAACCCACCAGTGGTGTGTTCTTCAGAAAGTTAAGCTACACAATTACCAAGTGACCCAGTAATTCCACACCTAGGGATATATACAAAAGACGTGAAATGTGTCCTTTGCTTGTTTAAATGATTTGATATTCCTGAGTGGTTTTGTGTACATCCCCCCTGCCACAGCAAATAACAGAGGGAATAGAAACAAATACTGTTGACTGATGATACACAGAGGAGATTGTAATCATTACAATGAAATGATGAATATAAAACTGCTGTTCCCCATGTAAACTATCACTCAATTCACAATAAAAATGTTAAAAAAAAAAGAAGTGAAAATATGTCTAAACAAAAACTCGTACTCAAATGGTCATAGCTACATTCATGATAACCCCAAACTGGAAACAATCCAGATGTCCATCAATTTATAAATGTTGTTTTTGCTAAGAGCTGTCCATTAATTCTGACTCATAGTGATCCTGTGTAAGATTTCTGAGGAGGAGCTGATGGGTTTGAACTGCTGACCTTAAGGGTAGCAATCCAGAGCTTATATCCTACAATGCAATACCAGAACTCAACTTACAAATAGGTAAATAAAATATAGTATCTCAATATAATGTAATATCATTTGGTAATAAAAAGAAACTAAATTGTGTCACATGCTATAATAGGATAAATCTTGCAAGCATCATGCTAAGTGAATGGAGCCAGCCATAAAACATCATATATTATCATCCATTTGTTTTAATTACTCAGAATTGACAAGTTTAGAGACAGAAAACAGATTAGTGGCTACTTGCAGCTATGGGGGTGTAAGGAAAAATGAAGCATGTCTATCAATGTGTACAAGGTTCTTTTTGGAGTGACACAAATATACTAACATTAATTGTGATGTTTCTGTATCACTGAGTATATTAAAAATCATTCAGTTGTATACTTTATATAGGTAAACTGTATTTCATGTAAATTATACTTCATAAAGAGGTTATTTTTTTAAAGCATGTACATAAAACCTTTGCAGTGAATATCAAGACAAGACAGGAGTTGCATTCCCTAAGATAAGAAAAACTTCATAGCAAATCCAGCTACTACACAGAGAAGAATTGTTTGTTTCTTCTATCATTTTCCTCAGTATCAAGGAAGCTGTAAGACCAGGTGGACTTCTGAAATACTGAGAGAATTGAAGAGATATTTCTCCCTGACCAAGTGAGTTTTGAGACTGAAACTTGTTGAAAAAGCTAGAACCACAAACTGGTAACTTATCAACTCATTACTAAAACACTTGTTTGACCTTTTCCACCTAAAGTGACTAGTGACTTCAGTATTATGTATACAATCAAACAGAAAAACTGAGACACTGGCAAAGTATTATTTTTAAAGTATGCACTGTTTTATTAACACTAACAGAGCAGAATCCCCTGTTTCTACCCAGATTCAACTTATGTCTCCATGTGAAGTTGTCCAATTGGCATTATTTGTCAACAAAATGTTTAGTTCTGACAGAACATTTAGATGACAGAAAAACATCATGTTATGGCAAAAAATCAGTAGACAGTAATCAAATGCCCCATGCTATTGCCATTTCCCTAGTCTCTACATTAATTTTTTTAATCTTGTTTTTATAGGGAGAATCCTAGTGATACCAGTGCACATAATAGCAGGTTTATGAAGGATCAGTTCTCTAAAGATAATGACACACTTTGTCCCAATAATCTTGAGATGTTTATACCTTAAAAGTAACTCAGTTGAAGTTGCTTTCAAACTAAACACTACTGTGACAGTGTTTCTGTTGTGATTGTTGTAGGGAAGTGGAGCCAGTGCAATTTGTCCATGTTTTACAAATCACCATCTGGCAGGGATATGGCAACATGTGAAATCTTCACAGGACTCTTGTTTTTCTACTATCTGCTGGATAACTAAGGAGATCACCAGACTGCTGGGATGACTGCCAGATGGTAAGCAGGTATGTTTATGAGTTTAAGAGTCTTATTTTCTTTCAATGCTTTCACATGCTGTGGGCATAGAGGCAGAAAATTGAAAGAGAAAAGAAAAAAGGAGTGGATAAGAAAGTAACTATGTAGGATCTTTATAAATATCTTCAGGTTTCTTGAAATGTGATTTTTCCAAAGTCCACATTGTATTATTTTTCTATCAATGTAGAAAAATCGCCAATCATATGGCTACAAAATTGACAAATGCTACATATTTTCATTTTTGAAAAATTAACAGGTGTATAGTTTCTTCCTTTCTGCTGAGTAGTCATAATGGTGACTCAGGCTCATCAACATCATCAACAAACATTTGGTGGGTGCATACCTGTGCATGGTACTAGGCTTGGCATTTCAATGAAATGAAGGTGAGGGTCTATTTATATTTTACTTTGATTATTCAAATAAACTAGGATCAGAAAAGAATATCTAGCAGGATCAAGACAACAATCAGGGAACTGAATCTAGAAATAAATTATAATAACTACAGTGGTATTTTTTGTAAAAAGTAAAATGGGGTTCTCAACACATTTTGGTAGACAATATGTGAATATCACCCAAGAGGCACAGTCTAGTATATAGAAGTAGAGAGGTAGGGTTCTAGAAAATTAGGTTGGATTTCCTGCTCCAAAAATACGCCAGCAATGTGATCCAAGGCAAATTTCTGAAATTATCTAAACTTCAGTAATCTCATCTATGCAATGGTATTAACAATTCTTCTTTTTATGATTGTTGTGAGATTAGAAATGAAATAAATGCAAATTGTCTAGCATGTACATAGTTTCTCAATAAATTAGGATATTGTTGCTGTTATCATCATTATCTGGAAACTATACCTTTTAGATTAAATTGCTAGATAAACAATTTGCTGATATGGATTAAAAGTATATCTAATTACATATATTTGTATATTAAGACACATAAGGTTATATGGTGATGTGCACTTATATAGAGAGATAAGCTGATCTTGGAGATATTACAGGTTCATTTCCAGACTACTGCAATAAAGTGTGTATCATGATAAAGTGAGTCTCACAAACTTTTCGGTTTTCCCATACATATAAAACTTCCAAAAGTAACACTTTGGGCAAGTTACCTTAGCTATCTATATCTTTAGCTATAGAACACAGAGAATAAAATCTGCTTCATAGGCTTGTTATAAGGATTAAGTATAATGATTTTTGTATAAAACTTTACACAATGTCCAACACAGAATCAATGAGTAGATGTTCCTTCCCATTATTTTCTCTTTTAAATGCCAATGTCCTTCCATTTTAAAGTTATTTCTAGATTTGGACATTCTTAACTCTTCTCTCAGGTGTCAGAGGGATAGCTGGCTCTGAGTCTTTCTGATCCTTCCAGTTGTATATTTAATTCTGTTACTTTTTCCCCAGAATAATTTTTTGCCATAGTTGCATGGTTTCTCTCCTTTTTTGCACTATCATAAATTCCCTCTTCTCAATTAGTTGCTTACCCTGAGCCTAAAATAAAATCAATTCCCCATATCTTAATAATTAGTTTCTTAAAGAGAGAGTACCAACTTTGACAGAAAAGACAGAAAATCTGCATAGGCCAATGATCATAGAAAACACTTTTTAAAAATTGTTAAAGAACCACTGATTTAAAAAAGGAAAAATGCAAACCTAAAGTTTTTGTTTGTTTGATTTTAAACCAGGTTATTCTCCATTTGGTGCTAGTAAAACGAACTGGAAGAGATTTTTGTTGTTGCTGTTGTTAAATACACTAAAACAATAAAGCAATGGTAAGATTCACAATTCTTTAAGAGGGCTAGCTCAACACTGAAACTGACTCATGACCATGATCTATAACATTATACTGTTTCTCTCTCCTATGCCCACACACAATCATGGACCAAACTCACTTAAAATAAAGAAAATCCTAGCAAGTTAAAACATTAGACCTCAGGCATGAACTAAAGAACAACACATTCTAAGCATATGGTGTTTATTATAAGAATGGCGGGCTGGTTCAGTAAAGATATTTATCCAAATAACTTCTATATCTTACTTAGTATAACAAAAGAAAAGATTCACAAGCAAGTTGTTGAACCTTTGAAAACAATACCAACCATTTCAGATTTGTTAATTTTGGTAAGCTAAGAAGAGGGGGAAAAAATAGGCTTCTATGAGAGACTATTTGTCACAAACAGCAGTAAAACACATAGTTAATGATGAAATAGTCAAATTACTTTTTGTTGACCCAGCTTCCCTTATTTCTAGCTTCTTACTCCTTATAAATAAGGAGCTCTGGTAGCATAGTGGTTACGAATCCGTCTGCTAATCTCACGATCAGCAGTTCGAAACTACCAGCTGTTCCACGGGAGGAAGATAAGGCTTTCTGCTCCCGTAAAGATTTACAGCCTCAGAAACCCTGTACAGGTTCGCTATGAGTCAGAACCAACTCCACAGCACATAACAACAACAACAACAACTTCTTATAAATAACCGCTTCCGTTGCATGTAATCTAGAACTTGTTTACTTCTCTTACTCGTCTCCTATACATTTTTCAACCCGTGGCAGATTGCTTTTCCTCCTAACTTTTTACAGACACTTCTCTCTAAGACTACCTAAGTTTCAAGTCCAATGGCCTGCTCTCTGGCACCGTTCTATTTAACTACTCTGTAGCATTTGTTGCCCATACATCACCTTCAACTCTTCTCTTCCTTGTACTTTGGTAGTGTTTCTTGCCTCCATATCCTTCTGTGTCTTTGCATGCCCTTATACAGTCTATTTGCTGGCCCTTCTTCCTTTACCCGCTCCTTAAACATGGGGAATTCCCACATGTCTACTGTCTTCCCCCTTTTCTTAATTCCCAACATAGAGAATGTAAATCAAAGTTAAATAGGAATAAGAGGACCAGGAAACTCTTAATAAAACAAAGTAAATAAAACTGTATTAAAGAGCAATTTTACATATAACTTTCAACTTCTTAGGTTATATTATAAGTAGGAGAATTTTTTTTTTTTAATATCTCAACATGAATGGTCTCTGCCGATATTATTTTCATTATGTCAATAATGTCTTATACATTTTAATAAATGGTTTTTAATATTTAACTTAATGTCTTTTATGATGCTGTTACTTATCTCTCTGAAACACATTATTATTGACATCTATAATGGATTTAATAATTTAAACTCTAATTTTGTTATTACTTTGATTTTTAACCATTATCACAATTAATTTGAAGTTGGCTAGGTGTGTTATAAAAACTCTGCAGGTGCAGTGGGTAAGCCATTGGTTGCTTACCCGTGGTTCTGATTTACCAGCTCTTCCTCAAGGGAACTTGTGGCAGTATGCTCCCATTAAGCCTTGCAAACCATAGAGGGCAGTTCCATTCTGTCTTTAAGGGTGCTATGAGTGGAATCAACTCAATGATGGTGGTTTTTAGAGGAGTGTTAGAATTATTATTATGTATTTTAATCTATTTAGTAGAATCCAACAATCATTTATTGAATGACAATCTCATATGAAACATTGTTTTCATG
Source organism: Chrysochloris asiatica (assembly GCF_000296735.1). Lineage (NCBI taxonomy): Eukaryota > Metazoa > Chordata > Mammalia > Afrosoricida > Chrysochloridae > Chrysochloris > Chrysochloris asiatica. The sequence continues at coordinate 4,034,333 of NW_006408616.1, forward strand.
GTCACCCTTTAATACATAAACTTCGACCAGATGGTACATAAATACAACTAACTGGCTTCCAAATAAAAAGCAATAATTTTAACAGAGAACTGATAATGGTTAATTCTGAAATACCTTTCTTTCCCCCAACTGGTAACCGATAGTAAAGTCAAGCAAAACTGGAAAGATGTTTACAGATTTGTCTTCAAATTCCTTATTCCAGTTGCTTTCATCAATATCTCAGTCAAAACTCATCAGTGAATTTAATCATCTTTCCCCATTCTCTCATCGCCAAATTACTGCCAGATCCCTTTCTACAACTGTATTCTCTTCCTCTGTTTATGTGTACTGGGCAATCTCTTCCATATTCCTTATAAATAAAATCTGTTTCCATCCTGAGTTTTCCTTTTCCTTTACTCTGATATTTGTATTCTTACTGTTACACCTTTCAGGTAGCTTATAAATACTGTATTTTCTCATATTTAACACATGTACCTCTTTTAATGAAAATATAAACCTCAAAAACACAAGCTAGACTGCATAAAATGGACATTATTAACTTGTCAAGAGATCCTTGACTTTACAAAAAGTTCCCTACAAATTCTCTTGAAGTACTGATTTTTTTTCTACTTAATGAAATATGTAATCCAATAAACATCATACATTTGTGTTCAACTTTTTCAAAATCTTACCAGTTTTGCAAAGTGAGTTACAAATTGTTCTGATCAGACTGTCACAGCTCTTGCTTTTCCCCTTTACTGCTGAGTTGCCTTTACAAAACAATCTTCTTAGCAACCTAACAAGAGTACAGTGTAACTACTGCCTTTGTAAAAGTAAGGACACCAATGCTCAGAAAGGTTAAGCAGCTTGCCCAAAGTCACACAGCAAAAAAGTGGTGAAACAGGGATTCTAGCAAAGTTTCCTGGCTTAGAAGCTTGTACTCTTTCCAAAGTACCACAAAATCACTGACATTGTTGTTGTCATGTGCCATGGAGCCAGTTTCAACTCATAGCGACCCTGTACAGCGTTTCTGAGGCTGTTAATCTTTATGGGAGCAGAATGCCTCATCTTTCTCCTGTGGAGCAGCTGGTAGTTTCGAACTGCTGATCTTGTGGTTTGCAGCCCGATTCGTAACCACTACGCTACCAGAGCTCCTTTTGCATCACAAAAAAGGAGAATATGCAAGTTTATTGTAATTGAAAATGAGGCACAGCCAGATTAAATAACACAAATCTCTTGACTCCAACTGAAATAATTATTCTTCTGCAAAAGTGGATTTCAAACTTTTTTAAAAAACTGTGGAAACATTTTTCAATCAAAATCTTACAAAAACATATAATATGTAAAAGAGATAAAAAGAATAGGCCTGTGTCTTTTCCCTTAAGCTCACCTCTAAACTACCTATAGTCTTGTTCAGAGTACAAACTGCTACACTATTTTCTATTTATCACTGGTTACCAAAATGATAATCTTACCATAGATATCATTGTAACATATACAACTGGGAATTCCTTGGGCATTACATAGAAACATACCTTCTTTGTTTAGAAAGGTACCCAGGACATGGGTCATACATAACAAATGGTCAATCATGGTAACAATCATAATTTTTAAAATAATGAATAGATAAATTTCCTTGACACAGGAATGGTTTCCTTTTCCTGTGCCAGTTGTTCCGTCTGTGCCAACTCTAACACACACCCCTTCCAGGAATGGCACTCAGCCATCCTGGCAACCAGAATTAGAGAAAGAAAATATGAAATTTCTCTTCAAAACATAAGTGGAAAGATGAATGCAAAGCCAAGCAAAAAGTACCCAGATTCAGCATGCACATTGTTAAATGTCACTTCATAGTAAGATACTTTGGAAAGTCAAGTGAATGTGACCACAGATTGGGAGACTAAGAACAAATGTGACCAGTGGGGGGGGGGGGAACAAAACAAAACAAAACAAAGGAACAGCAAATAAAGACACTCTAGAAAAAATTGGGAGACTTAGAACAAATGCGACCTGTTTTGTTTTGTTTTTTTAAAAAAAAAAGGAACAGCAAGTAAAGTCACTGTAGAACATACAACTTACCAATATAGTTGTTATCTTTAAGAACTGTGGGAAGTGGAAACTGAGCAAATGAAGGACCAGAATGGGGGATTTGTGTGTATGTGGTGTGTGTGGCTATATATATATATATATATATATACATATATATACACATATATAATAATTATTATTATTATTAATTCTGTACTATGTGGCTCTTCAAAAGAGTAATTAAATACATTTTAAATATCCCCAAACTGTGAAAAGTAATAGCTGTAATAGACCATTCTGGATATCTTGTTAACATAATAATGAATTACTTTGGTTTGAGAAAAAAAATAATAAATCAACTATAGAAGAATAAGGAGCTCTGGTAGCATAGAGGTTACGAATCAGGCTGCGAACCTTAAGGTCAGCGGTTCGAAACTACCAGCCGCTCCGTGGGAGAAAGATGAGGCTTTCTACTCCCGTAAAGATTTACACCCTCAGAAACCCTGTACAGGGTCGCTATGGGTCGGAACCGACTCGATGGCACTTAACAACAACAACAACATAGAAGAATATTCCAGTACAAGGAACTAGATATAGGCTAATCAGGCCTATCAGTCAGAAATGCTGTTTTTTCAACTTCAAATATTTGCTTCATGAGAGAGCTACCTGTTGATTGAAGGCAATGATACATGCTTCAATTATTAAAAACAGATACAGTGGGATAGGGACTGTTAAGCATCCCTAACAGTCCAGTCAACTGATGAGTTCTTTAAGGTACAGGTTAATAATCCACAATATCAAGAATATGAGCAAAGATAAATCAGGTTATAAATCAGAGATGGAATCTCACCGTTTTCGCTTTAAATCAAAAAAGTTGCAGATCAAACATAAATCTTTACAAACCTGAATGGCATATCCCCTCTTTTCAATGTATAGTGTTTTCCCTCTGTGAACCAGGAACAAAATGTCTGTTGACTGACAGAAGGTCTTGCTCTGAGCATTTAATCACCAAAAGGTTCTTAGAAGAAAATCATTAAAACCTGATAAAAATGAAAAGAAAGATTTCTGTTAAGATAAATATTTATTCTATCCAAATGTCAATATCTCCCCCAAAACATTTATCAACAATAAGATGCAAATATTATTATAAAAGGAGGAAAGAGAGCTAAAACATAAAATGGCACCTTGTAGTTGCCATAGATTTAACCAGGTGAAAAGGAAAAACGAGCAGTAAATGCCATGTTTCTTTTCTATGTGCTCTGTGAAGGTGGCTGGCATTTCAAAAATTCCATATTACTTACCAACTAAGTAAGCAGGTCAGAAGGCCTCAGGGACCAAGAGCCTACATATTATGATTTTGAGAAGAGACTGATATCGAATGAATTGGATGTCTAGTCAGGTCTAAGATCATATGTGTTGCTCCTTTTTGAACAGTCTTATGCCATGCATGCCCTTCTTTACATAGGAGAGTTGTAAACTGAATTTAACTTTGCCTGTATGAACTACCAATGAAAAACCACAATACACTCATTTGGTGATTAATTGTCCATACTTTTTAAATAAGTGTTAATATTCTCAGTGCAAATAGACTTGGCCCTATCTCTGAGGCGCTCACAGTTTAAAACCTGTGGGCCCACTGATACAAATTCACACTTACAGCACATAGAAAGCAATGGCAGTGAATTATATTTTGAAATGAAATGATAATTCCTAATCAATAGAAAGAATAATAAGTAAATTCTAAAACAAAACACAAAGTTATGTCAAGTTTTTTGTTTTTTGTTTTTTGTTTTTTTTTTTCCCTCTGTAGCTGAAGCTTTACACTTTTGGCGTTTTAAAAAGTCCAACAATTGTTTTTAAATATTTTATTCTAATGTGGTGCTGTGGGATAAGGCACTGAACCAAAAGATGGGTCTGAACCACAAGGTCAGTGGTTCAAACTCACCAGCTTCCCTTCGGAAACCCTATACAGGGTTGCTATGAGCCAGAACCTACTCAAGGGCAATTAACAACAATAGCAAAGCTTAACATAATAATAATGAATATTGTATTTTTAAAAGCAGATAAATGCTAATGCTTTCTCTAATTATTCTTCATGATACTCCTTAATCTTTCCAAAATTAACTTCAACTTAATTCAAGTCCTGGGCTTTGCAGGGGTGAGATGGGTAGTAAAACGACCCATCGATTCTGATCTTGCACAAACATTCCTTAGCCACTCCTACTCAAAGAAGGAGGTCATACACTATCAAAAGTCCATAAAAAGAGCTTAAATGGCCTCTCTGTTCTTTTGTAAAGCATTTCTGACTAGGTAAGCCAAAGCCTCATTTAGAAGGAGAAGCACTTAAAACAGAGGTACACTTTAATCTGTGTATCATACTTTCAAAAAGGAAAGAGTAAGTGTGTCTGCATTGACATCATGTTACAAAGGAGTTGGAAAATGTTAATGGAAGAATTCCATTCTCTTTTCATTGCATTTTTCCATGAACTTATTGAAGTCCCCTCATAGTATGAAAACAAATAAAGTTAAGAGAGAAAACACACAAAGAATTAAATGGATAAAATATTATGAATAAATTCAATGCAACCAAAACATAAGAAAAGAGAGGGCAAAATCCTTCATTAAATGAATATACCATTTCAGCTACAACACCAGAAACAGTGATTATTTTATTAAATGGAAGTAACGAGGCTTCCCTCATCCCACTCTTTACCTACAAGCAAATTAATATTATCAACGTTTTTAATTTAAACTACTATAAATTTTTAAAGGTGTTTTTTCCAATTCATTTACTTGAATAACTTACAGTCTTTATAAATTTTGTTTAAAATTTCATTGTAAATGCAAACCTACTCAGATTTTTATTATCTATAATTAATAATTTAAAACAAAAGGGTAATGAAATAATTGTCAAGTTTGGAAAAGTTGACTTCTCTTCAATAAATGCTCTGTTAGAGAAATTGCCTTACATTATTACCACTACATAAAACAAAAGTATTACAAGGTATACATGCACTACAACAAACATTGTACAAGACACAATTGTATTACTATCTGATCTGTAAAAGTTGGATTTATTTTTTAATTGTACATTTTCTAATTTTTCAGAAATTGTTGTTAAATGCCATCAAGTCATTTCTGACACATAGCAAACCTGTACAGGAGTTCCAAGGAGCAGCTGGTGGGTTTGAACTGCTGATGACCTTGTGTTTGCAGTCCAGTGCTGATCCTACAGCACCACACCAGAAGTCCAGAAATAGCATGTAAATATTTTCAGAAATAGCATGTCAATATTACATTTGTGGTTTGAAGAACTGATAAGAAGATGGCACTCATTTGGATGGTATAACATAGCCAACAGCAAAGACAATTTTACTGGTTTAAAATTTAGAAAATAATAACAGTCTTAATTGTCCTGCAGTCTCTAAATTTTTTGAAAAGAGAAAGAAATAAACAAAATAACTCTTGTGTTTTCTACTATATTCCAAGCATGCCATTTTTTAAAGTAAAACCCTTCTGAGCAAAATTTTACATTATAACTACCATCTCTTTGCAGCTCTGCAAAGCAAGGTAAGTACAGCTTTTATCTACAAGGATTCCCTGAGGCAGTTTCTGTAAAAGGGTTAATGACAGATGTTTCCATTAAATCTGACCTACCTCTTAATTTTGCCATTACCTGATAATATCCTGGCTTTGTGCTTATTTGCATGGGCAAATGGAGTCACTCCATAACAAGTAACACACCGCCCTCATTGAAACAAAAGGTCAATTCATTTTTAACTGATGTGGACAATATTTTTTGTAGTTGCAAATTAAAAAAAAAAAAACTTCTCCTTTTACACAATGCTAGTATTTACAAAGAATTAAAAGCTCTGTTTTCTGAACCCCTGGATACAATGTACATCTCTAGGCAGAGAAAAGTACTACCAACAGAAATCAATACAACCCCTTGTAGGTAACTAACTAGAAAAATCACTTCTAAGATGCTCCTCTTATTTTTTTACTAAATACAACCAGGACACAGTACATTTTCTTTGCTAGGAAATTAGTTGAGAACATCGAAATGCTAGCAGCACTTTTCTGTTTACTGAGCTTTATTACTTTTGCAAGGAAAACGATCTTTAAGTATAGAAGAAATGGTTATAGTCTTAGCTTCGTTAAAAGATGCAGGTGCTTTATTTACCCTTTAGGATTCAGTCAAAATGCTACAGTTTAGAAGTGACCAAACTATGTTTCTTTACTCCATGAAAAGAGTATGTAATCTTGAACCTTGACCAGGTTGCAATAACAACTCATACCCCATGTATTGTTTTGTTTTGTATATGTGTGTTGTTACGGCTTCTGTAAAGTTAAAATAGACTTGGACACAACTTTATTTAAGCCAATTACTCTGAAGGGAGGAACAAGTAATGAGTAGACAAATGGCATTAGGGCCTTCCATGATTTATATAACAGATACCTGGTTCCTATTTGAATAATGAAGTCCCTAGAATGGTGCACATAGTTGTGCACTTGACCCTTAACCCAGAGGCTGACACCCAGAGGCTCCTTAGAAGGAAGGCATAAGATGTGCTTCTAAAAGGACATAGATTGAAAACCCTATGGAGTACAGTTTTATTCTGCAACACATATGAGTTCTCATGTGTTGTGTGTTTCTGTGGCAGTAGAAGATATGCCACTGGTATTTGAAATAGCAACAGAGTCGCTCATGGTAGAGAGGTTTTATCCAAACTTTCAGATTAAAACAGACTAAGAAAAAAGGAAAGGCAGATCACTTCTAAAAGGTTAACCACTGCAAACCTTATGCATAGCAGCAAAAATACTGTCTGATACAGTGCCAGAAGATGAGCCCCCTCAAAATAGGACTGGAAAAGAGCTGCCTCCTCAAAGTAGAGTTGACCCTAATTGATACAGCTACAGCTTTCGAGACCTTAAATTGTTGATGGGACACAATTCAAAACCAGAAGAATCAGCTGCAAAGATCCATTAATAATCTGAATGCAGAATGTATGAATTATGAATCTAGGAAAATTAGAGGTCATCAAAAATGACAAGGAATGCATAAAGATCATTATCCTAGGCTGAAATGGACTAGCATGTGTCATTCTGAATTGGACAATCATATGGTTCATTATTCTGGGAATAATGAATTGAAGAGGAATGACATCATCAAAAAGAGCACTTCAAGATCCATCTTGTATTGTAGTACAGTGCTGTCTGTCATAGGGTAATATTCATATTCCTACAAGGAAGACCAGTTAATGACACTATTATTCAAATTTATGCACCAACCACTGACACAAAGGATAATGAAAATGAAGACCTCTACCAATTTCTTCAGTCTGAAATTCATGAAACATGCAATTAAGATGAACTGATAATTACTGGTGATTGAAATGCAAAAGTTGGAAACAAGGAGAAAGGATCAGTAGTTGGAAAATATGTCCTTGATTATGGAAACCATGCTGGAGATCTCATGATAGAATATTTCAAGATCAACTTATTCATTGATACCTTTTTCAACAACACAAATGGTGACTACACAGATGGACCTCACCAAATAGAATATTCAGGAATTAAATTGGCTACATCTATGAGTATTTGAAATAAACAAATCATTTGTCTTACAGAAATCTATCATTCGTTCTCCAGCATCATTTCTATC
>NW_006408616.1:4050098-4073566 GCF_000296735.1 Chrysochloris asiatica
AGTCACTCCTTAGAAAACCCTATACAGAGTCACTATGATTTGGGCCTGACAATATGGTACTTAACAACAACAACAACAACCTCTAATAATTTAAATATTAAAAATCTTGCATTAAATTTTATCATCCTTTGACAATGACTCTCCTGACTTTTCAATACTAAATCCATATTCAAAACACTTTCATGACATCAAAATGTTCAACTGTCTGAAAGGGATATATGTTAAATTGATACTGAAAGAGTGATTTTTGTTAAATAACTAATTTTCTACATCTCAAAAAATAAATCTATATTTGGCATTTGTGCAATGCAAGCTATTGAAACAATTTATTATCATTTTAGATTTTTATTGTGATTTGAGTGAAAGTTTACAGAACAAATTGATTTTTCAAAAATTCACACATATTCTGTTTTGTGACATTGACTGTAATCCTCACATGGTAACAGCATCTTCCCTTCATTCCTGGGTTTCAATTTTCCATTCAGCCTTCTTTCTCTTCCTTTGGTACCTTCTGAGCTTTATTGTTGGAAAATGCTGTTCTTTCGATGTGGAATATGTAACTGTTCTAAGCAGAGCCAACTTTCCTGGCATTATTGTTCACCCTACAGACCTACTTATTGTTTGGCTGAAAGTTGAGTCGTGGGGATGGATTCACTTCTTGACTTAAAGGGTAATAATGTCCATTGTATCTGAAATTACACTAGTCTCTATCACACCAATAAACTTGGTCTTTTTTATGATTTTGAATTTTGTGCCATTGAAACAATTTAGAAAAATTCTACTTGCCTAGTCCAAATTCTGGTTTTCCTTGGATTCATTAAAGAAAATTTGATTCTCAGAAAGCTTTCTCAACATAATCTAAAAATGAGGTAGACCAAGAAGGAAAAGATGAATGATCCCCTAGAGTACGCACCAGGAAGGATTATCCTCTACTGTTGCCTGTGCTTGTGGTGGGGACAGGGGGCATGTTCTCAGGTTTGGATTGCCCATATGCTTAAACCTAGTCCTTCCAATTTTGAAATCATCCACAAAGCTCAGAGGTAGGTAACAACAAGCAGAGAATTCTGTATTAATGGTATTTCAAGACATATTCCACAATATTGGAAAACATTTTCAATTAACAATTATTTGCCAAGTAGGATATACAGGGTCCTAAGAGCAGAACGGACTTGACTACACTTAACAACAATGATTATGTGCTTGTCTCTGAATGAAGCAATTATAGATTTATGTCATTTAATCCTCCCAATAACCCTAGAATTAAATACAATTATTAGCCCATCGTATAAGTAATTAAACTGAGGCATAGAAAGATTATAGATTCCTCCAAGGCCACAGAGTGGTAGACTTAGGGATCACCTTAGACAATCTGACTCTAGTCTTATGTTCTTAACCATGACTCTCTTATTTTGGAGGGACAAGGACATGGAATCAGGCAGAAAGGGGCACAATCCACATTCTATCCCCATATATTTGCTGTGAGTAAAGGCAAATTCCTTATACTTGTCAAGTAGGAAAAATAAAATGACTGTTGTAATGGAAATTGTTTGCATTGGCCTTCCAAGCACTCTTTTTCAGGTAAAAGACCCATCTTGTTTTGTGGGAAATGACTATTTCCTCATTGTAACATAAGAGATAGGCATATGCCTATGCCCCAGCCTAAAACTAACAAATAAACAAAAACCACTTTATTTTCTTAGCTGTAGATAAACCTGTAAGAAAAACCAATAAGAGACCTATGAAGACCTTGTTAGAGAACTTTCAAGAAAGAAGTCATAATTTTGAATTGGAACTGCCAAGACCAAGTATTGCATTGCAGACAACCTGTCTAAAAATGAAACAAATGAGAAAAGGAACGAAATGTGAAAGATGGAAAGAGCAGCTGAATCCTGGAATGCAATTGTGCTTGAAGCTAGGCAACACCTGAAATTTACATTTTTTTTGTATGAACTTCCTTTTTTATGTTAAAACATATATGAATTGGGTTTCTGTCTCTTATGACCAAAAGTGCTCCCACTAATGATCAAGTGCCTTATAAAGATAATACATGTAAAGAATTCAACATAATACTTGGTACAAAATGTGTCAGTCTGCTCCCATAAACTTACATCCTTAGAAACCCTACGTTGTAGCCCTACTATGTCTAATAGGGCTGTTATGAGTAACAATCAGCTCATTGGTAGGTTTTTTTGTTTATTTGCTTGTTTTGTTAAATAAATTTTAGCTGTTTGATGTGTTATTTGAGTATTGTGAGGTTTATATATCTAAATTAGAGATTTTAGAAGAAAACCAAGGTTAGGAAAAAGAAGAAATTGCCATGATTCAGTTTTTGTATACCAAATAAGCTTAGAGAAAAATGGGATCACTTTTAAGGAGGAGTCCTGATGTGGCACTGTAGGATAAACACTTAATTGCTAACTGCAAGGTCGGCAGTTCAAATCCACCAGACACTTCTCAAACACCCTATTCAGGTCACTAAGAGTCAGAACCAACTTGACAGCACTTAGCAACAAGTGCTCTAATGGCACAATGAGTAAAGCACTTGGCTGTCGAACTAAAGATTAGTGCTTGGAACCTATAAGCCACTCCACAGAAGAAAGATGTGGCAGTTTGATTCCATAAACATTTAGAGGTATGAAAATCCTAGGTTGCAGTTCTACTCTGGAAATGCTACAGGGCAGTTCTCCTCTGTTCTCTAAGCTCACTATGAATTGATAGCAACACAAAAACACAATAACATGAAGAAAGGAACATGAAATATCAGATTCCCTTACTTCTCAGTTAAATTTAGCATTCCCAATTGGCTTCACTAGCTCTCCAGGGGAGCCCGAGCATCAAACTACCAATGATTAGCAAATGTCCATTCTGAAGGCATACTGTTCAGTAATATACTGAAATGATTATTCAAACAGAAATACTATTTTATAAAAACTGAGGCCTAACTTCATTTTTTTCATTGCTTCATTGTCAGTCAAAGCTTTTGCATAAAGTCCAAACCACAGAGCATAATAAAAGTTGAGGAATCTGGTTCTGGGAACTTTCTTTATGTTACCTAAAAATCTAAAGTTCATATTTGCTAAATGCTGTTCAAATCTGTTCCAACTCATAGCAACTCTGTATAGGGGTTCTGAGGACTGATTGGTAAGTTTGAATCGCCAGCCTTGCAGCTAGCAGTCCAGTGCTTATCCAATAGTGCCATACCAGGACTCCACAGAAGATAATGCAGAGGACAAACTTATAGATGTTCTGAAGTACTATCGAGTTGGTTCTGACCCACAGCGGATTTTGAGGAGCAGCTGGTGGGTTTGAAATGCCAACCTTGTGGTTCGTATTACAGTGCTCATCCTATAGCGCCACACCAGGAGTTGTGAGGACAAAATGGTGGCGGTGGTGGTGGTGGGGATATGTGCCATAGATTCGGTTCTGAATCATAGTGATCCTGCATACGGTTTCCAACGCTGTACATCTTTATGGGAGCAGAAAGTATCATATTTCTCTCACAGAATGCCTGGTAGTTTTGAACTGCTGACCTTGAGGTTAGCTGCATGTAACCACTACTTTACCAGGCCTCCTCGAGGACAAAATAGATCCCTAGTATTATCTGAGTCACCTAAGTTTCCATCTACTTGACTGCAAAGAAACTTCCTGTGTTCTCTTTTTTTGAAGAGGACTTAGAGTTTGAGAAGCAAGAATAGTTCCATCAATCACATGAACATTAAAACATGGCTTGCTAGTCATGGCTATATAAAGTGTACTCTTGCTCTGTGGTTTCAAATAATTGTGTTCTAATGGGAGTTTTGTTCTTTCTTAATAGAGCCATTTGAGAGATGGGGAGTGGGGGAGGAAAATAAAAGAAGATTATGTTAAAAATACAAACCAAAATTGAAATAGTTGAATCAGTTAATTCTTATCAAATAGCATTATCATATGCACTTAAGAATCACATATTGTAGGCTCTTAGGCAAGATTGGCAGGCTCACATTTCAACAGAACAGTTGGCAAAATCATATGCACATCAATAGCAACAAAGTGACAGACACCTGATCGACCTAAGCAAAAAAACTGTTCCCTGACTTCGAAAATCCCTGCTTTTCTTTTTTATTGTTTCTGCCAGGGTTTATAATGTTTATAAGCACTGACTAAGATTAAGTTGGAAGCAGTTTCCACCTTTAGTTCTGACTTCTAATTTTGCTTTTAGTACAATTGATCTTTAAAATTATTAGTGTGTGGTTTGTATTGGAGAATGCTATGTGATATAAGGATAATACAACTAGTTACCAAAAAGAAAATAGCTAGACTGCTGGTCAAGTATCAGTAGCTCTAAATGTCCCTGGGTGGCAGAAACTGATGGAGGAATATATTACTATGTCCTGATTTTAAGCCAATAAAGACTCATACATTATTACAAACCAGAGTTCTTCAACTATAGTTCCTCTGGAGGAAAAAAATAGAAGAGTGGGTACTCCAGCAGCTTTTTAAAGGCATGGTCCTGAAGAGTTAGAGCTTTCCAGTAGGCCACCCATGGAAAATTCTGCTGCTTACATGAAGCATCACATTAAGTTATATGAAAATAAATGGACAAAAGATTGAGGCTAGCATTTCCTTTAAAGAAGTTTTGAGACTCAGAAACTGAAGACAGGATTACGAGATGAGAAGTTGCCAATCTTTCCTGGAGTAGCCGTGGGCAAGTTATTTAGTGTCTCATTTGCTTCAATTATAGACCGTGGTTACCACTGCTATTATTAAAAATAAAAACATCCTAATAACAACTCATAAGAACAATATTGTGAGAATTAATAAGTGTACAGTAATTTAAGGATGAGGGAAGAAAGGGACAATATACAAAGTGCTTTATCAACCAGCCTATTACATAATGTATTATAATATATCATGTGCCCATGGAAACATGAAATCATTCATAATTCTTAAGTACTGCCAGATGCGTAGCTATAACAAATTTCATCCATTTCTTAAAAATTCACCCACACACTCACTTCTCCAACCAATATTTCCACTGGTAATTGTCAGAGTTGAGAAATCATAGAATAGACCCTTATTCACGTCTCTGTGGTAATTGCATATAGTTTGCTTCATATTTGGACAGGGAATGTGTCTTATTCATAATTTTATATGAGTGCCCTGCCCTGTTCTGGTACATGAGTTCACAATAAATGCTGAATAAGTGAATGAATGAATGAACAGATGATGGCCAAACATAGAAATCTAAGAACACATCTTAGTAATGACACTACCTAGACTAAGAAGAGTATCTAATGTAAGAAACATTTAGAGTGGAAGTAGTCAAAGATTGGCTGTTTCCCAGCAAGTCTATATGTCATTTCTGAGTTCAAGTTCATTTGTCACTTGTCATACCTTTCTGGAATGTACAAGTAATCCTATTATAAGAGATCCTTGCCATTCCCAATGACTAGGCATCTGGCTTTACTTATGATATTAAATGATTTCATTTTTCAGTGGTTAGGAACATTATCTTTATACAGTTTAAGGAATCTGTGAATACTCTGATATATCTGCAGTAGGTGAAAAAATACCACTCTAAATAAGATACGTAAATGCAATGAGATGGAAGAAACTCGAGACTTAGAGTAAGAAGATCTGGTCCTGCCACAGAATTGTTCTCTGAACTAGCCTACATATCACTTAACATCTCTGAGCCAATGTTTTCATCTGTAATGGCAACAATCTGTAATAAAAATGCATACATCCCAAGAAAAATGAGGTAATTTAATAAGCCAAGTTAAATATATAAAAGTAGTGTCTAAACATAAAACACTACATAGTAAAACATGTCACCCAAGTATAAAGGATATTTAAGTTTAAAAGGGATCCTTGAGCTCACGTCCATGGATTATGTATCGCTATAGTTTTGTACTTACCATATGGCCTAAAAGCACTCAATGCACCATAATATTAATAATCCAATTAGAGGCATTGACAAGATGTATGTGTCTAATCCTCAGAGCAATCCCTCCAAGATCCTTTTATAGTGTCTATCAAAATATAGTCCTCCAACAGCCAGCATGAGAGTTGGCTAAGATGCTTACTAAAAATGTAGACATTCAATACTTATCCAAGTACCTAAATTGACTCTCTAATTAGTGGTGTGTTGTTGCAGTGGTGTTGTTGTTAGTTACTGCCAACTCAGTTCTGACTTATGATGACTAGTTGTTGTTTTTTTTTTTTTTATGTTTAATTGTGAATTATATGATAGTTTACATGAGAGAACTTTAGTTTTACATTCATTCCATCGTATATCATCTCATTGCCATGGTTCCAATCCCCTCCATGCATCATCAACCAACCAAAGGGTATATCCTAGAAACCCGCCCCCTACACTTCCCCCCCTCACCCCCAGTTTTTGGCCCACAGTCCCTTTCCCTCTCTGGATCCAAAGGCCCCCTCCACTTCATCACTCCACGTTGATGACTAGTTTTTACAATGTAGGACTGCTTCATGGGGTTTCAAGGCTGTGGCCTTTTGGAATCGAATCTGAAGGCTGGTTTATGGAAGGTAACTCTTGGTGGATTCAAACTGTCACACTTGGCTAGCACATAGCAGTCTGTGCCATCTAAGGATTTATATGTTAATGTTGTTGTTAAGTGCTGTTGAGTCAGTTCAAGCCCTTAGCAAGCCTGTATAGGGTTTCCAAGGAGTGGTTTATGAGCTGGAACCATCAACTTTGTAGTTCAAATCGACTTTGCAGTTCAGGGCACTAACGCACAGAGCCACACAAGGACTCACAGAGGCTATGTACAATTAACTCAAAAATGTTGTGTGTCCAGCATTTTACATTAGCAAACTACTTTCAAATATATGAAATACGGCATTGAAAACAATGTGTAATTGCTTTGAATTTTTTTAAATGCTACAGAAATTATGACAAAATAATCAAGAGATAAATTTTAAATCCATAAATAAAAATGTTTAAAAATCTATGTTCAACAATAAAATTGTTGACAGCTTTCCCATGAGACTGGGCTCCATGGGCTAGAAACTGTGCCTTTCTCCTTGCATTATTCTAGCTCTGTAAGACACCTGGCATATAGTATATGTTCAACAAATATTTAAAAAATAAAACAATATATAAAAATGAACATGTTGATTTTAAAAGATTATTAGCTTAAAAATCTGCCTGTTCATAACATAGTCCACAAAGACAATATTTTGACCATCCTACGTAGTCCTAGTGTGATGCTGTGGGTTAATGCGCCAGACTGAAAAAATGTTTGAACTGCAAGGTCGGTTCAGAAACCCTATATAGGGTCGCTATGGGTCAGAGTCAACTCGACAGCATTTAACAACAACAACAACTTTGGTGAGTATGGTGCTGTGGGATAAAGCACTGGACTGCATGGTCAATTTGAACCACAAAGTTGGCAGTTCAAATTCACGAGCCAATCCTTCGAAATCCTATGAGGGTCACATAAGTCAGAACTGACTCGACGGCACTTAACAACAACAAACAACTTTCCTGAGTAGTGACTGGGGTCTTAAAAGCTCAGGAGTGGCCATATAAGATCCAACTATTGTTCTCTTTATGTGCTGAAAAAAGAAGAGTGTTAAAAATTTGAAGACGCTTAGAATCAATTACTACAATGGACTAAGAAAACATATGAACATCAGCCACCACAACTCTGAGACCAGAAGAACTAGATGGTGGCTGACTACCAATGCTCTGAAAGGGACCACATTAGAAAATCCCAGATTATTGTTGTTAGGGGTCATCAAGTAGGTACTCCTAGAGACCCTATGTACAATAGAATGAAACACCGCTCGGTTCCAAGCCAACCTCACAATCATTGCTAAGTCTGAGCCCATTGCTTGCATCATTGTGCTAATACATCTCACTGGGGGTCTTCCTCTTTTTCTTCAGCCCTCCACTTTACCAAACAAGATTATCTTTCTCCAGAGACTGGTCCATCCTTATAATATGTCCAAAGTATGAAAGATGAAGTCTGGTTATCCTGGCTTCCAAGGAGCATTTTCACTGTACTTCTTCCAACACAGATTGGTTATTCTTTTGACAGTCAATAGTAGTTTTAATATCCTCCTCCAAAAAGAGGAGGAAAAGATCCTACATACAATGGGAAAAATTGTGGACTGAAACTCAAAATTATATAAATAAAAGACTGGGCTTACTGGTCAGAAAGAGACTGCAAGAATTGGAGACCATGACTCTTGACCACTGTTCAGGTCTGGAATGGAACTCACCCTCATGGCCCAGTTTTCAGCTAAGCAGTAGATAGAAATACAGGGGGAACAACAACACCAGTAAGGTGTGCTCTGCAAGGAATTGTCAAACATTCAACATCAAAAGGGCAATATTAACCCAAGGACAATGGTTGGAAGGAAAAGGAAGGTGGCAGGAATGGAAATAAGAACTATGGGGAGAGAGTGGGATAACTGTGTTATATTGCATTCATTGAGATGAAACGAAGTATATGTTTTGTTGAATCAAAACTGACGATCTTCTCTGTAAGTCTTCACTCAATTTACAATGAAAGGTGTTTGTTCTTTTTTTTTTTTTTAAGAAAATCTGCCAGTTAATATATAAGGATAGATTCTTATGACAGAATTGATAACTTGGTTTATTTTAAACAGAAGAAACAAGGAACATATGATATACAACTATGCTATCAGCTAAAGGCTTTATACATAGTCCTCAATGACACAAGTTTTTTCATTTAAACTGAAATTTAAAATGTAAACTGGAAGGTTGCTGTTGTTGTTGTTATGTGCCGTCGAGTGGGATCCGACCCATACTGACCCTATATACGTTTTCCAAAGAGTGACTGGTGAGCTTGAACTGCCGACCTTGCAGTTCAAACGGCTTTGTAGTCTGGCACATTAACCTACAGCACCACACCAGGACTCCAAAACTGGAAGGTAGTTATCCTTACTTTCCAGATACTTTTATTCTAAAATTAAGACCAGTTCTTAATTAACAGAACAAAGTTTTCATAAGGGAAAATGACATTTTCTTTTATATTGAAGAAGTAGAAGGGCACAGTTTAGGGATTTAGGGGTGTGTAAAGGTCAGATCCTACTGCAATTATCAAAAGAATGACTACAACTGGCAGAGAAATTCAAAAGCCTCATCCTGACCAGATGCCATCCACTTATCTCCAGATCTTAACTGAACCCTCTGTGGTCTACAACTCCTCAAAGATGAGAGAAGGGTAACTAACTAGTTTTAAGTATCAGAAATACTGGGAAAAAGAAGGCAAGAGAATCAATCATAGACGGTATCACATGAAAGTGATGTTCTTGGCTAATCAAAGTTCAGAAGTCCAGTTTCCACCCGTACTATTTGACTGTAATTACTCTGAGGAGCTTATGAGAATGAATTCTATAATCTGTAAACTAATGAAGTCAAGGCTGTATTATCAACGAATGGTATAGTCAACAAATGGTAATGGTCTCAATGCTAAAATACAAGATTTTTCATTGTCAGCCCCACAGTGATCATTATCAACTACAGACCTTCCCAACACTCTTCACGTCATGCCCATATTCTTGGCTTTCATGATGTATTCATCCTTGCCTTATCTGGCTCTGCTTTCTAAATGATGCAAAGGATAAGTGCCCAAAATAACAAAAACAGCTCAATCCTGAACTGATCCTGGTTAGGTGGGGACAAAGTCAACTTCACTAGAAAGGAACTTTGCTCTTGAGAAGGTCCCATGCTAATTAATCTATTTCACTTATTTTTTTCTTTCATTCAACAAATATTTTAGTGCCTTAGGTAACGTCAAGTCTAATGTTGTTGCTAAGTGTCATCAAGTCAGTTCCAACTGATAATGAACTCTTTTTAGTGTTTCTGAGGAGTAGCTGGTGGGTTTGAACTGCCAACCTTGAACTACAGTTCAGTGAAGTCTTATAACATAATAAACCCAAACAAACCCGTAGCCTGTCAAGTCAATTCTGACTCATAGCGACCATACAGGACAGAATAGAAGTGCCCCTAAGGGTTTCCAAGGCTGTAAATCTTTACAAAGTAGATTGCCACATCATTCTCCCAGAGTGGCTGATAGGTTAGAACTGCAGACCTTTTAGGTAACAGGCAAGTGCTTTTGCCATTGAGTCACCAGGGTTCCATTAATAATATGCAAATCAAATTAATGAATGTAAAATGAACAAATGAATGTATGCAGTTGGGATTAAAATGGAAATAATTATATAATCAACCAATCATATGAAATTTATCAAAATGATATCACATTCTTATCTGGATTATCAACAAATATCGAAGGTTGATAAATGCACAAATGTCTTAAAAATCATTCATGATGTTGAACTAATAAGTGATTTACAGAGAAAGTCATGTAGCTATCAATTCAGTATGGAAATCAAAATATTCCAAAACAGGTTTTGATGAATATTTAGTAAAAAAGGATGCAGTAACTGGCACATACATGGTGCTCAACGAACATCTATTGAAAGAATAAATCCTTTAAATGATTCGTTTTAGAAGTACAGAAACACCAAGAAAAAAAATAAACTCAAAAAAAGTACGAGACGTATAATTCATGTTGCTTATTTGCAAATAGAAGAGCACCAAATTTCAGATTATAAATACCTAGAGAGACATTTTCTAACACTTAACAGAAGAACAGAGTAAAAGGATGGGCTAAAACATTTCTGCAGGATTTATTTAACACTTTACTGAAGCAAAGCCACCTCTGGAATAAAATAGACCAGTGTTTAAAAGTTCACAGTCCCCCTTTAAAAAGTTTAAGAGACAAATGAAGGAAAATATGACAGTGATTTGAAAACTAAGCAGTGGGGGAAAAGATGAAGAAGCATAAGTAGTTATTCAAACGGGCACCACGTTGAGCCAAAAACAAGATGGACACAGGAGGTCAGAGGTTCCACTGTAACCTTTCACCTATAAGTTGTCATCTTTTTGAGGGAATGGAATCTACAAGTGGCTCAAACCTGATTCAGAAGGAAAAGGAAGAGAGTCACTTTCTGAGTCAGAACATCACCCTGGTTTTCCTTTTAGTGCTCCCTCCCAAGCTCTACCAAATCCCAACCCATTTAATGTGTCTAAAGGTGGCCTGGCCAGCACTAGAATTTAATGCTTCCATAAATGAACTCTGATGGACATGAAAGATGACTCAGTCACACACACACAAAAAAACTTGTATTGCTGCCATTTTGGTCAGTTCAGGGTTTGTTTTTAAAATGAATGCCAGTTGAGGCTGAGCAGAAGCCAGGGCGTGTTTTTATTTAATGTCTCAAATAAAAATAAAGAGCTGGGTATGAATAATCAAAGTGGCAGGCACCTCCCTGGACACTTCTAAGCCTTCCAAAAGCAGTCTCAAGGCTCAGCAAAATGTAATATAGTCAAAACAACCATGAAAAGTATTAGTACCAAGGGTTTGCTCCGGAAAAATAAAATAATTGAAATACAGATTCCCTTGCAGTTCCAAACTCCAGTGCCTTTCAACATTGCATTGCATTACAATATCCTTTCTTGAATCTGGTAGCCCTTGACATAGTATTCCTAGAAGTTTGAAGGATATCAATCAGATAAAAGAAAGTTGGACATTGTTATTTGTATAATTCTAAAACAAGCAGAAACTCTTCTAATGTTCCCACTACCTGTTAAATAAAAAGAAAAATACTCATATGATCAACTCATTGTTCTGAGGTTGATCTTCAATTTTACAAATCATGAAATTACTTCAATTTTCTTCATTTTCTTTTCTACAATTTGCCTTTTCTCTGTATCACTTGTAATAAGTCACCAAACTTGAAAGGAAGGAAAGAAAGAAAGGAGGGAGGGAGAAGAGAAGGTAGAAAGGAAAGAAGGAGGAAGCGCAGTCAGATGAAAGCAAGAAGGTGAAATGGACTGAAAATAAATAAGCCACAGAGATCAAGTCTAGAAGAACCCTGAATGGTGATAAGGAAAAGAAAATTCACAGATTAAGTGAGGCTTCTGTAAAACTGATCGACTTTAGTCATCAATATGTTCTCAAAAAATAAAGATGTGAGGTATGTATACAGCATGAAAGTGAGAAATATTAAAGAAATGGTTCACAAAAATCTAGAACATTGGGTCCAAATTAATCTGTAACTTTCTGTTCTAATATTGAATATATATGGCATAATATATTTGGAAATAATTAGGCTATAAAATGTGCTGTTATGATAGAAATGGAGGATATTTTAGAAAACTTGTGAAGAAAGGTCTAGTGATCTACTTCCAAAAGAGCATGGCCTTGAAAGCCCTATAGAGCAATTCTACTCTGACTGGTACGGTGTTGCTCTGAGCTGGAATTGATTCATTGGTAACTAACATCAATATTGCTAAATTTTCATTCCCTCATTAAAATCATTTTTACTACATATTGCAAGAAAGGCCAAACTATTTTACACATATTAGGACACTGATTCCCAATTTATTTCTGAAATCAATAGGCATTTCAATCACCAGTATATGCACAAGGCAGCAGGATACAGAGAACCCACTTAAGGAGTCTTGGGAATGTCTAATGTAGTCTAATTCAGCATACTATGTCTTCTTACTCAGAGTTGGAACCTTTAATGTTTGGCATTGTCAAATGGCATTCCACCTTTAAAAAGTTGCTGTAAAGTCAATTCTGACTCATGCAGAACCTATGTATGTCAGAATAGCACTGTGTTTCATAAGATTTTGGTGTCTCATTTTTGTGATACATATTATGAGGCCTTTTCTCCAAGGTGTCTCTGGGTAGTTTTGAACTTCAAACTTTCTGTTAGCAGCCAAATGCATTAACCATTTTTCACCCAAGGACTCCATCCCAGATGTATTGATTGGTGGTTGTGTGCTGTTGAGTGGGTTCTGATTATAATAATCCTGTGCAGGGTTTCTGAAGCTTTATATCTTTACAGGAGCAGAAAGCCTCATCTTTCTCCTGCAGAGAGGCTGATAAATTCTAACTGCTGACCTTGTAGTTAGCAGCCCAACCTATAACCCACTACTCTACCAGAGCTCCTTCACTCCAGATTGAGAGCAAAGTCAATCTGGAGAAGGAAAACAACTTAAGAAAAATTCCGGTTAACAGATTAACAATAATTTGTGGAATGTTATAAATTTTATTGTTTTAAATTACAGTATAGAAACCAGTCATTCTTGATATTCAAAGCTCTACCTTAAAAATAGATATACTCATTTCCTCTGCACCTCAAGTTCATGACCTGGCATACCAAATTTAAAATTTCACCATTACCCTAGCTCTGCCATTATGGTAAAAGAAATAACATCTGTGAGGGGTATATAGTTAAAAGTTTAATAATTATAGAATTATCATGTGATTTGTTTTATGTAATTTTGAAGTCACAGACTTTTAAAAAGTATTTTGTGCAGAACAGACTTGAACGTCACATGTGGAGATCCACTATGGAAAAGAATTTCCCGAGCTGAGATAGCAGTGATTACACAGTGACAGATTAGAGTATCTGCCCAAGGAAAATCCCCTAGTAAGAGACCACAGCAGGATCCCATCCATCATGCTACATGTTAGTTCAGAGAACTAAAATTCTTGAAGCATTTTTGGCAGCAGGGAGAACTTTTAGCATCCTAATGCTTTTACAAGGCTTGATTTTTTCTTTTTTCCCCAATGTGCCTCAAGATTTCATAACATGAGAAACATAGGAGCAAAAGTTAAAATGCTTTAATGGTCCCCATAGGCTATTTAAATAAACACTGTGATTGCAATTTAGACAATCTGGAGTCCATTCAATATTAAATCCCCACCCCAAGCTACAGCTACTACACAAATAAGGAATTCATGGTATACTTCACATGGCCATTTACTACCGCAACTATTGCCTCTTGACAATCACGGGGAGGAGCTAGCCAGGCCCAACATTACACCAGTTAAATCTGTCAACAACTAGAGAGAGAGCTCCACTGAGCAAACACACTGATCCCTCTCACACAGTCCGTCTTTGTCCTGACTTAGCTGCAACTCTGCTAATCTTCTCAGACTATCTTGAGCAGTGCAAGCAGAAACTTCTTCTTCGTCCAGTCCTAACAAAAGATGCCTTTCTTTATTCTCACACACTGTATGTATATATTTATGCTGTCCCTTCCGCTCCCTCCCCCGCCAGTTCCTCCCCATCCTACAGACCCAATTCTAAGTGAAGCTTGATTGGAATAAATTATAAGCTATTCTTCTTCTCATAAAAATACATGAAGAAAGAAGCAATAAGATAGATCAGGGCCTTTTGACTGAACCCTGGTAAAAATAATATTCTATAATATATGGTTTTTGTCTGTACCGGGAAAAAGAGTAGATTCAAGAACTAGGCAGGCAATAAATATCCTAAAATATAGTGTGACAAATTGAAACAATTGGGTGATGAAACACATAGAGCCACTGAGTGTTCCTCCAACTACTTTCAGGTATCCGAGTGTTCATGAAATCATTGGGCCTTTTTTCATTTTTATGTACTGTTGATAAAAAAGCTTATATGACATAGGAATAATAGTTTACTATGGCATTAGAAAAATAGTATTATTATTAACTGTGATTTTTTTTCTGTGATAACTGTAAAAATGCAGTCAAGTGTTTCTGCTGATGGAAGATAGCAAATACATGTAGGCACAAAATATAGTGAGTTAAAGAAAATTTTTTAAAAAACAGTGTATAGCATTCTGACTTATGTATTCATCTATGTAATCATGATTAGATTAGGATGTAGCATGTTCCTAGAACCCCAGATGGTTTATTCACATCCTTTCCTAGTCAGTTATCTATTGAAGGTAACCACTCTTCTGAGCTTCATAGATAATTCTACATAGTACAAAACTAGATCAGTTTTACCTAGTCACCATGAGATTTTTGTGGAACAAACATGCTTGAATCTTATACGCCAAACAGTACATGGGAATGTGTCCGTACATTATCTCATGTAATCCCAAGTAGCATAGTTGACAGGTAATTCTGTCATAACTTTCCTAGAAAGAGGATACATAACAACCTCACTTGAATATTTGAATTTCATATCTCAAATAATCTGATGTTATATAAGGGGGTTTCAAAAAGTTCATGGAATTCAAAAATAATGAATTAGTTTATGAACTTTTTGAAGTGTCTTTGTGTTCACAAATATGCTACGCTGATCAAATTTGACCCTAATTAATAGTTTAAAATTAAACGTATCACATATTGATAGCATTAATAACAATATTGAGTCCTGGTGTGGCACTGTAAGATAAAGCACTGGACCGAAAGGTCGGTTTGCACCTCAAGGTCTGTGATTCAAATTCACCAGCCACTCCTTGCAAACTCTATACAGGGTCACTCTGAATTGGAGCCAACTTGACAGCACTTAACAACAATAACAATATTAATCCAATTCTATCTGGCAAGTACTGGACTTATTCTGTCTGGCAAGTACAGCATTGCCTCATTTAATCCTCAGACCAACCATTTAAGGAAGCTGTTGCTATCTCCATTACATGGAGACATCAAGAAGATGAAAAGATATGCCCAAGCTTAGCGAATATGTGGATTCAAATCTTACACCAAATAGCTTATAATTCTTGGCTCATCATTTGTGTTAAATAAATATGTATCAAATGAATCAATCAAGGAATGAGTAAGAATGATTCAAAGAAGGAGAAACTATGTTTTAAAAAATGCTAAGCCAAGTTGTTTATTACTTACATGATATCAACTGCAGAAACAAAATTCCAGAAATTGAAAGTTGGATGGAATCACAGGTATTACTTGGTACCTTTCCCTCATTTTAGACATGAGTAAACTGAGGCACAAAATGATATGCTCAGTTAAGGTCAAAATGTGAATTATAATTTAGATTTCCCAGTTCTCACTCATATGCTCTTTACTAAAAAGTGTTAGTGATGTTCTATTTCTATAGTTCTGAATAAAGCATAGTATATGGGTTCTAAATAAGTTTGCAACTGAATTTGATAAGTTTATCAACACTTCAAATATCTATGACAACTATTGGGCAATGTGTTAAAAAGGGAAGGGGAAAAGGAAGAAATATAAAGAAACGTTGCTTTCTTTGAGATGTTTACACATTATATTGGCAAGACAAGAATCAACCTTATGAGGCACAGAGCAGTATGAAAACATGTGCTCCTAAAAGAAAAGGAAAAAAAAAAAATCTGTATAAAAGATTACATGATAAAGTTCATCGATCGATATAAGGAGAACTGGTTACTCCTTGGGCTGCTAACCACAAGTTCATTAGTTGCATCATGGGAGAAAGATATGGTTTTCTACTCCAATAAAGATATACAGCCTTGGAAACCCTATACAGGTTTGATATGGGTTGGAAATCACTCCACGATACACACCCAACACCACCACTGCCAGCTGCTCCTCAGAAACCCTTTATGGGGTTATTATGAGTCAGAACCGACTCTACAGCACTTAACAAAAACAACAACCACATATATGGAAAATAGAAGAAGAAGAAAAAAGGACATAGATAAATTAGAGATAACATTATGTAAAACACACATCTTCCAACTTATTCACTACAATAATATACACACCTCAACGGGTAGCAAAAAATGTAGACTAGAGTTGAAAAATAATATGACTTGCTTCTGACATCTTATGATGGAATACACCTTTCTTCTTTCTCCATTTAAAATTGTAAGTGGTGCACAAATGATTTTAACCTGTGAACCCATAAGCAATGCAATGACATGCAAGCCTTCTAGCTGTTGTTCATCAAGAATTGTACTATTTATTCTGGAAGAAGCAAACAACAGATGCATTTGGAGAATGTGAGTTTACATGGTTCCTATAGCATATGAGCTCAAATTCAATTTGATAGTCAATGAACATATTGCAAAAGAACAACCATCAAAGGGGGGTTAGAAAAAGATCCTGCCAATTTAAATTTTAGACCTATACACAACCTTGATGTTCATCTTTATGGTTTATATCTTTTCTCCATTATATGGTAGTCAGAGTAATTGTTGAGGACACTTAATATGTTTTGTTCTTTTTCTCTTCCCCATTTCATCCTCATCATACTACCATCTATATAAATGGCCTCTAATTTTTATGGGACAATCACTTCCTGTAGCTCTAAAGACAACATAACATGTATTTAGAGCATTCTTTCTTGATTTACAGCCATTTTCAAGAAAAGTTCCAAGCAAGCATGAAAACACTTCAGGGAGCCTAAGACCATCTACTATTTTCAGATGAATATTTGTATTAAAACCAGAAATCTAGAACAGTAATTCAAATGCAGTCCTTTTATCTACCAAGTGCACCAACTATACAATTCTAATGAGAGCGAGACATTTTGCTCCCATAAAGATTGACAGCATCGATAATCTTATACAGTGTTGCTATGAGTCAGAACCAAATCAATGGCACATAACAACATTTATTACATCCTCTAAGAGGAAAAGTAAAAGTAATAATACACAATAAATTTAATTGTATAAAGTATGCAAAAATAGACAATTTTATCTACCTATTGACCATTGATAAATCTGTATGTTGATCTTTCTATCTATCACTAAGATTGCTCTTATAATTTCCTCTTACTTCTAGATTTTGGCTATTTCTTAAATAATATAAAAAAGAAAGAACTTGCATATAGATAAAAGTAAACTATATCAGAAATTATATCAGATAACTTCTTTCTTGATAAAGTTTGAAGAAAATCAGTGGGCAAACATGTTTCATGATTTGCATTATCTATACAATCATTGTTTTTCTTTTCCTACATAGTCCTTTGAACATGTTTTTTAAAGAGTAAGTCAATTAAAATATTATCAGATGAAAAATAAAGAGTTATCATTCTCTCCTTAAAAACAACCTTATGTGCTAAATATTTGAGAGTTAAAGTAAAGCTCATCAGGACCATGTGACGCTATAGGATAAACACTGAACTGATAACCATAAGGTCAGCAGATACTCACCAGGAGCTCCAAAGGAGGAAGATGAGACTTTCTGCTCTCATAAAAATTTACAGCCTCAGAAATCCTATACAGAATAGCGATGATTTGGAATCGAATTAATGGCAGTAGGTTTGCTTTGGTTTGGGGATATTTACCATAAAGATACTGCAAAACTAAGTTCAATCAATCTCATTCATAACCTTGATACATTGAACTTTGACAGAAACAAACATAAGTGTATTTTTGTTAGTAACAGTTTTTTTTTTTCTCACAAAAAGCATCAAATACATTTATTTCACCTATCTCATCACATAAGTAATGTCCATAATTTTTAATCCTGTATTACAATTAAACAAATAATACCAAATTAAATAGATCAAATCAAATTTGCATACTTAGAATGTAATTCTATAGAAAGACAGTGAATGATCATACAATCTTAAATCACAAAAAATTTTTTAAATAGCTACCACCTGCACCTGGATAGCTACCAGCAATGATTATAAAACCTGACTACATTAAATACTGTTAAACATTGCTGTACATTTTAGTACCTATTTGATTAATGACAAGAGTAGTGACAGACAGTTGCAATATGGAATCTAATGTTTATATCCAAACAGTGCACCAGTCATTTAGCCCAAATTTACCTTACTCCCACACAAACCTGGTGTCAGGCTCAATGTTTATTCCTGTAAGTTATAAAAGATGCTGAATATTCAATTTAAGAAGTATTACTTTTTATTTTTTTCACATGAACAAAACTTGTACATGTGAAAGAAATAAAATTGTAAAGGCTTTCAAAGGACTCTTTTTTTCAATTTGGTTTCAGCATTTACCTTAAGTATCCATCACACCTCTCTCAAGAGTTCTATACCCTACTCAGAAGTTGAAACACTGTTGTTATTGGGTGCTGTTGAGTTGGTTCTGACTCATAGTGACCCTATGCACAACAGAACAAAACACAGCCTCATAATTGTTGTTACATTTTAAGTCAATGCTGCTGCCACTGTGACAATCCATATCATTGAGGGTCTTCCTCTTTTTCATTGAGCCTCCACTTTACCAAGTACGATGATGTCTTTCTCCAGGAACTGGTCCCTCCTATTAACATGCCCACAGTCTGAGAGAAGAAGTCTTGCCATCCTGGCTTCTAAGAAGCAGTCTGGTTTTATTTCTTCCAACACAGATTTGTTTGCTCATCTTGCAGTCCATGGTACTTTTAATATTCTTCTCCAAAACCATAGGAAAAATGAATCGATTCTTTTATGGTCTTTCTTATTCACTGTCCAGCTTGAATAGATGCAAAATAAATAAAATCCCAAAGTTTTTCAAAGGACTCTTTTTGTTTGTTTGTTTTAGTTTCTTCTTTTTTTATTGTTTTTATTGTGAATTGAGTGAAAGTTTACATGGCAAATCATTAGTTTTATATTCAACAAATCATATTTTGTTTCATTGCAATGATTACAATTGCCTCTTGGTGCTGTGTGTTAATGCTCTGGACTACAAGGTCGGTTTAAACTGCACAGTCAGCGATTCAAGCTAACCAGCTGCTCCTTGAAAACCCTAAGCAGGGTCGTTATGGGTCAGAACTGACTCAACAGCACTTAACAGCAACTACAATCTATTCCCCCTTTTCTTTTTTTTCATTGTAAGTTTTTGTGTGTGTGTGAATTCAGTGATAGGTTACATGGGAGAACATCGGTTTTACATTCATCATTTCATTGCAATGATTACAATCTCCTCCATGCATCAATATTTAACAATGTTTGCTTCTATTCCCTCTGGGGTTATTTTGCTGTTGTTGTTGTTTGTTTGTTTTGGGGGAAGTACACAAAAACACTCAGAAATATATAATCATTTAAACAATCAAAAAGCACATTCTTCAAGACTGCCTTATGGTCACCAGCACCTGGCCACCAGCACACAGCCTTTCTCTTTCCATAAGTCTACAGTCCTCAACTACTGTATTTCTCCATGTCCTCATCTCTGTTTCCGTCTCTAGTATCGTATAGATAAGGGTCCCTCATTCCGCTCATGCTTTTCTTCCTTGATGGTCCTAAGGTCCTCTGTTCCTGGACTGTAAGATTAACTACTCCTCTCTTTTTGTTACAAAAATTCTACCTTTACAGTTGTGACAGTCGCAATTAGTCATGATAACAATTACTCCCAATTGAAGCATAAGACTCTTATCTCCATCTCCATTCACCAGATCCATCTAGACAAGATGAATACTATTCAGTGGGGATTCTACCATCCCGCGCACACTCTGAAATTAAATTCCCTCTTGAAAACTTGTAAGCCAGTCACTTCATGCCTCAATGCCTCCCCGCCCCCATATAAATAGTCAATGTCTAAGTTGCCTGTCCCTATCAACTTTATATACAGAGGGGATAGGATTGAGCTCAAAAGATTCTTTTTAAATTTGGTTTCAGTTTTTATCTGAAGTATCCACCACACTTCTCTCCTAAACTCTGCCTTATTCAGAAGTCAAAACACTCTATTGTATGACCTGAGAAATTTGGTATCTGCCATTTGGACAACACATGTAGATCCCACCAGATGGAATACACAGGAATCAAATAGACTACAGCTGTGGAAAGAGACAATGGAGAAGTTTAATATTAGCGGGCAAAATGTGACCAAAGGATAACTATGGAACAGAACCAATCGCTCATATGCAAATTCAGACTAAAGCTGATGAAATGAAAACAAACAAGTTCACAGGAGCCAAAATATGACCCTGAGTCCACAATGGGCTAAAACAACAATTGTGAGGATATTGCAGGACAGGTCAGTATTTCGTTTTGTTGCATGAGTCGGAACCAGCACAGTGCCACCTAACTTCAGCTCCCTGACAATAAACTAAGTACTTCATTAATTGACAGTGGCATTTAAAACTAGGGACTGCAGGTGTTCCTAATTTTATGCTGTGTTGACTTTAAATGTAAAATCAAGAACATAGTTTTCAATGTCTTTTTATGAGATACAAGGACATCAGTAGGAAACAATTTTATCATTTCACATCAGAGAGCTATGATCCAAACCAACTGGACCATCGAAGGAATTAAAAAAAAAAAAACCCAAACCTAATTCTAATGGTGATCACTGTAAAAATTGCAAACATATTTTGGGGGTGGAGCTATAATGCAAAGTAACCTATCTAAACTAGAGAACCTTTTCATTATATTAATTAAGAAAATTATACACTAAAAGTCATGATTGAGTCACAATTTTTTTTTAAAAAAAAAAAGAAAAGTTGAAATAAGAAAATCCAAAGTTTGAATGTTCCTAGGCAGGAATCAAAGTAAAAATAAACACCGAATCTTATGGCTTAAAATGTGTTCACTTATTTGTTTGGCTTTGGCTAACCTGTTTAACTTTTGACTGTTTTTTAAAGGAGACCAAAGTGAAATTACACTAAAGGGCAATGGAATGCAAAGAAAATATTCTCGGATATGCAAATGCCTGCACACAAAGAAAAATGATACTCCCCTCATAAATGACTTTGACAGCAAATAATACGAAATGAAGTTAGAAAATGGAGACAAGGAAATGCAGATTGTTGATAAATACGTGGGGCCAAAAGGAGGGAGGGAGACTCTGGGTGCCATAAAAGGTCAAGTGGCCAACCTCTTGACTACTAGCTAAAAGGTTGGTGATTCCAACACATCCAGAAGTGCCTCAGGAGACAGGCCTGGCTACCTACTTGCAAAAGGTCACAGCTTTGAAACCGTAGATAGCAATTCCACTCCACATGCATGTGGTCCCATGAGTTGGAATAGACTTGACAGCAAATAACTACAACAAGGCAGAGAGTAAAGTGGGGGTCAGGAGAGATTTCTAGAATTGGAAAATAAAAATGGTTGCAGCTTTTCCTTCATTGGTTTAATTTAAATCCAGTTTGTAGAATGAGGAAGTGGGGTTTTTTATTTTGTTTTTTTCTGCTATAACCCTTTTCCAACATGTGTGGCATCTAGCTTATTATTATCTTTCTAAAGGATATAGTCTGATAATCCTTTAATTAAAATGTTGACCAGCACCTAAAACAACCTTTCTGAAGAGGGACTTTGTAAAACCCACAAAACCCAGGCAGGGTCTGCTGAACCTGCAGGCAGTTTTAAGTGAGCATGGAAGACTTGGCAAACCCTTGTGCTCTCATTTTCATATTCTCTATTATCTGTCCCCTTAATAATTTCAGAAACTTCAATCAGACTCTGACCAAAAAAATCCTCACAGTGCTTGGGATCGAATGATAATACCATCTGTTTTCATTCTGATGTGGGTTGTTTCCAACAGTACTATCCAGCATTCTGGTTGCTTACTTTATAATGATCCTGACATTATAGGTGATTTAAAGGAAATTCTCCAATATGACTTGCCCCTTGCAAAACATGCAGGATCGTTTCAATTTGAAAGTGTCTGAATTATTTTCATGTTCATTTTGGTTACATTTGTATTCCCTGACTAAATACAACTAGTACCAATATTTAAAAATATCCAGCGATATTTCTTGTCATGTTTGTAACCGTTGGTAAGACTGAAAGCTCTTGTAAGAGAGTTTATTTATCATGAGACTTCTCATTTCATTTCTTAATGTCTAGATGGCAATTTAAAAAATAAAGGAGCTAAAACAGAAACAACTGGCTTACTACAATCTTTTTATACAATGACTTCTCAAATGTGAAGCTATTTGTCACTTAAACACATTTCTTAAGAATCAGATTTAAATACAATGTTCTTCTAATCATGGTGGCAACTGAGAATTGAGAGCAAAGGTCAAATGTGTTTTTTAAACTGTTTGACACAAGCAAAATTACCCAATGAAATGGAAAAATACACTCCAAATAATTCATTTTTACAGATTTTAACAATCAATATGGAACACCATATGATAGATATGGCTCCAACAATCTGTATCAATCATGAAGATTGGCAGTGGCAAACTACACAGACCAATTTTTGTCATGCTACCACCGATGATTTTACAGACTCTGTGTAACCAAGATTTACTCTGGTGCTTTCCCCGACACACCACACAGACCCATCCAAGATCTGCTTCCAACACATTCAAGGGCTTTTCTGAACCAAACCTGACTGAAAACCTTTGGAGACTGACACACAATTCTTACGACACTCTCCATGTTTTCCTTCCAAAGGCTGCATCTTTAATACATTATATTGGGTTTTTCCCATCGCACGTTTAATGTGTGAAATTTCTAAACTCTTTCCCTTCAATTATCTAAATTGAACTTTGGCAGTCAGCAGTTAAGTGTTGGAGAGTTGCTTAAAGATGATCAAATCCCTCCTAGATCTGATTGTAAGAAATATCAGTGCCAAGATGAACATTTTTTACTTCATCATATACATAATCAATATGTAGCTTTGCTCTGGAAAGAAAACCACCTTGAAAATAATTAATAAAACATCAAAGCTCCACATAACTTCAAAAATCCACATGAGAATGAAACATTTCAGGCAATTAAAAGAAATTACTAATTTATACAAGGTGGTGCTTCTCTTTGAAAGGATATTTTAATTATATATATATATA
>NW_006408616.1:4075318-4138143 GCF_000296735.1 Chrysochloris asiatica
CTTTCAGCAAACAAGGTTGTATCATCTGCATATTGCAGGTTGTTAATGAGTCTTCCTCCACTCCTGATGCCACGTTTTTCTTCATAGAACCCAGGTTCTCAGATTATTTGCTCAACATACAGGTTGGCTACTGTAGTAGTCCATCTCAAATAGGGTTTCTCTCATTTTCTCCGACCCTCTTCTTTATTAACCACGAAGTTCTAATAACATGTCCAAAGTAAGTAAGCTGAAGTCTCCACATCCTTGCTTGTATGGAACATTCTGTTTGTTATTTCTTCTAAAACAGATATGCTCATTCCTGTAGAAGTGTACAATATATTCACTATTCTTTGTCAACACCACAGTATGTTGTTGTTGTTAAATGCTATCTAGACGGTCCTGACTCACAGTGACACTGCATAGGGTCTCTGAGGAGCAGCTGGGTATGGGGGTGGGAGGGTGATGGTTCAAATGCCGACATTGCAGTCAGCAGTCCACTAGTTATGCTGATGGTACAGCATCACACAGGGACACCACATCATGGACACATCAAATTATCTGTAATCCTTTGTCATTGTCCAACTTTCACAAATACATGAGTCATCAAAATTACATATTTACTTTTTTAAATGTTAAAGAGATCTTTTGCAGTAGATTTGTCCATAGTAATGCATTGTTTTATTTCTTGACTATTCATTCTATGGACACTGATTAGTGATCCAAGTAAACAGAAATCACTGACAACATAAATTTTATTTTTCCCAATTCAACGTAGTATAAGTTTTATAATATGGCCCTTACAAGTAGGAGGAAATGACTGTCTAAGAAAAGGAAAGGTTGACAGAAAAAAAAAATGTTTATTTTGGTTTTTGAAACGTAAGTCATAGCTTTAGAGTTTCTGAATGGATGAGTGGGCATCTTGGAATAGGACAAGCAATTGTAGAAGGTCAAAGCTGGTAAGATGTGTTGGGATCAGAGAGTTAAGAGTCTTGTTTCCCTGACTTAGAAGTTTAGACATTATTCTACAAGTGACTGTTGTTATTATTAAGTGCCCTCAAATTGGTTCCGATTCACAGTGAACCTGAGTAGGATTTCCAAGGATTAACTCGTGGGTTTGAACCTCTGACCTTGTGGATAACAGTCCAGTGCTTGTCCTGCCAGGACTTCTTTAAAGGTTTCCAGTCATGTTACTTTATATAAAAATATTTGTATTTTTAAAAGATAACTGGCACCATCAATGAAAACACTGGATTGATAACAAGGGACGGCACACAAATAGTATACACAGAATGCAGATGGACACAGTGACAGATGGTAAGAAACTGAATGAAGGCAGAAGGAAGAATTGATGCTTGATAGTAAATTTCTCTGTCTTCTTCACAGCCCCTACCCTATATATCCAAGATACTGGTTTCATAAAACTATAAGGATTTTTAAAACTTTATTTAGTTTTTTGAGACTATGTATCATTGCTTAGCATGTCTTAAGACGTTTCTTAAACAAATTTCTCAGCCTCCAAAGTAATGAAAGGCTGACAAGTTTTACTCTCAGTGTAGAATTCTTTATAGAAATATTGTTACAATGACTTAATGCCTCTGCACCAATGTCCAGAGATCACCAACCAATCTACTTTCTGTTTTCATTAATCTTTTATACACTGTAGTCCAAATTGGGTCTGCTTTCACTGATAGTTCCACAATGCTCAATGTCACCTCCCAAATTCAATGAAAATGACAGAAAGACATGGCATTTGTCTGAAATTAAAATAAAAAGTATTTTCATTTTTAAAGATGAAGAAATCTTGACCCAGCAAGACTAGGCGAGTTGTCCAGATAAGATTAGTTGCTAAAAGGACTCTACTTCAATGACCACAAGGAAACATGTTACCCATATTTCTGAAGTTGCTTATTTTATAAGTAGTAATAAAGTTCTTAGTGAAATTTGTGTAAAATGTTATCTTCTACAACAACAACAACAACAGAGTATCTATAATAGTGGGTTCCTTAAAAATAAGATATACTATGTTGTTATTGTTGTTCAGAGACATCAAATTGGTTCCAACTTATAGCAACACTATATAGGGCTTCCAAGGAGCAGCTGGTGCTTTTGAACCACTAACTTTGAAGTTGAATAAGTTCAGTGCTTATTTTACCGCTCCACAACAGGACCTAAAGACATATTATGTTGTTGTTGTTGTGTGCCATCAAATTGGTCCCAACTCACAGTAGCCCTTTATATGGTTTTCATGGCTCTAAACCTTTATAGGAGAAGGAAGCCTCATCTTTCTCAATTAAGGAACTGATGGATTTGAATTGCTAACTTTATAATTAGCAGCCCATTGGAAACCATTATGTCACCAAGATTTCTCAGAAATGTAAGAGGGTGTCTAATTGCTTTATTGAATTTTTGTCAAATGGGAGGGCATTATTTTGAGTCAATCTACAAAATTATATTAATAACACCCTATCCTGGAGTCCTGGTAGGCACTGTGGGCTAATGCATCAGACTGCAAAGTTGTTTGAACTGCTAGGTCAGTGGCTCAAGCTCACCAGCTGCTCCTTGGAAACCCTATATGGGGTTGCTATGGGTTGGAATCGACTCACTGGCAGTTAAGAACAACAACAACAAATCCTGGACTGTGAACCACAGGGTCAGCAGTTCAAACCTCCAGCTGCTATTCAAAAAAATGCTTTACAGGGTTGTTATGAGTCAGAACTAACATGATGGAATTTAACAACATCAATCCTTTAATGTCACTAAAACACAAATTTTCTAGTACCTATTTTGAACCAGGATTAAAACGCCCGCTTCTCTGGGTCCAAAGTTTCTAAAACTTCACAGAAAAATGTAATTAAAAGATAATGGAATTATTCCCAGAATTTTTGGAAGCCCCGTACATATACCTTTATTCAGTACTTTGGGATATCTTATGAAACTACTTAGATGCCATAACATGATTGCATTAGTCAGCTGTCTCTTTGAAGTATGATATTTCAAAACTTTAAAGTTCCTTTATTCTAGCTAGAGTTTATTGTTGTGTTTAGGTACCATGGAGTCAGTTCCACCTCACTGGAACCCTATACACAACAAAAGGAAACACTGCCCAGTCCTGCATCAGTCTCATCATTGTTATTTGAGCGTATTGTTGCTACCATTGTGTCAATCCATTGTTGGAGAGTCTTTCTTTTTTTATTGACCCTCCCCTTTACCAAGAATGGTGTCCTTTTCCAGGGACTGGTCCCTCCTGATAATATGTCCAAAGTACGCGAGATAAAGTCTCACCACCATTATTTCTGGAGTTCTGTTGTAGCACTGTGGGTTAATGTGCCAGACTGCAAAGCCATTTGAATTGCAAGGTCAGCAGTTCAAGCTCACCAGCTGCTCCTCAGAAACCCTGTGCAGGGTCACTATGGGGTGGAATCGACTCAACGGCACTTAACAACAACAAACCTTTATTTCTAAGGAACATCCTAGTTGTACTTTTTCAAAAACAGATTTTTTGGTTTTTCTGAGAGCCCATAGTACTTTTCATATTCTTCTCTAGCCATTATCCTAAAAAATGAATCAATTTTTCTATGGTGGTGCAAATTCACTGTCTAGTTTTCACATGCATATGAGGTGACTGAAAATACCATGGCACCTTTATCCTCAATCTGACATCTTTGCTCTTGAACACTTTAAAGAGGTCTTTTGCAGCATATTTGCCTAAGCAATATATTGTTTGATTAGCTGACTATTGCTCCCATGAGCACTGATTGTGGATCAAAGTAAAATAATGTTTTTGACAACTTCAATCTTTTCTCCATTTATCATGGTGATAATGGTCCTGGTGTGGTGCTGTGGGTTAATGCACTGGATTGCAAAGTCGGTTTGAAAAGTAAGGTTGGTGGTTCAAGCTCACCAGCCGCTCCTCAGAAACCCTACACAGGATACCTATGAGTAGACCCAACACAATGGCACTTAACAACAAAAACAACAATTAATTGGTCCTGTTGTGAGCATTTTTGTTTTCTATACATGGAGGTGAAATTCACACTTAAGGCTGTAGACTTTGATATTCATCAGTAGGTAATTCAAGTTATTTTCTCTTCCAGCAAGCAAAACTGTGTTATATGCATATCACAGGTCAATAAATCTTATTCCAATCCTAATGCCACATTCTTCTTCATATAACCCAGCTTTTGCAATTAGTTGGTCAGCATACAGACTGAATAAGTATGGTGAAAGGATACAACCCTGACACACACACACACCTTCATAATTTTAAATCATTCATTATTCCCTTGCTATGTTCAAACAACTGCAAGGTCAGCAGTTCAAACTCACCAGCGCACCTTGGACCCCTACACAGGGTCACTATGAGTTGGAAACGACTCAACAGCACTTAACAACAACAAACTTAAGAAAATAATTATATCTAGACAAACTAAAACTGACTTTAAATAGCGTATCTTTGCTGTGCACATTTGTTATGTCTTCCTATCTTCTCACCAACCCCTATTCTGAGTGCAT
The DNA here is from genome assembly GCF_000296735.1 of Chrysochloris asiatica. Taxonomy (NCBI): domain Eukaryota; kingdom Metazoa; phylum Chordata; class Mammalia; order Afrosoricida; family Chrysochloridae; genus Chrysochloris; species Chrysochloris asiatica. The sequence continues at coordinate 4,079,810 of NW_006408616.1, forward strand.
AAAACAGATTAACAGTTCAAATCCAAATGCTCCTCAGAAACCCTAAACAGAGTCACTGAGTCAGAACCAATTGGATATCCCTTAACAACAGCAAAAACAGCAAGCAATGTAAGGATTACATGGTAAACCTCAATTCAATGAAATATTGTTTTCACTTAAAAATATGAATGTACTAACATTGCTTTCTATTAATATAAAACATTTTAGCAAAATTTTGATTTGATAATGTTACTGGGAGGATAAATTAATATATATGAAATAAAATTAGTTTTCAGACAGGACAAAATATCTAAATATGTCTTAAAGCGATAGATTGAAAAACAAATATTGCATATTCACTTCAGAAGCTGTATTAATAATTATATAACATAAAACATGAATGCACTAAAAATGTAATTACTGTTGTTATTAAGTGTTGTCTACTCGGTTTTGATTCATAGCAACACTCCATAGTGTTTCTGAGGAGGAGCTGGTGGGTTTCAACCGATAACCTTGTGGTTCAGAGTCCAGTGCTGCTTGAACACCACCACAAGTGTCTAATACTTCCATAATTTCAATAATACAAATACAAAAGCTCAATTAGTAAGTGTTTAATGCTTATTCAAATTTGATGTTAAGGAAATAGAACAATGGTAACCCCACAAAGATATTTCTTAATTTCTCCCAATTGCTAGAAAATATCATCACTTACTTCTTAAAAAAACCAACATACATTTTTGCTCAATTGACATTAATTTTTGCATGCAATTTTACATGCACAAATATTTTTACGCTTATTTAAAACTTTTACCACTAATGCTGGTTTCTATTGTCATACAGGACTATGGACTCTGTGTTGGAACCTCAATGTTTAAAGATCTGCTTCTTTGCCCTTTGAACTGTAAGTCACTTTTGTTCCAAAATACTGTTTGCTGCATTCTAGATTGATCTGTGTGCTTTTACTTCTTCCTCAGGATTCCACACATTGCTTAAACCATGCAGAGTGAGGACAAATATTTGGTAAGAAAAGCTTACTTTTAAATATCTTTGTGGGGAAAGAAATGGCACTGTACCTAGTGTATGATTTTAATACAATTCATTGCAATGGTTCATTAAAAATTAAAAAAGAAAAACACAACAAAAACAGAATGCCACAGAAGCAATATATACATGTATACACACACACACACACACACACACACACACACGGAGCTCTGGTAGCGTCGTGGTTACAAATTGGGCTGTGAACCTCAAGGTCAGCAGTTCTAAACTACCAGCTGTTCTGCTGGAGAAAGATGAGGCTTTCTGCTCCTATAAAGATTTACAGCCTCGGAAACCCTGTACAGGGTCGCTATGAGTCGGAACCAACTCTATGGTACATAACCACTATATATATATATATATTTGTGTGTGTGTGTATAGTCGGGTTCTGACCGATAGCGACCCTATATATGGTTTCCATGGAGCAGCTTTTGAACTTGAACCGCAGGCTTCCCGGTCCAAGTGGACTTTGCAGTTCATCGCATTAACCAATGGTGCCACACCAGAAGTATATATATATAAGCAACCCATGTACTTGTACATATAAGTGAAGATGATCTTAGTCTGGTCTCTGTAATCAGTAGAGTAATAAGCTTATTAACTTGTTATTTTATGATGATGTTTTTATTAAGTGGCATCAATTTTATTTCAACTCATAGCCACCATGTATAGGGTTTCCAAGGAGCTTCTAGTGACTTTGAACTGCCAACCTTGTAGTTCAAACCAACCTTACAGTCCAGTGCTTATCCTATAGCACCACATCATAACATATATGTCCTCAAAGTGAAATCCACTGATTAAATCAAAAAGAAAATCACAAAATAATAATTTTCTCTCTTTACCCTAAGCTAAGCTCAAAAGCTTTCCAAACACTGCGAACGCACTAGCTTCCCCATAAATACACAGCATTCACTCTGCTACATAACCGGGAACCAGAGAGGTGAGGTCATTTCATCACTCCTTGGGAGAAAAAGAAAAAAGAAAAACGTCTGCTAAAATCTGACTTCATTTGATTTACTCTCTAAGACTGTTTTTTATTAAATATGTTTGACTGCTATCTCTAATTAAATGTAGAATTAATTTTGGCAAACTAACCACAGATGCAGTTTATGTTCAATTTTATCAGACAGATTTATTTATAAGCTGTCAACTTCTTGAAAGACTTCATTTTGGAGCAGTTTTAAATTGCTAACAGTAGCTGTAAATGGAGCTACTGTTCTCTGGAACACTAAAGGAAAAGTATGCTATAAATGTCCATTCCATCTGTGAGGAATCATAAAACAATCACATTCCTTTATTTTTTTTTTTCCTCCTTAGGACCTTTATTAAATTAGTTCAACTCAATTAAAAATAACTTCAAAAACATTTCAGAGCCTTTTGTTTCATGGAATACTTGGAACTCTCTGCACGGAACGTCACCCTTTTAACTAATCCCTTTTACTAAATGGAGGAGAATAGTGGTATTGTGACTTCAGACAGTGCTTTCAAGGGTCTCTACTGTACCGAATTGAGGTCACTGCAAGACAATACTCAACACCCAATAGCCATTCAAACATTCTTCACAACTCTATCAAACGTGTCTTTCTTGCTCTCACTCGCTTTCTCTCATGGCATACTCAGAGGACAATGGAAAAAGCCTCCAGCACCATTGATGGTCACCATATTTGCACATGACAAAGTCTATTCTTCCTGGTTTGCCAACTCCCTCTAAAAAGAATGAACCCTGGGATAGATTTTCCCACCATTACTGTTGTTCAAGCTTTGTTTGTATTTATTTTTGTTGTTGTTAGAGGGCTGGTACATGGCATTTGAGAAGCTGATTTACTATTTTTGAACATGTGTAACAAAGCAGAAACTAAGTGCAGAATTAAATATGTCACATTATAGCCAGCAAATGCATGATAGAGTGTACAATTTCATATGAAACAGAGACAAATGATGAAATTGGAACTGTTGTACCTCCTCCTATTGTCTAATATTATAAAACTTACTGTTTGCCCACGAACCACCAAGACTGTGCCTCACAAGCCCTATTTAGATTTGCTTGGGAGTTTTTATTGCTGCAGCCACAAACAAACAACAAAATCAATTGCTGTAAATTTTTCTCACCAGACCTGCTACTTTTTTTGAACAACCACAACAAAAAATGTATCCAGAGTATCATCCTCTAAACAAACGAGAAAGATGAAGATTTTTATTTTAATTAAGAATGGGATTTGTAGGACGATTAGTGAGACGTAATAGTCTTTGGAAGAAACAGTGCCCTTATTGGAAATACCATTTCAATGGAATGGGGGCATGTGGAGCTGCACAGAGACTTGTTTCAATAGTTGTGTACAGTTAATAAGAAGGGAAAATACAGGGAAGAAATGCATGTGTTTTCTTTCTTTCTTAATGTTGTCTTTGTTATTCAGTTCATAGATATCTGTGCTGCCAAGATTCAATCAGGCAATCTTCTCACCATTAATACAATTTCTAAGTTATTTTCTTCTTTCTTAATAATAGCTATTATAAATCACTGATTATTAGAAATATAACTCATTTTTAATAATTTTATTAAAATGTAATCATTAATTTAATAAAACTATTGGAAACAAACTTCCCAGTTACTTTGAGTATGCTTAGTTGCACTAATATAAAAAAGAAAAACTTTTTTAGGAGTCTTCATGTGCCACTGCAGGATAACGTGCTGGACTGCAAGGTCAGTTTAAGCCACAAGGTCAGCAATTAAATCTCACCAACCACTCATTGGAAACTCCATATTGAGTTGCTATGAGTGGGAACTGACTCAACAGCATTTAACAATAATCATATTAAGGAGTCCTGCTATGGCACTGTAGGATAAGCACTTAACCACAAGGTTGGATTGAATCACAAGGTTGAGGGTTCAAACTCATATGCTACTCCTCAGAAACCCTACATAAGGTCACTATGAGTGGGAGCTGACTTGACAGTATTTAACAATAACAATTACATTAAACAATGTTGTTGTTGGTGTTGTTAAGTGCTGTCGAGTCGATTCCGACCCATATTGACCCTATATAGGGTTTCTGGGGAGCAGCTGGTGAGCTTGAACTGCCGACCTTACAGTTCAAACAGCTTTGCAGTCTGGTGCATTAACCTACAGCGCCACACGTACTCCATATTAAACAATAGAATCTGTATAATGGCTTATGTGCTTAAAGATCTTTTACAGTGAAAAAATTTTCATATTTTATGAAAAATAAAACTGCATTCTGTACTGAAAAGGATGATAGCAACTTTTCAACTCTATTCAATTAATACAACAATACTTTTTTAGTAATGTTTTCCTTTTAATATATTATAAGTCTGTGGGTTAGGCACTGGGCTGCTAACCACAGATCACCATTTCAAAACCACCAACCACTCTGCAGGAGCAAATTGAGGTTGTCTGCTCTCGTAAAGATTTACACTTTCAGAAATTTTATATTGGATCAGTAAGGGCTGGAATCGATTCAACAACGTGTATATACTATTAAAGGATCCCAGGTGGGTGCAAACCTTTTATACTCTGCTAATAAACATAAAGTTGGTGGTTTGAATCCATCCAATGGCATCATGGAAGAAAAGGCCTGGTGAGATACTTCTTTAAATATTACAAACAAGAAAACCCTGTGAACAGCAATATTCTAGAAAATGGGATCAAAATGTGTTAAAATTGACTTAATGCCACAGCAATAAAAAAAAAAAAATTTACTATAAAATTAAACATTACATAGCTAATTAAGGCTGTTCCTACCCATAGTAAGGTGTCCCTATATGGTTACAAATAGCTAACAAGCTAATTAAAAAGTTGAAGATTTTAGTCCACCCAGAAGCAACTCAAAATAAATACCACTTTGGACAATTTTACCTCTGAAAACCTTATGGAGTACATTCCTACTTTGACACACATAGGGTCATCTTGAGTTAAAGTTGAGTCTATGAAAACTAGAAACGAAGTAATGAGCACCTAAGTTTTGTAATGTTTATTTCACAGTATTTAATTTACAGATTTGACAGTATCAAGCAAGCATTGTACCAGACAATTGTGCAGTACAATATATATTGAAGATATATAATGCAGCTAATTTGTTTGGAATGCATAAAATTTAACAATTACAATAATTTATACTGTGTAAGGATTGTAGATATACAAATAGATACACTATTTCCATTCATTTACAAATTGAAAACATAAATTCCCCCTAAACTATGAGACGTATATTGAATAACGTATTGCAGCTATTGAGTAACCACCTGAAACGTATCATGCTGAGTGTATTAGGGGTTTATTGCTGTTGTTAGTTGTCATCGAGTCAATACCGACCCACAACAACCCTATGCACAACAGAACAAAACACTTCCTGGTCCTGCACCAACCTCACAATTGTTCCTAAACATGAGCCCATTGCTGCTGTCACTGTGCCAATCCATCTCAATTGGGGTCTTCCTCTTTTTCTCTGATGCTCCACTTCACCAAACATATCCTTCTCCAAGGACTGGCCCATCCTGACAATATGTCTTAAGTATAAGAGATAAAGTCTGGCCATACTGGCTTCCAAGGAGCATTCTGGCTTCACTTCTTCCAGCATAGATTGGTTTATTCTTCTGGAAGTCCTTGGTACTTTTAACATTTTCCTCCAACACCGTAATTCAGATACATCAATTTGTCTATGGTCTTACTTTGCAACTTTCACATGGATATGAGGCTATTGAAAATACCATGGCTTGGATCAGGGGCACTTTAGTCCTCAAACTGACATCTTTGCTTTTGAATACTTTAAACAGGTATTGTGCAGCAGAGTTACCTAATGCAATAGGTTGTTTGATTTCTTGCTGCTGCTTCTATGAATGATGATGATTGATCTGAGCAAAATGAAGTCTTTGGCAACTTCAACCGTTTCTCAATTTATGTAGATGTTATTTGCTGGTCCAGTGGTAAGGATGTCTGTTTTCTTTACATTGAGATGCAACTCATACCGAAGCCTGTGGTCTTTGATCTTCATCAGGAAGTAATTTAAGCCCTTTTTACTTTCATCAACCAAGGTTTTAACATTTGCATGTCGATGGTTCTTAATGAGTCTTCCTCCAATCCCAATGCCAAGTTTTCTTTCTATAATTCAGATTCTCAGATTATTTGCTCTGTATATACATTGAATAATCATGATGAAAGAATTAACCCTGATTGACACCTTTCCTAATTTTAAACCATTCGGTGTTCTCTTGTTCTGTTCGAACATCTGCCTTTTGGTGTATGCACAGGTTCTTCACGAGCACAAGTGTTCTGGAACACTCATTTTCTGCAATGTTGTCTATAGCATATCATGATCCACAAAATCAGAAGCCTTTGTGTACTCAATAAAGCACAGGTAAACATCTTTCTGATAGTCTCTGCTTTCAGCCAAGATCCATCTGATGTCAGAAATGATGTCCTTTCTGAATCCAGCTTGAACCTTGGCAATATTAATGAAGTTGTCTGATGGATTTTCACACTCACTTAGGTTACCTACTTTGGAATGGGCACAAATATGGATCTCTTCCAGTCAGTTGGCTATGTAGTTGTCTTCCAAATTTCTTGGCATAGATGAGTGAGTATCTCTAGTGCTGCATAAGTTTGTTGAAAGGTTTCAATTTGTATTCCATTAATTCAGTGCACCTTGGAATTCTTCTGTCAGTAAAATTGGTACTTGATAACATATTACCTCTTAAAAATGGTTGAACGTGGATCATTTCTTTTGGGTACAGTGACTCTGTATTCTTTCCATCCTTTTTTTTATGATTTTTGCATCATTCAATATTTTGGTCATAAAATCCTTCAATATTGAGAGTCTAGGCCTCAATTGTTTCTTCAAACTGAGCGTGTTTTTCCATTCTGGTTTGTAAACTCCAGGTCTTTCTACATTTTATTATAATATTTGACTTAATCGTCTCTAGCTGACCTTTGAAATTTTCTATTCAAAGGTGAAAAACAGTTTACCTTTGGTGTCGGGTAAGGAAATGAATAGAGGAGTTACAAGAAGAAAATAAATGTAAACAAAAAAAGAAACAATGTTTCTGGATCATCACAGAAAAATTAGTGGATCAGTTTTCTTCCTATTGAGGCTATTACTATGGGACTGGAGCAAATTAGATGTGGAAATATCTGTTTGGCAATAGTGCAGCTAATGGTCATAAGTGCTACCCATAATATGGTGGTGCGATGTAGAAAGAGAAAGGGAAGTGTGTAACTAATTCTGAGACAACTTCAAGATTTAAACTGGGAACAAATGAGGAACAAGTGAGGATAGAGTATTTCAGTAGTACGAATGGAAAGGAAGAGACAGATTGCTGCTGGTATTAAGTGTCATTGAGTCGGTTCTGACTCATAGTGACCCTTTATATGATTTCTGAGTACTGACTGGTGAGTTTGAATCATCAACCTTGTAGTTAATTCAAACCCATGAGCAGCTCCTCATAGAACCCCTATGTAGACTCACTATGAGTTGGAACCGAGAAAAGCAACTCCAAAATACAACAGATTTCATATTTTGTGACTCTCCCCCAGGGCCTAGGATTTTTTATTTAATTCCTGTACTTTATTCCACTCCTTTAATTAAAGCCCTTATGTGTGTGTGTCATTCTTTAAAGTGAAATCTTATTTTATAACACATTTTTTTCTGAAAAATAACATGACAAATATTAAAAGTAAGTAAAATACAAGTATAATACATTTAGACAATTCAGACATCTATCTACCATTTCTGTTATAAATATTTGGTTGTTGTTAAGTGCCATTGAGTCAGTTCCAAACCATAGTGATCCTGTATAGGATTTCCAAGGAGCATCTGGTGATCTTGAACTGCCAACCTTGCAGTTCAAACTGAATTTGCAGTCAAGTACTTTAACGCACAGTGCCACACCAGGACTCCGAAAACTTGGCAGTTACTATCAATTACATTCTTAATTTAATGAATGGTCCTCATTGAGTGGAGAGTGAAGCGTCCAGGTGATATGAAGTGAGGGGAGATGCACAAGAACACCCATACTTGCAGAGAATACTCACTTGACCTGGCTTCGATGGCTGGATGATCAGAACTCGACTAGAAGAAGAAAGAAGGGGGTGAGAGGGGAAGAGGAACCTGCTACAACTTGATGAACTTTACTTATACTTACTGATGTAATAGCTTATAAAAGGAAATAAATCTTTACACCAAGGATCACCCTCATACCCTCGGTACACAGGTTTGAGAGGGATGGGCAACTTAGACATGGGCTACCCAACATGGTGGGGGTCGATAAATGTAAGTGACTGGCTTGCAAAATTTCAAGAGGGAGCCTAGTTCCAGATGGGGCGGGGGAAGGTAGACTCTCCACTGACTGATTTCCAATCTGTTGGGACCGGACTGGTGAAAGGAAATGGGAATAGGACTCTTGTGGTACAATAGTGAATAACTGCCATCAGGACTGACTGTGAGAGTAGGAAATATAGAGGTAGATGTTTATTGACAAAAGGAGGGAAAAGATTGATTTTGCAGCCCAGAAGCTGAGGTCCCTGGGACAATCAAGTGAAAAGAGTGGAGAGCGGTACCCTACCCAGAGAGGCAGAGACACCAGGGAGGGAGACAGAGATGATGACATGGACAGATGGAGTGGCTGGGGGCACTGAACTCAGGGAAGGAGAGGGGCTGTGTGCTGATGGCCAGGGGGAGGGGTGTACCCTTGGGTTATTTGATGATGCATGAGGGGACTGTAATCCTTGCAATGAAACGAAATATAGTACAATGAATGTAAAACTGATATTCTTCCAAGTAAACCTCACAATAAAAACTTATTAAAAAAAAAAAAAGGTCCTCATCCAGCAGCAGTTTTTATTCATGTTCTACCTCCTATTGTATTCTATAACTCCAATGGAAACTCAAAAGGTATCAACGGTTTCTTTGTTTTTTAGATCATTTGATAATTATCCTGTTATGGATAGCCCCATCCTGTCTCTAAGCATTTTACCTTAATTACTACAAACATCTAATCTTAAAACATCACTCTATTTTATGGATTGATAAGCTTCATATACTAGCAATCATGTGAAAAGGAACATAAAAATGATTGCTTTAAATATTTGCCTTTTCTACTTGTTAACCACCCAGAGGAAATATTGTTAACATGACACATTCAAAATGTGTATATGGAAAACAAATTGACTTCCACATCCAAAAAGACCACCTTACAAAATAATTTATGTCTTCTTGAGCATGAATGAAAGGTGGGACCCTATCAGAAAAGCAGTGACAGCAGAGATGGAGGCAGAGATGATAACATGGAGAGATAGAGAAGCTGAGGACTCTAGACTCATGGAAAGAGAAAGGCGGTATGCTGGCACCAGGAGGCAGGCTTACAGAATGTGCACCTTGGCTGCTGAAATGATTATATATTTCTAAGTGTTTTTGTGTAAATACCCTCCAAAAAACAAAACAAAAAACAACAACAGAAGAAATAGAAGCAATTATTCTTGAATGACGATGCATGGAAGGGATTGTAGTCTTTGCAATGAAACGAAACACCACCATGTTGTTCTTGTTAGGTACCACTGAGTTGGTAACTACTCACAGTGACCCTATGCACAACAGAATGAAACACTGCCTAATCCTGGGCCCACCTCACAATTTTTGCCACACTTGAGCCTATTGATGCTGTCATTTTGCCAATCCATCTTGCTGGGGGTCTTCCTCTCGTTCTCTGACCCTACCAAACATGATATCCTTTTCCATTGACTGGTTCCTCTGGACAATATATCTGAAGTATGAGAGATTACTTTTGGCCATTCTGGCTTCCAAGGAGCACTCTGGCTTCACTTCTTCCAACACAGACCTGTTTGTTCTTTTGGGAGCCCGTGGCACTTTGAATATTCTCCTCCAACATCATAAACTCAAATGAATTAATTCTTCTATGGTCATCCTTATTCACTGTAAAGTTTTCACATGCATATGAGGTTATTGAAAATACCATGGCTTGGGTCAGGTGCACCTTAGTCCTTAAGCTGACATTTTTGTTCTTCAACACTTTAAAAAGGTCTTGTGCAGCAGATTTGCCTAATGCAATACATCATCTGATTTCTTAACTGCTGCTTCCATGAGTGTTGATAGTTGATCCAAGAATAAAGTCCTTGACAGCTTCAATCTTTTCTCTGTTGATAAGAATGTTGTTTATTGGTCCAGTGGGAGGATTTTTATTTTTTTATTTTTTGCATTGAGATGCAACCCAGGCCGAAGGCTGTGTTTTCTTTGATCTGCATCAGTAAGAATTTAAAGCCTCTTCACTTTCAGCAAGCAAGGTTGTATCATCTGCATATCACAGGTTGTTAATGAGTCCTCCTCCAATCCTGATGCCATGTTTTCCTTCATATAACCCAGCTTCTCAGATTATTTGCTCAGCATACAAGTTGAATAAGTACGGTGAAAGAATACAACCACGTGCACACCTTTCTTAATTTTAAAAGATTCAGCGTTCCCATGTTCTGTTCAAACAACTGCCTCTTGGTCCATGTGCAGATTCTTCATGAGCCCAATTAAGTGTTCCAGAATACTTATACTTCAGAATGTTTTCCATAGAGTGTCATGGTCCACACAATTGAAAACTTTTTTGTTGTAAATAAAGCGCAGGTAAACATCTTTCTGGTATTCTCTGCTTTCAGCCAAGATCCATCGGACATCAGCAATGATATCCCTTGTTCCATGGCCTCTTCTAAATTGGACTTGAACCTCTGGAAGTTCTCTGTCAATGTGTGCTTGCAGCCGTTTCTGTATTACCTTTAGTAAAGCTTTACTCGCATGGGATATCAAAGAGATTGCCCGATAATTTCTGCATTCCATTGGGTCACCTCTCTTTGGAATGGGCAAAAATACAGATCTCTATCAGAAGGCCAGATAGTTGTCTTCCAAATTTCTTGGCATAGATGAGTGAGTGCCTCCTGCACCACCTCAATTTCTTGAAAGATTTCCATTTTTATTCTGTCAATTCCTGGTGCCTTGTTCTTTGCTGATTCCTTCAATGCACCTTGGACGTCCTCCTTCAGTATCATTAGCTTTGATCATATGCTACCTCTTGAAACAGTTGAACATCAACCATTTCCTTTGGGTACAGTGACTGTGTTTTTCTTTCATCTTCTCTTGATGCTTTCTGCATCATTCAATAAATAGTCCAGAGAATCCTTCAATAATGAAATTCGAGGCTTGAATTTTTCTTCAGTTCCCCTAGCTTGAGACATGCTAAGCGTGTTCCTCCCTTTTGGTTTTCTGATTCCAGATCTTTGCACATTTTGTTGTAATATTTGACTTTGTCTTCTCAAGCTGACCTTTGAATTTTCTGTTCAGCTCTTGTACCTCCTTGTTTCTTCTATAGGATGAGTGTAAAACCGATGTTCTCTCATGTAAACTATCACTCAACTCACAATAAAACCTTTAAAAAAAATTGATTTCTTCTTATCTAGAATAACAGTTGACATAGTGAGTCTCCACTATCCTTCTTAGTACTGTTGTTCAATTAAAAAAAAGAGAGAAACACATTTCCTTTCTATAGACCCTTTTCCAGCAAGCAAGAGTACAAACAGCAAAGGGTGAATATTACAGCTCTGCTCATCTTTATGCAATACCCCAAAAAACACCTTTTTTCCATGTTAATAAATATAAAGTGTGGTGGCGATAGCCCATTTCATGTCAGAAACTCTGTTCTATGTGTTATAGAAGGACTATCTCAGTTAAATCTCACAATGGCAATTTAAGTTAGGCATTATTATTGTGTCCATTACATAGAGGTAAACTAACATGCCCAAGGTCATTACCAGCCAGTGGAAACATTAGAGTTGTTTGATAGGCAGTCTGACCTCAGACATCCATTCTTATCCATAATGTGTTACTCCAAGTAATAGTATTTCAAACAGGATTTTATTTAATAATTTTCTATAATGAGTTTTGTTAATGGTTTAGCTGTAGCAAACATGTGTGAGTGCCATGGGCTAAATAAGTACTACATACAATAACCTGTTATCTTAATGCAACTGCTTTCTAATAAATGTAGGTGGTGGAGTATTTAGAATGATGTTTTCACCAATGGTTTTAATTTTCTCCATCAGAAAGATATGAGATATGTTCATTTCATAGAAAAATAAAGTCTTGTAACTACAGAAAAGAAAAAGTGCTATTGATTAAAAATGGGTAAAAATGTATTTCTAAGAAATATCCCTGCTCTCTAGCACCCATGTAAATAAATGTTTATTCAGCATATTTAAATTATTTTCTTAAAAATCTATACTGTAAAATAAACACTTTAAGTTGCCTACACAGACAAGCATAAACTGAAAGAAAAAAAAGTATTTGAATTACACTTAAAATCCTTTACTTGGTAGTAAAATACTTCTTAAAGAATTTCTCAATTTAAACTACCTTTACTAAATGAAAAGTTTTCTTTTAGGTCGTTTAGAAAGCCATGAGTATTCAAAATGTTTTTTAAACTGTTCTACCTATTACTATCTATGTTTCCATTGGAAGCATTGGCAAACACAATTTGGCTGTTAAGGGAGAGAAAATGTTGGCTATGTTTTTTTTCATTGTCAAAATAAAATCCTTAGTAAAGAAACTTCTGGATGAAAATAATTGAAAACATCTGAAGTATTGGGTATAATCAGTATATATTACAGGCTATATAAACTTAGGATATTTTGTCCCTTAAGATATGATTAGAGACAAAACTCAGAGGACAGTTGTTAAGTGCATATAACCCAAAACAACCCACTGCTATCAAGTCAATTCTAACTCATTAAAGGGCAGAATAGAAGTGCCCTATAGGAGTTCTGGTGTGGCACTGTAGGTAAATGTGCTATACTGCAAGGTCAATTTGAACCCCAAGGTCAGCACTTCAAACTCTATACAGGGTCACTATGAGTCAGAGCTAACTTAAAGGTCCTTAACAACAACAGCAACAACAACATAGGAGTCCTGGTATGGTGCTGTAGGATAAGCACTGGAGAGCTAGCCACAAGTTGGTGGTTCAGACCCATCAAATGCTCCTTAGAAAATCTAAACAGGGTAGCTATGAGTCAGAACTGACTCAACAGCACTTAACAACAACATAGGGTTTCCAAAACTAAATTTTTATGGGAGATGACTGCATCATTTGTTCTCCTGAAAAGGGTGGGTAGTTTTTTTTTTAAAGTTTTATTGTGAATTATTTGATAGTTTATATGGCAGAACATTAGCATTGCATTCATCCTATCATATATCGTTCCATTGCCATGGTTACAATCCCCTCCATGCATCATAAATCAACGAAAGAGGGTATATACCCTGCAAGCCTGCCCCTTGGTCATCAACACATAGCCCCTCTCCCTCTCTGGGTCTAGAGTTCCCAGCTGCTCCATCTCTCCACATCATCGACTCTGCCTCCATTTCTGGCATCACTGCTTCCTGGATAGGGTCCCTCACTCTGCTCTTCTCCACTGATGGTCCCAGGGACTTCCGCTCTTGGACTGCAAAGTCAACCATTCCCCTCCTTTTGCTACAAAACATCTACCTTTACATGTCAAACCCTCACAGTCATTCCTAATAGCCATTATTCACTATTGTGCCACATGAGTGCTATCCCCTGCTCCTTTCATCAGCCCTGCCCAGACAGATTGGATATTACTTAGTGGAGATTCTACCTTCCTCCATGCCCTCTGGATCTAAGCTCCCTCTTGAAACCTTGTAAGCCAGTCACTTCTTGCCCTTGTCATAGCCAATGTCCAAGTTGCCCATCCCTGTCTACCATGTGTATGGAGGGGGTGGGAATGATACTCACTGTAAAGATTTGTTCTCTCTTTTGAGCTACTGCTTCCATAAATGTAGATCAACTTCATCAAATGGTATCAGATTACTCTTTTTCTCCTCTTCTTTCTTCTTCTATTTGAGTTCTGACCATCCAGCCATTGAAGCCAAGTCAAGTGGGTATTATCTGCAAGTGTGGGTGGTCTTGTGCATATGCCCTCTCTTCTTAACAGCTAGATGCTTCACTCTCCACTCCAGTCCTCTGTGGCTATGTCACTAACTCTTGGACCAGTAGTCCCCAGGTCTTGCCACACAGTTGGCCAACCAGGTCTCCACCTGGGTTCACAGGAGTCTATTGAATGTGGTAGGGTTTAGCTCGCAGCTTCATAGCCCTCACTTCCCCTTATTGGTGATCAACGTGGTCACCAGTCAGAGTGCATGTCTGCTCAATTCCCATTGAGTCTTCATCTTTGAAGTGGGTTTTTCCTGAGGGGACCCAACCACTTGCCTTGATGTCTGCTGGGCAAGCAACTTGCTTGTTCTTGTAGTAGTCAGTCACACTGCCTTTATTGTTTTGTATTTTTACTGCTGGTCTTTCTTTCAAGAAGTATTTTCTGTTCTTCTAGCAGCTCCACGCTGGTCTGCTTGTCCTTTCAAGTGGAAATTTCCCACCTAAGAAGATTCTGGATAGAGTTCCAACTATGGTCTTATGTAATGCAGAGGCTCCGCAGGAAGCCTCCTTCACTGGGTACACTGTAGCCCCATTTTAGGTGTTCCAATCAGTTATAGGCAGAAGATGAACTTACAAGCTTTCTATGGCGATATTTCTGGCTATTCCTTTCTCTCCCCCTCAAGTGTCTATTTTATAATGGTACGTAAGGGAAACCAAGATTCAAAAGACAGCCGATCATCTTAACATTATTTCACCCCTTTTGCACATTCCAATCATGCCTCCATCCCTGTATCCCAGAGCCCGGTTGTTCCAAGGTTGTCCATACATAATTATCTACCTCTGTTCCATTTAACGCATGCAAAATTACCTAATTGTTTTCCCATTCATCTTGTTCTTCCATTCCCCTCTCCCTTCTTGTATATTGCCTCCCTCACCAGCACCCAAACTATCCTTGTCTATTCCCTGCCCTATGCTTCATCTTCCCCTCCCTCCCCTCACCCCACATTCCATCAGCAAAGAATCCCCCCCTTTAATATGGGTTATTTTTCTTAGTCTTTTACAATAGTGGTCCTATGCAGTATTTCTCCTTTTGTGAGTGATTAATTTCACACAACATAATGTCCTCAAGGTTCATCCATGTTATGTGGTAGCGTACAGCTTCCTTATTGTTCTTCAAGGTAGCATAATATTCCATTGTGTGTATGCACCACAGTTTGTTTATCCATTCTTCATTTGATGGGGTGGGTAGGTTTAAACCACCAGTCTTTTAGCTAGTGTTCTAACTGTGCCAGAAAGGTTCCTTAAATACCTAGGGTTGGTGGTTGTTCTGACTCATAGCCACCTTGTGTAGGGTTTTCAAGGCTGTAAACCTTTATGGGAGCAGATAGTCTAAATTGTCTCCACAGGGTGGCTGACTGATTTAAACTGCTGATTTTGTGGTTAGTAGCCCAGCTGTAATCCACTTGTTGTTAGTGTTACATGCTATCAACTTGGTTCCCACTTGTAATGACATTAAATAGGGTTTCTGATAAGTGGCTGATAAGTTTGAACTGCTGATCTTGTGGTTCAAACAGACCTTATGGTTTAGTGCATTATTCTGCAGTGTCACATTGTAATCTACAACACTACTGTAAAAATGACAAAAGAATGGAAATCTGCTTGTTTATAAAGTAATCTTAAATATATAGAAACATATTGAAATTAATAATTGGATTATAAAATTTAGTAAGCAAAAAGGATGATGCAGAAGAGCAAACTGCCATGATTTATGAAAAACTAGAGTCAATATAAGTTAATGAACCTTGTTGGAAGGTGAATTTTTCAGCAATTATTTCCTATGTATTGATGCTTCAAACCACAAAACCACATCATTTTTATAATGCATTACTATTTACTTATTCATTTCTAGTAACTATGGAGTTCCCTGGTGGTACAAAGGTAAACACTATCATTTACTAGCTGAAAGATTGGAGGCTTGAGTCCACCCAGGTCAGCCTAGGAAGAAAGATCTGGTGACCTACTTCCAAAAAATCAAGCACTGAAAACCCCATGAAGCATATGTCTACTCTGACATAAGAAGGCTCATCATGACTTAAAATCAACTAAAAGACAACTATTTTTATTTTCTTTCATTTTTTAATAGTTGTGCAAACAAAATATGAGATTATCAAAACTTTTAATAACACAATTGTGGTTTTATTCCTTCTTTTTAATTAGTCACTACATACCAATCCACAAAGGTTGCCAAAAGTTTCCAAACTCAGTAATTTAAAATTGCGAATTATGAAATGTAATGAGATGTTGAAATTTTGCAATGTTACATTCATTTAGTCATTCAACAAAATATTTGTTTTTGTCAAAAATGATATTTCAAAATTATTTCTGAAAGTACCAAAGACAGAGTTCCAAGATCATTAACAAAAGTGACATATAAATATGCAATGTCTTCAAAACAATTTACAGTGATGTCTTTCAATTATTTAATTACACATTAAATTAACTTACTACCTAGAGCCCGTAAATATGTTACTACATGCTAGGCACTTGTCTGTCAGTGACTCTATAATAATACATTTAAAAAACTATCAAGTGTAACTTAGCAAATAAACATAATTTATTAAGGAGCTCTGGTAGTGTAGTGGTTACAAATTAGGCTGTGAACCTTAAGGTCAGCAGTTTGAAACTACCAGCTGTTCTATGGGATAAAGATGAGGCTTTCTGCTCCTGTAAAGATTTACAGCCTTGGAAACCCTGTACAGGATTGCTATGAGTCAGAACCAACTCCACGGCACATAACCACCACCACCACCATAATATATACTTATTGCATTAATCAATAGTTATAATTAATCAATTATAATTTTATAAACTATTTTAAATTTAAACATATCTTCTGAGTGAAATGTGTAAGAACATCAAAGGATTTATTGACAAATTTTCAGAGATTTTATGCTTCATTTGAGACTTTGAACATCACACGTCTACAAGGAAGGCCAGCTAATAAAGCTATTATTCAAATTTATGCACCAACCACTAAAGCCAGTGATGATACAGCTGAATAATTCTATCAGCTTCTACAGTCTGAATTTGACCAAACATGCAATCAAGATGTATTGATAATTACTGGTGACTGGAATGCATAGTTTGGAATCAAAGAGGAAGAACCAGTAGTTGGAAAACGTGGCCCTGGTGATTGATAAAAATGATGCTGGAGATTGCATAATATAATTTTGCAGGACCAATGACTTCTTCATTGGAAATACCATTTAAAAATAACTTAGAAAAATATTATACACATGAACATCACCATATGGAATATACAGAAATAAAATTGACTACACCTGTGGAAAGAGATTGTGGAAAAGCTCCATAACATTATAAAAAAAAAAATGCCAGGGGTAGACTTTGGAACACACCATCAATTGCTCATATGCAAGTTTAGGCTGAAGCTGAAGAAAATTAAAACAAGTCCATGAGAGCCAAAATATGACCTTGAACATATTCTACCTGAAATTAGAAATCATCTCAAGGAACAGATTTGATATGTTAGACACTAATGACAAAAGTTGTAGTATGACAACAAGTACATCAGAGAGGAAGAAAGCAAAGGGTCATTAACAAGACAAGAAAGAAGAAAAAGACCAACGTGGATGTAAGAAGAAACTCTGAAACTTGCTCTACAGCATAGAGATGCCAAAGCAAGTGAAACAAATGAGGAGGGAAAAGAGTTGAATAGAAAATTTCAAAGGGCATCTCCATAAGACAAAGTCAAATAATATAGTGAAATGTGCAAAGACTTGGAGTTAGAAAGCAAAAAGGGAAGAACAGGCTCAGCATTTCTCAAGCTGAGAGAATTGATGAAAAAATTCAAGCCTCGATTTGAAATATTGAAGGATTCTATGGTCAGACTATTGAATAATGCAGAAAGTATCAAAAGCAGATGTAAGGAATACACAGCCACTGTACCAAAAAGAAGTGTTTGATGTTCAATCATTTCAAGAGATAGCATATGATCAATAACCAGTGATCCTGAAGGAAGAAATCCAACATTCACTGTAGGCATTAGCAAAAAACAAAACTTGAGGAATTAATCAAAAACAAATTGAAACCTATCAACAAACTGATAAAGAAGCACAGGAGGCACTCACTCCTCTTTGCCGAGAAATTTGGAAGACAACTAGCAGACCAACTTATTGACAAAAATCCGTATCTGTGGGTATTACAAAGAGAAGTGACCCAATGGAATGCTGGAATCAAGGGAAAATATCATTAATGTCACATGCAAGCAAAAATTTGTAAAAGGTAGTTAAAAAGTTGCTGCAATAGTACACTGACAGAGAACTTCCAGATGTTCAAGCCAGATTCAGAAGAAGACATGGAACAAGGGATATCCTTTTTGACATCCAATAGATCTTGGCTGAAAGCAGAGAATACCAGAAAGATGTTTACCTGTGCTTTATTGAATGCTCAACTGTGTGGATCACGATATGCTATGGACAACATTGCAGAAAATTAGTATTCCAGAACACTTAATTGTGCCCATGAGGAACCTTTACATAAATCAAAAGGCAATTTTTTGAATAGAGCAAGAGAACACTGAATGGTTACTAAACGAAAATGGTGTGTGCAAGGGTTGTACTCTTTGAACATACTTATTTAATATGTATGCCGAACAAATAATTTGAGAAGGTGGATTATATGAAGAAGAACAAAGCATCAGGATTGGAGGAAGACATTAACAACGTGCAATATGCAGGTGATACAAACTGCTGCTGAAAGCGAAGAGGACTTAAAATATTTACTGATGAAGATCAAAGACCACAGCCTTTTGGTTGCACCTCAATGTAAAAAAAACAAATATACTCACCACTGGTCCAATAAACAACATCCAATTAAATGGATAAAAGATAAAAGTTGTCAAACATTTTGCTCTGGTCAATCATTAACACTCATAGAAGCAGCAGCCAAGAAATCAAACAATGTATTGCATTAGGCAAATCTCCTGGACGAAACCTTGTTAAACTTTTTAAGAGTAGGTTATCAGATTAAGGACTAAGGTATGCCTGACCCAAGCCATGGGATTTTCAATAACCTCATATGCGTGTGAAAGGTAAATGATGTATAAACAGGACCGTGGAAACATTGATGCATTGGAGCTATGGTGTTGGAGAAGAATATCTGAAGTTCCATGGACTGCCAAAAAAAGAAAAAAATCTATGTTATTAGAAGTACAGCCAAAACAATGCTTAGAAGCCAAGATGGTGAGACTTCCTTTCTCATACTTTGGATATATTATCAGGATGTCCCATCTCTGGAGACGGACATCATGCGTGGAGGGTCAGCGACGAAGAGGAAGACCTCCAACAGGATGGACTGGCACAGTGACAGCAGCATTGGGTTCAAGCTTAATAATAATTGTGAGGTTTGCGCAGGACCAGGAAGTGTTCCGTTCTGGTATGCATAAAGTTGTTGTGAGTTAGTACCACCTCGATGGTACCTATCAACCTTAAATGATAAACTTAGAATAACAGAGAGTTATTTATGGTGGAGGATCATATTCCTCCTTTTTGAAACATCTTAAACATTTTTCTGATTGAACTTTTTTATTTTAAAATATTCAAGAGGTTGGTATTTACTGCTCTAAATCTTAACACTTCTTATTTTTTTCTAATAAGAGACGATGTTAAAACCATTTATTATTTCCTTCACCTAACTTTGTCTGAGTGTAACGCAAAAGACCTGAGAAACTGTCTTTACCATTCTTGCAAAAAGTGTGTTTCTACTGAAATATGACAGAAAGTACTAATAGCCATTCACATCCCATAGAAAGGCTATGAGGTAGGAATCTCTTCCTCAACAGACATGTTGAAAGGAAGTAGAAATATTCCCCTAGTAAATCTCACTTTTTAATTTTAATCAAGGATGTGTCCTCACAGGGTTGTGAATCAAAAACATAGTGAACATACATATTTTTCAGCAACAATCTAAAAGAGTAGGCAAATTTTAAGAAAAAAGGATTCATTCTGAAACAAAAATTTATTTGATCCCTATTATCACGAGCTGTTAGTAATCCATCTAAGCAATTGTCTACTATTACCACCTTTATAATTTTGTAAAAGTATTTCATTTGTAACATGATAGCATATAACAATATACTATCAACAATTTATTACTAAAAGTTGTCTTACAGAGGTTTGTATAGACACTGTGATACAGTTCTCCAAACACAACCAACAATTCATGTAAAGATAATAAAACACTCAGTGGTCAACAGGGGAAACACAGCTATGAACTGGATTACTTGAATAAAGTGAATCATTTGTAGTTCTAATGTCAATGATGATATTTTGGATGACTTACTAAACATAATAAATGGAGCCCCAGTGTGGCACTGTGGGTTAATGCGCTATACTGCAAAGTTGGTTTTAAAATCACAAGGTCGTCGGTTCAAGCTCACCAGCTGCTCCTCCAAACCCAAACACGGTTGCTATGGATCGGAACTTATTCGATGGTACTTAACAACAACAACAATTAATCTTAAAGGCTAATTTTAATAATTTTGAGGTTTGCGCAGGACCAGGAAGTGTTTCATTCTGGTATGCATAAGGTTGTTGTGAGTTTTTCCTTTAATCCACTCATCATCTACTCACTTCAATTTCAGATGAATTGGTGCTTTCAATTGAATATGGCTACAGATTCTTACATTGGTAAGACATCATCTTATCCCTAAACCAGTTGTTCTCAAATGTTTCCACCACAACATAGAGGGACATGATACAATTCTATTGGTAAAAGTGCTTCATTATGGAAGTACATTTCAATTTAGGACATAATTTTGAACGAGATATATAATTTTTTCGAGTACCATCATCACCCAGTTTTTGGAATCACACCCGTAGGAATAATGCAATCATTGGCATTAAGAATTATTGAAAAACTTACTCTGTAATCATCCTTAATTTATTTGGGAATGAAACTATTTATCAACTTTTATCCTTGAGATGCCTATAATAAAATGGCTGAAGACTCGATTAAAAGTACTTTGATAACACCAGGAATATACTCTTGGTTGCAAAAAATAAAAACATGCTGGTTGGTATTCATCCAAAACTCAGTAATATTCCTGTACAAAAATATCCATACATTTCAGAGGATAAAAATATTAGTTAAGTGGGAAGATAAGAGAAATGCAGTTTCTAGCTGATCAGTAATACCTTATTTTAGTCCTTGCTTCTAACAAAGCTCTCCATACATAGGAGAATACAGATTTTTCTGCTTCATCCTAAAAAACAAAGAACGATTGCTGCTCCCTTCCCCCAGTTTCTATATACAGTCACTAAAATCCATCTGCATTACAGTTATCTTTAAAAATGATAACTTTGCCAAATCTAGTCCCCAAAATTGATATACTAGAAAAACTAGCATGAATATTTTAATATCCTGCCATTCTCAAGATTAAGCTTTAGGATTTGTATTTATCTATGAATATTAGTAATTTATATATATTGTATGTAAGTTTTTACATTGTGTATATAAAAGATGGAGAGAAATTAAGATAAATTGAAAATTAAAAATTTTGCTATTTTTATGTACACACTATTGTCATTTTTGATAAATGTGGGAAATTGAGGCACAGAAGTACCCTCTAGGTGATAACCAAACAGCATATGACAAAGAACAGAAAGACTGGTAAAATGCCCATGCCTTATGTGCTTTTCTCTCTGGTCTAAACACCAGATTGCCAAAGAGGCGCCTATAAGGAATTCTTTAAGATGAGACCTGAATAGTTTAAGTAAGTAAAGGAAAGATTCATTCTGAATAGGGGAGTTCTTTCTTCATTTCCAGAAGGTTAAATTGGCTCTCCACAAGTATGTGGTATATTAAGAATTATAAAGTGGTTCTAATGACATTTTTCAGATATTATCCTACCTGTATTATATGGAAAATGGCAAGTAGCATATATGAGGGGTTTCAAAAGATTCATAGAAAAAATGGAATTAAAACATAATGGAATATTTCCATTAATTTTTGCAGTCACTTTGTATGTGTTTTCCACCCCCTTAAAAGAAAGGAATTGATTAAAAAAAGAAAGAAAGAAAAGAAAATTCAGGTAGCACAATTTAATCATAATGAATGACTCATCATAAAATAAACATTTTAATGACTGAAAATTTTAGAGCATTAATAAAACCATAAAATTCGATTTACAAATACCTAGAAAGACTTAGAAAATGAAGATTATCACAATAAAAATGTATAGACATATATATTTTTAAATAAAAGCCATAATCTCTTTAATCAAAACTTTCATCTCTTTGGTTAAAGTGTTTGCAAACCAAAAGCTCTGTGGTTCAAACCCACAAACTACCCTGAGAAGAAAGATGGGGCAGTCTGCTTCTGTAAAGAAGCCTTAGAAATCTATTGGGTAGTTCCATTCAGTGTTATGAAGGCGCTCTGGTAGCATAGTAGTTATCAGTCAGCAGTTTGAAACTACCAACTGTTCCACAGGAGAAAGATGAGACTTTCTGCTCGCATAAAGATTTAGAGCCACAGAAACCAATTACACAGCACATAACCACCATCACCATACAGTCCTCTGTGTCAGAATGAACTGTATGGCAAGTGACAGAACTTGATAAATAGCCCATGTATAGTTTTAACAAGTCCCCTTTCCAAATACTTAACTTCACATTCAGTGAAAATAACTACTTAACCTCACTTTAGAATGGTATCTGCTTAATGAAAAGAAACCATAAATAAACCCACACTCACTAATATTTCTATGTGACTACCAAGAAAGAACATTTCTAGAATG
The DNA here is from genome assembly GCF_000296735.1 of Chrysochloris asiatica. Classification (NCBI taxonomy): domain Eukaryota; kingdom Metazoa; phylum Chordata; class Mammalia; order Afrosoricida; family Chrysochloridae; genus Chrysochloris; species Chrysochloris asiatica. The sequence continues at coordinate 4,102,593 of NW_006408616.1, forward strand.
CAAAGTGCTCTTTCTTACTGTTTGGGCAAAGACCACTGACTGTATCATCCTAAGAGATCAAAGATGCATTTAAAATGCCAGAAAGAGAGACACTACAATTATATATCAGTGCAATTCTATGGAAAAAGATTATACCAAAACCAAACCTACTACCACTGAGTCTATTCTGACACATAGATGCTCTTTATAGGGTTTCCAGGACTGAAAATCTTTATGAGAGTCGATAGCCTCATCTTTCTCCCAAAGAACAGTTCATGGATTTGAACTGCTGACCTTTCAGTGAGCAGTCCAGTGCTTACCTTACAGCACCATGAAAATGTTTGTTCAAGGAGTCTCATCAATGAAAAATTCAAAATGGAGCCAGGCACATGTTACTATCGTAGTTTCATTATTTTTATAAACAAATTAATTTTCTCAATATACTATCCATGTAAGAGAGAGCAAGATCAGTACCACAGTGCTTGCAGGGTAATTGGCGATACGCCGTAGACATTCAATCTGAAAGTGCATCATGAAATAGTGGGAAAATGACATTTGCAAACAGAATAAATTACATAACACTGGAACATCTGAATAGAGCTCTGAGCACTGGTGAGGGGTGCAGGAAGGAGGCCCGAGAGCACCTGACAAGCAAGGCTGCTTTGTTTTTCAACCTGCAAGCTGACAGAGAACTGTCGACACCTTATGGAAAAACCTGCGAAAAGAATTCCAGTAAGCAAGAGTTCTGCTGCTATATTTTCCTTCTTTAAATTGTCATTCAGAACAACTTCTAAAGAAAAGAGTCCAAGTGTATTCTGAAGTTTGGTTCTATGCTCTCCAATCCAAAAAATAACCTGGCTTTGATGCTATCTGACAAAAAAAAATCACAATATCTCAAAGATGCAGGACTTCTCAGAGTAATAAACAAAAAGTAGCGATGAGTTTAAATATCAGAGGGCTTCGATTTAAGCCAACACACAATAACAAGAAGATAGGATAAGTGAAATATAATTCTAAATCAACCAAACCTTAAAGTGCCATCTCTGTATACTAGACCAGTGATATGTTCCTGGTTTAAGCTAATGGCAAAATTGGGATGCTTCTGAAAGTAGAAAATGAAAGTCTGAATTAAAAAAAAAAGGAATGAAGTTGTACAAAAGTGGATAAATGATACTACTTTATAATAAATTTCAGTAATGGGATAAGATAGAAGCAAATGGCAGAAACAACTTGCTCACTTATAAGAAATGCATGGTGATTGAAAATAGAACCTTTTCCTTAAAAGAAATCCAATCATTCATGCTTTGATATCTGAGAGGCCTAGTTATTTGGGGGCCTTTTGGGTCATCTACCCTTCTGTTTTTTTCTAACAATTTCCTTCCACTTCTACCTAGCCCCTCCGTTTCATCTACTGAAATTCAACTCATCCACGTAGTGCATACTCCCCCAATATGCTTTACTGATCTCTACAATGAGACCATTCACTCCCTCAAGATATTGCCTGTTTTGCCCGATGTTTTCAGGGATGGACATTTATTGCTTAAAAAGGCATTACATTTTTATCTACTTCACAACACAGAAAATTCTTCCTCACATGGAGCTAAACTGAACTCCCTATAATTTCATGCATTCATTCAATAAACATTTAACTTGTAAAACCTATACAGTCTTAAAATAGATATGAAATTAAATGTGAATAAAGAACAAACACTACACTGTCTTTCGATTCTGGCTTAGGGGAAGTTTCCTTTATCTCTGATTTTTAATATAATACGAGATCACTATGTTATTGTTGCTAAGTGCTGTTGAGTAGGTTTCCACTCATAGCGACCCTATATAGGGTTTCCAGGCAGTGACTGGTGAGTTTAAACTGATAGAATTGTGGTTCAAACTCACTTTTGTGGTCCAGTGCTTTCGCCCACAGAGCCACACAAGGACAGAAAGAATAAGACAGAAAATATCGATGACCTATATAATCCAACTACCAAATGGTATCTGTTAAAGTTTTGGGGCATCTCTTTCTAAATCTTTTTGCCCACAATGCATCTCTTCTCTTAGTTACTATTATATAACTTCTTAAGCTATTCCAACTGCTCACTGCTAAGTTCTTTCAACCAGAACCCACATAGAATGTCAGAGTCTAGAAGAGAAGTCTATTTTACTGCAAGAGAATGAGTTTACAGGAAATTAGATGTGGGTGAACTTCTCTGATTTTGCGTAGTTGCTTTTTTGTTTTTGTTTTCTGAGGAGGTATTAATCTATTCTATGGAAAATACCTATCACCCAACTGTTAGTTTATCATACTGTGGTGGCTTACATGCTACTATGATACTGGGATCTATGTAACCAGAATTTTCAAATATGGGGAACGGGTTTTAGTGGAACTTCCCAACCAAGAAAGGCTAGAAAGAAAAGCTGAATGATCTACTTCGAGGAAAATTAGCCATTGGAGACCCTATGGATCATAACAGAATATTTTCTAGTAGTAATCTGGAGGAAGCACCCCTAGGTTGGAAGACACTCAAAATATGAGGGTGAGACAAAAATTATCCACACTCTGGCTGTAGAATTTATTTTAATCAATTTTACAAAAGAAAACTATATTATTTTTTGACATAATCTCTTTCCTTTTCAATAAACTTTGTCAATCTGTGAACAAGCTTTCATATTCCCTTATTTAAAAATGTTTTAGGCTGAGCTGTGTGCCAAAAATACACCACTGTCTTTACTTCTTTATAAGAGGCGAATCTTCATCCATGAAGGGCTACTTCCAGGGGACCAAACTGGTGAAATTCCCATGGAACAAGATCAGGACTACAGAGAGGATCCCTTTGTACCTCAAAATGAAGCTTTTGAATGTCAACAGTGTGGGCAGAGGTGTGTGGACGAGCATTGTCATGCAACATCAAAATGCTCTTGCATAGAAGTCCTCTGTGGTTAAGCCAAAATTTAGGCTTCAACTCTTCAGTGAACATCTCATTGTAATGAGTGTTGATAACTGTTGAACCTTTTTCATGGTAGTGTTCAAATACTAGCCCTTGAGAGTCCCAGAAAGCTGTAAGCATGAATTTTTCAGCTTACAAGTAGCTTTTAAATTTTTTCTTGGTTGGGGATTTAGGATGTTTCCATTCCATACTCAGCTATTTACTCTCAGGCTCCTCATAGTTCATCAACAGTAACGCTTTTTTTTTTTAAAGAAATGTTTACTTTCCTTTGAGTACAGGTCTAAATCTTGTTTGGCCAATGTCCAGATGATTCTGTTCATGCTCTTTTGTGAGTTGTTTAGGTACCCATTTTATACAAACTTTGAAACACAAGTCTGTTGTGGATTATTTCATAGATTGAGCCATGGCAGATATGTGAAATTTTTGTCCCATAATTCCCTGACACTTGTGTATCTGACAATATGAGTGTCATTTGGACACTCAATGTGGTCATCAGCCATTGACATGGATGGGTTTTTTAAAAACATAACTGGAGTGTAAATAATTTTTGACTCACCCTCAAACATAGTACTGCAACAATATACTGTTGTTACTGTTAAGTGCAATTGGGTTGATTCCATCTCATTGCAAACCTGTGTAGTGTTTCTGAGAAGCAGCTGATAGATCTGAACCACTGGTCTTGCATACCAACGATTGTGAACATGGTGAAGATCCATGAAAAGTTTCATTTAGTTGTATATGGTGGATCACCATTAGTTGGAGAGGACTCACGTAGTGGTTATGAATCAGGCTGCGAACCACAAGGTCAGCAGTTCGAAACTGCCAGCTGCTCCATGGGAGCAAGATGAGGCTTTCTGCTCCCGTAAAGATTTACAGCCTTCGAAACCTTATACAGGGTTGCTATGGGTCGGAACCGACTCGACGGCACTTAACAACAACAACAATAGCAGCAGCAACAGTGACTATAATCCACATGTTCATCAGTTGAAGCCCACCAGCTGCTCCTCAGGAGAAAGATGAGGCTTCTGTTCTGACAAAGACATAAAGAGCCTCAGAAACAATTTACAGGGTTGCTATGAGTAGACCCAACACAATGACACTTCACAACAATAACAGCAATTAACAATGACAGGAAATATACAGTACCTAAAGAAAAGACTTATTTACTTTCCAGGTCTGTACCAAAATATTGCTGATTTTGTTGTTTCTGTCTGAATGTATCTACTATAAAGCCTCCACAAAGAGCAGTGGGAGGCTTTCTCCAACCAAGAAAACGTCTGCTTTACTAGGTAGAAAAAACAGAGTCAGCTTTCTATATATGTAGGTTCTGCATATCCGTTTTTGACTAATCTTGAATTGAAATTATGTATAGAATGAAAGCTGAAGAAAATGAAAACAAGTCCATAAAAGCCAAAATATGACCCTGAATATATCCCACATGAATTTAGAGATCATCAGAATAACAGATTTGATATATTGAACACTAAAGACCGAAGACCAGAAGACTCATGGGATGACATTAAGAATATCATACAGCAAGAAAGCAAAAAGTCATTAAGAAGACAAGAAAAAATAAAAAAATAAAAATGGATTTCATTAGAGACACTGAAACTTGCTTTCCAGCATAGGGATGCTAAAGCAAATGGAAGAAATGAGGGAAAAGAGCTGAACAGAAAATTTCAAAGGTCAGCTTGAGAAGACAAAATCCATTATTGCAACCAAATGTGCAAAGATCAGGAGTCAGGAAACCAAAAGGGAAGACTACGCTTAGCATTTCTCAAGCTGGGGAAACTGAAGAAAAAATTTCAAGCCTTGACTTTCGATATTGAAGATTTCTCTGGGCAAATTACTGAATGATGCAGAAAGCATCAAAAGAAGATGGAAGGAATATACAGAGTCACTGTAACAAAAGAAAATGAATGGCTGATGTTCAACCATTTCAAGAGGTAGCATATGATCAAGAGCCAATGATACTGAAGGGAGAAGTCCAAGGTGCATTGACGAATTGGCAAAGAACAAGGCCATTTAACAATGGAACAAAAAGAGATAAAAGCAACAAAGGTAAATACTATTACATATATGATTTTGGAATAGCAATAATGACAATAATGTACACATGGAAAAATTGACACACAAGCTGAACAAGATGTAATCTGAACAGAACTACACTGAAACATATAAATATATATATATATATTGTTGTTAATTGCCATTGAGTTGGTTCTGACTCATAGCAACCCTTTGTAGGATTTCCGAGGAGCAGCTGGTGAGCTTTAACCACTGACCTTGCAGATTAAATGGCTCTGAAGTCTGGTGTATTAACCCACACCACCACACCAGGACTCTATATCTCTCTCTATATATATATATATATATATATTTTATGTGTGCTGTAAATATATCTATGATTACAGTAGAGAATACAGGAGGCAAAGATATGAAAACTTCTTAGACATAATTAAACATCTTCAAGGAAGAAGTCATTGGGCCTGAAGACACAGAACCATAATTTTAGGGGACGCCAACATCAAGTGCCATAACATAATCTACAATGACAAGTTCCTAATTTGGTGAGTAGTGACTGGGATCTTAAAATCTGTGTGTGGACATCTAAAGGGCAACTATCAGTCTTTTCTCTTCAGAAGCAAAAAACAATAAAGACAATCAAAGACACATGGAAACAATTAGTCTAAAGGACTAATGGACCACATGGATCTTGTTCTCCACAACACTAGAAAAACAAGATAGTGTCTGGCTACTATTACCAACTTCTCTGAAAAAGATCATAATAGAAGTTCCAGGATACAGTGGGAGAAAAATGTGTAATGAAACACAAAATTATCAAAAACAAAATGAAAAACCCTGAAGAACAGGTTTACTGGTCTAATAAAGACTGCTGAAACCCCTAAATCTATATGCGTCTTAGTTACCCTACAAGCTTGGAGCTGAATTGTCCCATCATTCAACTTTCAAGTAACCACTAGACAGATTTGTAAGGTGAACAATAACACCAAGAATGTACACACTCCTTAGAACTATCAACCATGAAAGATCAAAAGGACAGCCTTTGGCCAGAGATGAAGTTGGGAAGGCAGGACAAACAGAAATGGAGAAGCAGAGTGAGTGAGTGGGATTAGGCTATTACACTGCTGGGATTTCAATCAATGTCATGAAACAAAAGGTCTGTCTATGCATTGTTGAATGAAAAATATTTGCTTTGTAAATTTTCATCCAAACCAAAATAATTGTTTAATTGAGAAAGTCAATATGACAATACAATTATTTAAAAATATATGAAATATGCATAATAAATTGAACTTTCAACTCATAATAAAATGAATGGGGCTTTTGCATTTTAATTCATTTATGAGTTTGTGAATGTTGTTGTTGCTAAGTTCCGTTGAGTCATTTCTGACTCATAGATACCCTACATAGGGTTTCCAAAGAGTGACTGCTGAGTTTGAACCAATAACCTTGTGGTTCAAATCAACCTGGATCCAGTGTTTATCCTATAGCATCACACCAGGACCAGGATTTGTGAATACATGTTACTTAATCCTACAATGAATTTTCATATTAGTATATCGAAACCATTAGAAAATAGTTTACTCAAATGAGCAGATGAAATATAGAAAGTTTGTTAAAACAACGTTACTCAATTCCGTGAACACCTTCAAAGTTGCATATTGCAAATCACATAGTAAAATAGCAAAAGATATTTTAAAATATCAAAAGATATTTTAATGACTTACCAGTAGGCAACCCAATTTATTGTTTGTTTATTTTAAGTGAAATAGAACCCAGGTGACTCTTCAAAATATTTCTTACTCAATAATTGCAAAGTGCTTACTGATACAGCTAGAATAACAGAAGGCACTTCTTGAAAGAAAACCAGCAGGAAAAATCCAAAACAAAAATGGCAGTCTGATTGGCCACTACAAGAACAAGCAAGCCGTTTGCCAGGGGCCATCAAGGCAAGCAATCAAGATCCTTCAGGACAAAATTCCATCCAAGACTGAAACTCAAAAGGAACACAAGAGCAGGCATCTAAGCTTGCTGGCAACTGTGTTGGTCTCCTGGTGAGTGAAAGAGGGGGAAAGGCAGCAATGAAGACATGGGTCAAGTTTGATCAAGTTCCATAGACTTGTGTTGACCATAAGATGAGAGAGAGAAGAGGAAGGGCTGGTTGGTCCATAGTGTAGTGAGACCTTGAGACTCTTAAGCCCCTGGCCAAGGACATAACCACAGAGGGATAGAGCTGAGAGTGAAGCATCCGGATGATATGAAGTGAGAGGAGACCCACAAGAACATCTAAACTTGTATATAGATACTACCCACTTGACCTACCTTCAATGGCTTGATGATCAGAACTCAACTATAGGACGAAAAAAAACCAAACTGTTTTGATAAAGGAAACGAGAGTAAATTGCTACAATTTAATATACACTTAACCTAGACGTAGTAGCTCAAAACACCAACCGAGAAGGAAGGAGTCTTCATATCAAGTATAAAGCCTATCCCCTTTGTATACAGGGTAGATTGTTTTTGTTGTTGTTAAGTGCCGTCGAGTCGGTTTCGACCCATAGCGACCCTATACAGGGTTTCCGAGGGTGTAAATCCTTACGGGAGTAGAAAGCCTCATCTTTCTCCCGCGGAGCGTCTGGTAGTTTCGAACCGCTGACCTTAAGGTTCGCAGCCCGATTCGTAACCACTACGCTACAGGATAGATAGGGACAGGCAACTTAAACACTGGCTACCTAAAATGAGGGGGCTATAAAGGCACAAAGTGACTGCCTTACAAGTTTTCAAGAGGGAGTTTAGTTTAAGAGTATGCAGGGGAAGGTGGAATTCCCACTGAATAGTTTTCATCTCTAGATGTGTCTGGTGAAAAGAGATGGGGAAAAGATTCTTATAATTCAAATGAGAGTAATTGTTATCTGATTAATTGAGACTGTCATAATTGTAAAGGTAGACATTTTGTAGCAAAAAAAAAAAAAAAAGAGTAGTTAATAATACAGTCCAGGAGCAGAGGACCCTAGGACCATCAAGGGAGAAGAGCAAGAGAGGAATTTGGGGTCCTATCCAGAGAAGCAGTGACACCAGAGATGGAGCAGAGATGAGGGCATGGAGAAATACAGCAGCTGAGGACTCTAGACTCATGGAAAGAGAAAGGTATGCTTGTGACCAGGAGGCAGGCATGCAGAATATGCCCTTTGGTTCTTTAAATGATTATATATTCCTGAGTGCTTTTATGTACATCCAAAAACAAACAAACAAACAAACACACACACACAAAAAAAAAACCATAGGGAATAAAAGCAAATACTGTTGAATGATGATGCACAGAGAAGACTGTAATCATTGCAATGAAATGATGAGTATAAAACTGATGTTCTCCCATGTAAACTATCACTCAATTCACAATAAAAACTTAAAAAAAAAAACACTTACCGATAATGATCAAAGACTACATCCTTCAGCATGAATTATACTTCAATGTAAAAAAAAAAACAAAAATCATCACATCTGAACCAATAGATAACATCAGGATAAATGGAGAAAATATTGATGTTGTCAAAGATTTCGTTTTTCTTGTGTCCACAATCAATACTCAAGAAAGCAGCAGCCAAGAAATCAAATGATGTATTGCAATAGGCAAATCTTCTAAATAAGAACACTCTTGTGTTCAAGAACAAAGATCAGTTTGAGAACTAAGGTGCTAATGTTCCAAGCCATAGTATTTTCAATGGCTTCGTATGCATGTGAAAGTTAGACAATGAATAAAGCAGACTGTAGAAGAATTAATGCATTTGAGTTATGGTATTGGAGAATATTAAAAGTAACATCGGCTATCAGAAGAACAAACAAATCTGTGTTGGAAGAAATGCAAACATAATGCTGCTTAGAAGTTAGGGTGTTGGTACTTTGTCTCTCACACTTTGGGCATGTTACCAGGAGGCGCCAATCTCTAGATAAAGATATCATGCTTGGTAAAGTGGAGAGTCAGTGAAAAATAGAAAAACCTCCAATGAGATTGCAGGAGAAAGCCTCATTTTTCTGCCACAAAGCAGTTGGTGGGCTCAAACCATCAGCCTTGTGCTTCAAAGTTCAGTGCTTATCCTACAGAGCCACTGCACTCTGAATAACTATGTTGGAGTTACCTTATTAAGATGATATGTTGAGAAAGGATTGCTAACATCAAAATATTGTTAATTTTAATACTCATTTTTAATACATCACTTAAAAATTTTGTTTTTCTGTTCATGCACTTGAGCAGTTTATTTTAAAAAGTGTAGCACTATGGATTTACCTCATTAAAATTATACCAAGTTGACAATTAAAAAAAAAGATGGATGCAAAACACAGAGACATTATACTAAAAAGAACTGGTTTTAGTTCAACCTTTTCAAAAAGTAGCTTTTTATCAAGAACCAGTGATAGTAAAGGCAGAATGCCAAGCCACATTTAAGGCACTGGTGAAAAACAAGCCTTCACAAACTGACAGACTAGCAACTGAAATGTTTCAACAAAGGTATGCAATACTGGAACCACTCCCTCAACTATGCCAAAAATTTTGGAAAATAGTTACTTGGCCAGCAAGCTGGAAGCGATTCACATCTGTACCCATTCCATAGAAAGATGATCCAACAGAATGCAGAAAGTATTGAACAAGATCATTAATATAAAACGCAAATAAAATTTTACTAAAGAGAATTCAAAAACAGTTGCAGCAGTGCATTGACATGGAACTACCAGAAATTCAATCTGGATTCAGAAGAGAACATGGAACGAGGGATGTCAGATGGAACTCGGATGAAAGCTCAGAATTGATTATGCAAATGCATTCTACTCTGTAGATCACAACAAATTATAGATAACATTGCAAAGAATGAGGATTCTAGACACTTAACTGTGTTCGTGGGGAATCTGTGCATAGACCAAGAGGCAGTTGTTTGCACAGAACAAGAAATACTATGTGGTTTAAAATTAGGAAAGTTGTATGTCGGGAACGTATTCTTTCACCATACTGATTCAATCTGTATGCTGATAAAATAATACATGAGCTTTAGTATATGAAAAAGAATGCAGCATCAGAATTGAAGGAAGATTCATTAATAGCTTATGGTATGTGGTTGGTTTGGTTGGCTATGTGCTGTGGAGGCGGTTCCGACTCATAGCGACCCTGTACAGGGTTTCCAAGACTGTAAATTATTTCAGGAACAGAAAGCCTCATCTTTCTCCCGCGGAACAGCTGGTAGTTTCAAACTGCTGACCTTGCAGTTAGCAGCCTGATTCATAAACACTATGCTACCAGATGATGTATGCAGATGATGTAAATTTGCTTACTGAAAGTGAAAAAGACTTGAAGCACTTACTAATGAAAATCAAAGAAGACAGCTTTTGGTATGGATTAGATATACTTCAACATGAAGAAAACAAAAAATCCTCACAACTAGACCAACAAAAAAATATCATGACATATAAACAAAACATTGATGATGCTACAGCTTTTATTTTACTTGGATTCACAATCAATGTCCATGGAAGCAGCAGTCAAGAAATCAAATGATATGTTACCTTGGGCAAATCTGCTGCAAAACACTTTTTTATAGTGTTAAAAAGAAAGGCATGACTTTGAGGACTAAGATGCTCCTGACCCAAGCTATGGTGTTTTCAATCACCTCATATATATGTGTGAAGATTGGACAATAAAAAAGGCAGAACAAAGAAGAATTGAGGCCTTTAAATTATGGTATTGGTGAAAAGTATTTAATCTTCCAGAAGAACAAACAAATCTGTCTTGGAAAAGTTACAGCTAGAATGCTCCTTAGAAGCGAGCATGACAATATTTTTTCTCACATTGAACATGTTATCATGAGATGCCAACCCCTGGAGAAGGACATCATGATTGGTAACATGGTGGGTCATTAAAAAAGGAAGAACTTCAATAAAATAGATTGATACAGTGGCTGCAACAACAGACTCAAACTGGATAGCTACAGTTGTGAGGATGATGCAGGGCCATGTGCAGTTTCGTTCTGCTGCACATAGCATCACTATGAGTGAGAACGGACTCAAAAGAACTTAACAACAAATGCATACATGACAATTTATCTTGTGAACTATTGAAAAAATATGTTGGTCCTTTTGTTTCTAAGTTGAATCAATAAATAGTCTTGTGCATATTCTAATAGAACTCTACAGTGTATGTATCTTTAACTTTCTACATATCGTCATATTGTTCGCCAAAGTATGTCAATTTCTACAACCACTAAAATCATAGGAGAGTTCCCACTTCTCTCTACTCTCACTAACATGTACAATGTTCATATATTAATCTTTGGTAATTTAGTGGATTTTCTATGGTATATAATTTTAATATGAATTTCTATAATAACTGGACTCGTGGTTTGGCACTGTAGGATAAGCACTGGACATCAAGGTCGGTTTGAATTGCAAGGTCGGTGGTTCAAATTTACAGCCACTCTTCAAAAGCCTATACAGGGTCACTATGAGTCAGGGCTGACTTGACAACATTTGGCAACAACAATAATCATAACTATAAAATTGTACATCATTTTATTGAATATTTATGCCTTTCTTTCTATAAAAGTTTTATTTGTCCTTTGATCACTTTATTATGTCTTGCTCCTACTACTTACTTGTAAAATTCTAAATGCTTAGCTTTTTCTGGGTATATGCTTTTCCAATATCTCCCGTCAGTCAGTGGCTTGTTTTATTGTTGTGTTGTTTACTTTGTTCCTTTTGATATATGTTGTTGTTGTTGATAAGTACTCTCCAGTCAGTTCTGACTCATAGTGACATTTACAGTAAATGTAAGCCAAGTGAAGCCAAATTTGCCAATCCTTTTTTGCTTTACAATCAGGCTATACATTCAACGCTGAGTTGCTAACTACAAAGTCAGTGGTTCAAAATCACCAGCGGCCGGCCCTATAGGAGGACAAAGATGAGCCTGTCTGCTCTCACAAAGAGTTGTAGTCTCAGAAATCCTACGAAGTCTCTATGAGTCATAACTGATTTGATGGCAGTACCTTTGGTTTGGAATTTTTTTGTTTTGTTTCATTTCCTCAATGAAGTCCCAGTGGCATAGTGTTGAAGCTCTTAGCTGTTAATCAAACAGTCAGCAGTTTAAATGCACCAGTAGCTCCACAGGTAAAAGATTTACATATCTGAAAACTCTGTGAGGAAGTTTTACTCTCTCCTATAGGTGGAGTACTGGTGTAGCACCATAGGACAAGCACTCAATCTGCAAGGTCAACAGTTCAAACTCACCAACCACTCCTCCAAAACACTATACAGGGTCGCTATAAGTCGGAACTGACTCGACGGCACTGAAAAACAACAACAAATACAGGGTTACTACAATCAAGTAGATTACAATAGGTTTGGTTTGGTTTTAGTTTTATTGATGAGATCCGTTTTTTAAATTGAGGTCATACAAATACTCTTATTTTTATCTTTAGAGCTCTTATAGTTGTGGTTTTGGAATTTCAGGTTTTGAAGGCACCTGGAATTTAGTCTGTCACTAATATCCAATTTGTTGTGGGGTTTTGTTGTTTTTTTTTCCCTTTATAGACAACCAGTTGTCTTAGTAACATATACAGAAGAATTTATACCTTCCCTACAGATATTTACTACCACGCTTGCCATGTATTGTATTTTCATACATGAATTTAGTTGTTTAGTCCTGGTGTGGTGCTGTGGGCTAATGCACCAGACTGCAAAGTCGTTTGAACTGCAAGGTTGGTGATTCAAGCTCACCAGTTGCTCCTTGGAAACCTCATACAGGGTCGCTATGGGTCGGAACTGACTTGACGACACTTAACAACAATAACAACAAATTCTCAATACTCCCTGTACATTTCTAATCTATATAATAGATTTAACACCAATCCTATCCCATCTAATTTTTTACTTTATTGTAATTTATTTTTTAGAGAAAGTGAGCCCCACTTCTTAATCTTCCCTTATTTAAAATTATATTGACAACATCCTCTACTCTTTGCTTCTACAAATAAATCATCTGTAAGTACACCCTTCCTTCTGGGAATAACTGGTGATGGTCTAGCAGGTAAATTTTTGAATTACAAATCCTCTTTTATTTCCTTATCTTTTACAGCCCCAAAACACACACACACAGATATATACTTTCTTGATTATTAAGAAAAAAATAGGGTCCTAAATAGAATGAAAAGAGTCGGGGGGAATCTATGTTACTGGGTTTTTAAGCTTTAATTAAATTAGTTAGGTTTATTTCATAGGTTTGTTAACATTTCATTTCCTTCCTCAAGTAATTGGTTAATCGTTTCCTTTCTCATCTTGTATCATACAAAGCTGTACAAATTCATCCCCCTCAAACTTCTCTTCCCCAACACAGTCTGGATTTTAATTTCCCTAACAACTCAATCCATGGTATTGAATCCAACTCAAAGCAATATATAGGGCAGAATAAAAGCACTCCATATAGTTTCCAAGATTGTAAATATCTATGGAATATCTTTCTCCCTTGGAGAGGCAGATGGGTTCAAACAGCCAACCTTTCTGGTTCTCAACAGAGTGCTTTAGCCACTGTGCCACTAGGTTTTCCTGGTATTGTGCTTATATTGCCGGGTCCTTTGCCATCTCCTTGGTCATTTGTGAATTGGACCACTGTGATCCTGGATTTTCATTGGCTGCTTTCCAGAACTAATTCACCAGCCCTTTCTTCCTAGTTTGTGTTAGTCTGGAAACTCTGCTGAAACCTTTTCAGCATCACATCAACATGCAAACCACCACTGACAAATGGGTGGTAACTACAGTTAAGCTGTATTAGCCTGGAACCAACTAGGTCTCGTCTGTGTCAGTAAAGAATTTTACCACTGACTCACCAAAGTTCCACATTTTAGTTATCTTATTCACAACAAAAATCATTATATTACATCTCTAATTTCACTTTCTTCACTTCCTAACTACCGAACATATTTTTAAATCCACTTGCTCCAATTTTATTTCATTCTTCATCAGTATGTTAAAACATTTCCTATAAAACTTAAAAATCACCATATTTTTCAAGAGTCACTCCTCTATTCATAAATAGGCAACATTGACTACGAACCCTTTCCTTCTCCTGGTATTCTGTGCAGTCTCTAAAAGCTTAATGCCTTAGCCTGCCATCTCATTTGTATTTTTATATGCTGATAATGACTAAATTTTTATCTGTAACTCAGAACTTTTCTATGCTCGCTAGACTCTCATGTTTAACAACTGGTCTGACATTTTTGCTCCTATTTATGGTAGGCTTTACATAATTTATAAATCCAAACAGGACTCTTGTTTGGTTTCCTTAGGCTTCCCAGCCTTCCTTATATCATTGCATGTTGCCTGCATCTACCTAGAACCCAATCAAAAACAGGGAGTCAGCATCAGTCCCTTTCATTCTTTCATTTTCCACTCTATGTATTTGTAATTTATGTCAGTTTTCCTTCCACAATATTCATTAACCCCAACATTTCTCTTCACATCTGCAATCTCCGTCCTACTCTAGAATCTCTAATTTCTATTGTCATAATGTACCAAAAGGGCTCTCTGTTTCTACTTTTACCTTTGTTCAGCTCCTCCTCCACAAAGCAAACAGTGATTTTTTAAAAAATAATTAACCAATTCAAGTCACTCAGTTTCTTAAAATGCGTCAATTGTTTCCCCTGCTCTCAGAAAGAAAGGTAAGTCGTGTGTCCCTGCCTCACATCTTTCTTTCTTTCTTTTTTTTTTTTAACTCCTAACCACCCCTGAGACTCATATCCAAATAATTTTCCATACCAATTACAATATCCCAGCCACCCTTTCCTTGCTGTTCCTTCAACATGGCAACATCTTGCTCACTTCCAAGAGGCCCCACTTCTGACTCGCTTGTACCTCCCCAGCCCAGGAAGAGTTTACTTGGCAATTTCCATGATTCCACTCTCACCCTTCAGTTTAAAGTTCAAAAGAAATCTTCTGAGAGACGCTCTCACTAAGTGTCCACACACTGTTTATTTTCTTAGTAAAATCTATCTTCATGTGTAATTAAACTTGTTTTAACTTGACAATTATCTGCTTCCCAATGTAAAAGAAACATTTGCCATAAGTAAAGGGTCTCATTTGACTTGTATTTTGATCAATTCCTGGTACTTGACACATAGTAGGAACTCAATGAGTTAAATAAAATAATGGCCAGGACATTATGTATCAACATAATAATAGGAGACATAAAAACATGTATATCACTCAAAATCAATGTTGCTTCTATTTCATCTGCAAATTATCCATGGCAAAGTCCTATGTCTTACTTTATACCCTACTGCTATAATATGTGTCTCCGTTTCCTTTAGAATTAGTTGGTATGATATGCTCAGGGATTAAAAATAAATTTTAATATTACTCTAAAAGAAATATGATGTGGAGGGAAGATCCATGCCAAAATTATCTCATAATTCTTTTGAAAAAGAAGTAGAAGAAAAAAATGAGATTATCCATGATTTAAATCATCTGCACTTTATTATCTTCCATCAACTACGATTCTCACCAGTTGAGTGTAAGTTTCTGCAGCAAAGGATTTCCTTTAGCTAGGTCTCTCATTTGGTTCAATTTGCCAAGTATAACCCTGACATTACAAACAACTAGGTGCCAAATCTCCATTCAATTATCTGTTCTTCTCCTTTACTGAATACAGAATTGTTGTTTTGGCTAGAATTATTCAGGCACAGTTAGTACAATAACACTCAGTGTCTTCCTGTGTAGCACCTGCTGCATGTTATTTATTTCTTGTTAGCTACATAGTACAACAAATTGTGTCTTTTAACAGCTCATTGAGTAGAGGAGGAGAAAGTGATGGCAATGGATTGTTGATAATGTTCAATGCTGTCAATATTTCTTTTGAAATAATCCAACTAGTAAATTTGTACAAATGCCATTTATTCCTTTGGAAGTTTTCCCTGCCACATATAATTTCCAAATGACCTTGAGCAGACAGCAGTATGAGTAGAATACATATATACACTGACCGACCCACAGTGTTAATATGCTAGCAAAGGTGATTTTAATTAAATAAATGCAGTCTATGGAAATGAACCAATACCTCTTTTCCAAAAGCTTAAAAATGTTAGGATCATGTTCAGTTGTTAAATTTCCATATATTATCTAGGGCTCTTTACGCTTAACAATATGGTTAAATATCACATCATCAAAAGAATAAAATTAGCACTAAGAACTTTTTTGGGGCACGACAATGTCATTGAAACACCTTCTAGAACAACGCATACACATTAAAATCTCCCAAATCAATGTGCAACCACAGTTTAGACAATTTCCCATCAGATTCACTCATTTGGTTTCACCAATGGGCAAATTGCAACAAACAGTGCTTGAATAAAGTACAGGGCAGTGGCTACTAATTTTTTCATTTGTATATTGTGTTTTATTATGTTAGAGACTCTAATTGAACTTTGTTCCAAGCTATTAACCTATGACAGAAGACTGTGGATATAAGATTTCACTGACATATAGAACAAAGAAAAAGAAGGGGCGTGAAAATTACAATGACAAGGTTGCCTTAGCAGTTTTGAGGTGGTAAAATGAAATCCCTGACTAATAGGCCTAGCTAACACAGGCTGGGTGAGGATGTGAGCAGGCAAGGACAATCTCTGGGTGAACCCACTGTGAGGCTTCTCTGAAAATCCATAATAAACACACACTGTTATTGCAAAGTTCAAAATGCAAAGCAAATTAAAAGATGCTTCTAATTGTCATAAGTTGTACAAGAGGTCCACATACAAAGAACAAATTAAGAGCATTAAGTGCAAATTGTTGATGCTCTCTGAGCAGCCATTTTTGTTGGTTTGAGAAAACACGAAATGTGCTTTACATTTGACAAATTATTCAGTCACCTTAGCTTTCAGGAGCTCTCATTTCTTCAATAATTTCTTTTTCTCCTCAATATCATTATCTTTTTTTGTCATTTGAACTGAAAATAATATGAGCATAGTGTACTTAAAAAATGTCTTAACTTATGAAAAAGTTTTACAGGAACCTTTATGTAAGAGCATCATATGGATACGTTACTCTCCATGTCAAAGCTAAGTTCTGACTGGTAATTTAAGTCATTTTTCTCAAATATGGGGTAAAAGACAATATGCAAGATGTAGCAGAGATATGAGCTTAGTGTAGCTCATTAACACAATCTTCTTCCTGAAAAACAATGCCAATGTTTCCTTTCTAGCCAGCATATGTGGCTTCTGATGAGAGAAAATCGTTAAGGAAAGTCTTGAAGGTTTAAAGCTGGAAGGAATGAAACTACTCAAGTATTGTTTTCCCACGACAAGCCAGAAGGCTGCAAGAATGATTGGAGTTTCTGTTTTACAATGAAATTTTGAATATTTTTATTTTTAAACGTAATAACTTCACAAGCATTCTGATATAAATAGTGCATAAAATTATACTCAGGCTATTTGTTGGCCTATTGTGAAGATACACATTGTAACATCTATTAAATGTATGCTAACACTAAAATTAAAATGAAAACAAAATTGTTGCGAAATACAAAAATGATAAAAGATCATCACAATAAAATGAGTTCACCATTTTTTTTTACTGAAGTAACTACTATTAGCTTTAACTGCTTATTTATTTTAAACAGCAAGAGACTTTGTCTAGAGAATATATTGATTCAAAGACAAAAATTATCTGCTCCCAGGAGAGGCTACTTTTATAATCTAGAGTTCACTTCTGGGAAACTAAATGCACATATTTGGGAGATCATGTAATCCTAAAATTTTATAGATTTAATTTAAGCAAACTCTGAAAATTTCACATTAAAATTATAATTTTTAAAGAGAGATTTAGACAACTAGTATCTAGGACACATCAAGAATGTTTACTGACATCATCATCTTTATTCTTGATATAGTTTCACTGCAAACCATTACTAACTCACAGTTCATAATGATGCAATATCTACCATTTGACATCCCATCAACACAAGTCAGTGAGCAGCTGTGTGAGCCATTTCTGGCACCAGCATTGGGAGCAGTACCCTTTCAGAAATGTCTCCGCCAAAGAGGCTCTTTGTAGATGAGCTCAGATTAAGTCACAGCACAGTGGCCTATCTTGAAGACAATATTATGTCCCAACACAACAGTTGGGTCTTATGTTCCAATTGCTTTATTCTAGGACAGCCATATGCCCAGGGGGCTTGATCATCAGTAAATATACTCACAGACGGTTATTATTTCACTCAAGCAGCATACAGTCCTGTCAGGTTTGACTTATTATTTTGAATTGTTTAGATCACTTCTATGGAATGGTCTATAAGTCTCTAGATAAAAATAATAATAATAATAAAAAAAACACTACTAAACAAAAGAGACACAGTATATTATTCACTGCAGAATGAAAGCAGCCATTATGTTGGTCTTTCTGATAGTGTCAGCTATATTGTTGGTACCTGATAAAATCATTTCAATACCTCTATCTTGCCTTATTCTCTGTGTCAATGATGAATTCACTCCTAGTGCACATTGGTTTAAAGTTTATACTATCAGTATTTCAATCAAGTCCTCTTGTTGTATAAGAGCAAATAAGTGATTAAAATCAATTTTTAAAAAATTAGATGTAACCATGCCAGACCTGCAAATCAGTAACTAAATAATTCAAGTAAATTATTGCAATTAGATAAAATATATGTTTGATATACTTTAATTCAAACAAAATTAATATAAAATATCTCTACTCTTAGACAATGAATTGTTAATGCTAATGACCTAATCATTTAATGCCAGGGCATGTGAATTAAAGTGAATTTTCTAAAAGAGAAAGATATTCAGAATAAGTTTTTCTCAGAAGAGCAAAAAAACCCCAAAACATAGAAACTTCTGCAACTTCATAAATAATTCCTAGAATTATGCGCCCCCCCCCTGTTTTTTTTCTCCACAATTTAGGAGATCCTGCTTAACTGCTTTGTTCTGAGAATAAGTTTTTCTCAGAAAGACAAAAAAGCATAGAAAGAAACTTTTGTAACATAATAAGCAATTCCTAGAATTGTCTCCTTTTCATCACAATTTGTGAGATCCTGCTTAATTGCTTTGTTCTAATAGTCAAAAGTATCCTTTCTCAGTAAGACAAGAGATTAATGCACCATGTTACAATTTATTTGCTCACTCTCAGAAAATTATTAAAGGAAACATTATAGCAAAGTTTTGTTTTTGAGGTTGACAAAAAGTTCTCAAAAAACCTAAAAGGCACAGACTATAAGAAAAAAAAAAAAAAAGACTTGTATATTAGATTTCATAAAACTTAAAATTAAAAGGCA
Source organism: Chrysochloris asiatica (assembly GCF_000296735.1). Lineage (NCBI taxonomy): Eukaryota > Metazoa > Chordata > Mammalia > Afrosoricida > Chrysochloridae > Chrysochloris > Chrysochloris asiatica. The sequence goes on from NW_006408616.1 coordinate 4,121,859, forward strand.
AAATAAAATTAAAAGGCAACCAAAGAAAGGGATGATACTTTTGTAATTTATATAGATAAGAAGAAGTTGCATTCAGAAAACAAACAAAAAAGACTCTTAGAATGCAAAAATAAAATTGTTATTGTTGTTAAGTGCCATCAAGTCCATTCTGACTCATAGCAGCCGACCCTGCATAAGGTTTTCGAGGAACCGCTGGTGAGCTTGAACCACCGACATTGCAGTTCAAACCAACCTTGCAGTCCAGAGCATTAACTCACACCACCACACCAGGACTCCAATAATAAAACAGCTTAGTGAAAATGGGAAAATATATAAAATAACTTTCTTTATCCAGAGAAGATATATGAATATCTAATACACGCAAAAAAGACATTCAACATCATTTGTCATTGAAATACTACTATATGCCCATTAAAATGGTTAAAATTTGAAAGACTAACAATAGTGAGTATTGGTAAAGACACGGAGCAACTGGAACTCTCAAACACTGCTACTGGAAATCTCAAATGTCACATATACTTTGAAACATTGGTAGTTTTGTTTTGTTTTTAAGCTAAAGATATGCCTATCAAGTGACTCAGCATTTTATTCCTGGGTAATTTCCTAAGAGAAATTAAATACATATCCAAAAAAAAGCCTTGCACATTAAATTTCTTAGCATCTAGTCACAATAGTAAAAGAAAAAAAAATGGAAATAACCTAGTGTTTATCATCAGAAAAATGGATAAACAAAATATAATATATTTATGCAGTAGCCTGGAGTCCAGACTTGCGCTGGACTGAAAGTTTAGTTTGAACTGCAACGTTGGCAGTTCAAACTCACCAGCCGCTCCTCGGAAACCCTATACAGAGTCTCTGTGAGTCGAAACCGGCCCCATGGTAGGTATTAACAACAACATGCAATAGCCTGCTTCTCACAATAAAAATGAGTGAACTGGTCAGGAGTTCAAGTCCCTGTGGGCCCAAGCGTTGCTGACCGTCCAAACCGCAGGCTCTGAGGATCAGACTTTAGCCACTTAGCAGACATAGCAAAATGTCCCTTATCTGATTATTCAGTTATCTGGTTAGTAATTCCATACATGAGCCCTGGATACCCACAGATAAATGTAAAAACCTTCCCTAAAAGCCGAGACTGTAAATTCCAAAAAGGCAAAGTTTTTCCCCCAAAAAAAGCTAAAGAGGATAGAGAGAAACTCTGTTAACTGTTGGTATGTGGAGGGGATTATAATCAATGTAATGAAACAAGGTATATGAATGTTTGAATGTGAAACCTATGATGTGCCCTGAAAACTTTCACTCAATCCACAATAAAAACCTTAAAAAAAAATGAATGAACTATTGGCAAGCACTATAATGTGCTAAATCTAAAACACTTGAGGTTACATGAAACAAGCTGAATATAAGACAGTGCATTATTCCATTTATATTAAATTCTAGAAAAAACAAGTTAATCTAAAAGGAGACCAGGGACAGATGTGAAGAGTTAGGACTAGAAATTTGGGGGGATGAAAACGTTATTTGTTTGAGATGTTGGTTTCATAGATAAATACATCTGCAAAAACTCATTGAATCACATACTTAAAATGAGTATCATTTATTGTGCATAGATTATTTTATAATAAAGATGATTTTACAAAAAGATGTACTTCCACAAGTCATTGTTTCAAAGCTGTGTAAATAAATATGATTGTGAACAATTAGTATCCATTTTTTTGTGTTTTGCTTTTAAGTTTTTATTTTTTATTTTTAACTTTTATTGTGAATTATGTGACAGTTTACATGGGAGAACATTAGTTTTACATTCATCTTATCGTATATTTTTTCATTGCCATGGTTACAATCCCCTCCACGCATCACCGATCAACGAAAGGGTACATCCTATAAGCCTGCTTCCTCCCGCCTCCCCCCCTCCCCCACCCCTTCCTCCCTGGGTCCTGAGTCCCCAGCTGCTCCATCTCTCTACGCCATCATCTCTGCCTTCATCTCTGAGACAGCTGCCTCTCTAGGTAGGGTTCTGCTCTCCGCTCTTCTCCCTTCATGGTTCCAGGAACCTCCGCTTCCTGCCTGCAAAGTCAACCACTCCCCTCCTTGACACAAAATGCCCACTTCTACATTTACAACCCTCACAATCCGTCCCGGTAGCAATTATTCACCCTATCCATTGTTTTAACTATGAAAACATTCAAAAGTATGCATACGCTTTAGGTGAATTGTTGTTGTTAAGTGTCATAGAGTCGGTTCAACCCATAGCCACCCTATATAGGGTTTCCGAGGAGCAGCTGGTGAGCTTGAACCCCGACTTTGCAGTTCAAATAGCTTTGCAGTCTGGTGCATTAACCCACAGCGCCACACCAGGGCTCCTTTTAGGTTAGTAAGGCAATGTGAAATATGTATCTGGTAAAGTCTATGGACTCCTGGTGTGGCGCTGTAGGATCAGCAACAGACTGCTAACAATAAAGGTCGGCAGTTCACATCCACCAGTTGCCCCTTGGAAACCCTATACACGGTCGCTGTGAGTTGGAACCAATTCAAGGGCATTAAACAACAGCAACAACAAAAAATGTATGAAGATAAATCAAAGGAGTTGAAAATCATAAAAAAAAAAAGCATTAGAATCCATGTTACATTATGACAAAAAGACGTTAGAAATATAGCATGATAAATTTTGTGAGTTGGTCTCTAGCGTCAATGAAATGTGGGACAAAATTAAATGAAACCAAATTTCCACTAAATTGAGATGAGTAAAAAAAGAAGAATCCTAAAAGTATTTATCTAAAATTACCAATTCCAAATGCAATGAGTCAAAATGACTTAAGATAAGCATTTTAGAATACGTACTATTGTTCTATCACTGTTCCTGTCTCTGGCTATTGGATATTTATCAATCCTTTCTCTAATTTCTCCAATTTAAATTTTGTTTCTTCTACCGCAGAGCACATTGTTGGTGCTAGCTGCCGTGGAGTTAACTCTGACTCATAGAGACTTTATGTCCGACAGAACGAAATGGTGTCTGATCCTACAGCATCCCAACAATCATCAGTGTATTCAAGTCCATGAATGCATCTACCATGACAATCCACCATACGTAAGACCTTCCACGCCCTCACTGGTCTTTGAGTTAATCAAACATGATGTCCTCATCTTGTGATTGATACCTGTTGATGCAAAATGTTCTGCTGTGATTCATGAGGTTTCTACTGACTGATTTTATGGGGTACTTTGGCAGGCCTTACTCCATCATCTGCATTGGACTGGAAGCTCTGTTGAAACCTGTTCACAAGGATAATCCCACTATTTAATATGCCAGTGGCATAATTTCTAGCATCACAGCGCCACACAAGCCACCATAGGATTATAAACTGACAGGTGGGGGTCAGAACTCATTATGCCTCAATTAAGATATTCATTAATTATATATTTGCCTCATAAGTATGAACACAAAAATCTGAACACTTTGAGACACCACTTACTTTCTTAATTGTGGAAATATTTCAAACCATATAATAGTTACTCAATAAATATTTCAGGTATTTTAGGCGATCATATCCCAAGGAAGAATGGGGTATGATCTCCTAAACATATAAAAATAAATATTTTTATATCTTCCAAAAGTACCCTCATGATAAATATGCTGTTTTCTCCAAAATCAGCTGCCAACATGGAAGTATTTATAGTCAGTTTAGTCTCTACAGAGTTTTAACAACGTACCATTCACACATAACTGAATTAATAAAGTAGCGATATCTGGGGTGTCTTGTTTTTAAAGAAATCCATTATTTTTCCATTGCTATTTCATGAAAGTGTATTCTAATCCTTAAAAGATAAAGCTCCCAAAAGAAGTGTCTTAGAGGAGTCTCTGCATCTTTAATGTAAGAGGATAAAGACCTTGATATGAAGAAAGGACAAAGCTAAGATTGTAGAAGAGAGAAAAGAATTAAACAATCAATATGATGATGCCAGCTCAAACAGGGTCACTGGAAGATCAGCTTTACCTGAATCTGTTCCTTAATTAAAAAGAGAAAGATGACAGTGTCCACTACTCATCACTATGGCAACATTAAGATATCATGCAATTTGGACCAGCAGTCCACGCAAAGCAAAACCAAGGGAATGTTTAAGTAAATCCACATAGTACATAAGCTTACTGAAAATAGGATGTTCCAGAGCTTAATAAAGTTTTAAAATCAAGTGTTTATTTTCCCCAGGCATCTTGTAAGTTAGAAATAGTAAAGAAAACATGCTAATGAAAAGTCAGACTAGTATGTGAGTGAGGGGGAGGCCTTTTAAAAGAGCTTTAGAAGAGATTACCATTGTTTCTCTGTACAAATTGTATTACATTATCTTTTGCCTTTCACCATTTCTATGATCTAAGCTACATCCACCCTAATTGCCTATGATTTTCATTGTTCACTTTGTTCCATTTTTATTCTTCAGAAATATATCTCACTTACACTAATTATTGTTTGTGTATGTTCTTTGTTAATTATAGATTTTCCATTCTTTTATCTTCTTGTTTCCTATCTCTTCATCCAATTCATGCATCATTACTGTCATCAAGAAATGTTTACCACTGAGAAATGTGAGGCTTTTTTCAATAAACCAAGCAAAGCTTAGAGAACTTTATACTACCTGAATTATGTTGTGACATTTATTATACTATATAATACAAATTGTATCAAATTTCTGTTAACAAGTTTGCTACTTAGTTATTTGTTCTACAGCTATCTTTCCAAAGTAAACAAAATAGTAAAAGTTTGATGTTGCATTGATTATAACCACTAACAAAATAAGCAAGTTTATTTAAGGCATTTGTCTTCTACAATGGGAAGTCAACAACATTGCTTCTACAGTTCACGTTTATACATGAATTGGTTCATTCAGAGAAAAACATGTTTAAACATGTCTCTGTGATCAGTGGATGGCTGAAGACAAGTTATTTCACTAATACAATTGTGTTAGTCTCATTAAATAGCACCACTGAGTAGATTCTGACTCATAGTGATTCTATACAGGGTTTCCGAGTCTGTTAATCTTTGTGAGAGCAGAAAGCCTCATCTTTCTGCTGCAGAGCCTCTGGTGGATTTGAACAACTGACCTTGTGATTAGCAGTCCAATGCTTAACTTACAGCTCCACACCAGGGCTCCTTCTTGCAATAACTCCCCTGCCATTGAGCTGATATCAGCTTAGAGCAACCATGTATAGCCTTGTTGTTGCTGAAAAGTGCCATTGAGTCAGTTCTGACTCAAAGTGACCCTGTATAGGGTTTTCAAGAAGCAGCTGAAGAGTTGGAACCAACAACCCTGCTGTTAGCTGTCCAGTACTTATATGACAGCAACATGTTGTTGTTAAGTGCCGTGGAGTTGAGTCTGACTCATAGCTACCTTGCACAGGGTTTCCAAATAGCTGCAGGTAGGTTTTAAAAGTGCCACACCAAGATTCTGCAGTGACATACAGTGACTTTAAATAAATATTTTAAAAAAAGAAAAGATCCAATCAAAACAGGGGCGTTCAAGGGGATCTTCTGTGCCAGATAAATTCAAAGGACAGTTCAACTCAAAAGGTAACGGAAACTGTTTTATTGACATTCCAATGAGTAACCTTGATAGAGTTTCATGAAGGACATGACATGAAGACGTTTTAAGAAAACTGAAAAATTACTATGGTGAGAACTAGGCCAGGAAAGTTGTAGGGAGGAATTTTATGCTTACATTGTGACAATTTCATTGGGAAACCTTACCCCATCTACCCTACAACCCTTATCTTGTCCCATCATATTTATTTTTGTTCCCAAAGCTCAAAGAAGATTCAAAAGTTGCATAATTTGAGTTATTTGAAGATATCAATAGTAGTATTCTGATATAGTGTAAATTGAAGAAGACAGAATTTTGGGGTAAAGGGTAGTGATTGTTTTTGTTGCTGTTAAGTGCCATCTAGTTGGTTCTGACTCACAGAGACCCTGTATAGGATTTACAAGGAGTGGCTGGTGAGTTTGAACCGGCAACCTTGTATTTCAAATCGACCTTGCAGTCCAGTGCTTTCTCCCACAACACCACAGTTCTGACTCAGAGTGACCATGTATAGATTGAAGTCTACAGACCACAGTATGGATTGTGGCTCAACATAAGGAAATAAGTCCTTACAACTGGAGTGTGGTGCTATGGGTTAATGAGCTGAACTGCAAAGCAAGTTTGAACTGCAAGGTTGGCAGTTCAAACTCACAAGCCACTCCTCAGAAACCAAATAAAGGTAGGAACTGACTCAATGGCACACAACAACAACGACAATCAACATTTATGGAAGCAGCAGTAAAGAAATCAAACAAAGTGATGCATTAGGCAAATCTGCAGCACAAGACCTCTTTCAAAGTGTTCAAGAACAAATATGTAACTGAAGACTAATTTGCATCTGACACAAGTCATAATATTTTCATTCACCTCACATGATGGGAAACTTGGACAGTTAATTAGGAACACCATAGAAGAATTGAGGCATTTGAATTATGGTGATGGCAAAGAATATTTAAAGCACCACCAACTTTTGAACAAATCTGTCTAGGAGGAAGTACAGACTAACTGCTCCCTAAATGGAGCAGTTAAGATGACTAGACTTTGTCTCTTGTTCTTTGGACATGTTGTCAGTAGGGACCAATCCATTGAAAATTATACCATGCTTAGCAAAGTTGAAGGTCAACAAAGAAGATGAAGACTGCCCAACACAATGGATTGACAACAACAACGGATGCACACATAACAACAATTGTGAGGATGGTGCAGGTTCTGGCTGTGTTTCCTTCTGTTGTGCCTATGGTCACTGAATTGACTCAACAGCACCTATCAGTAACAACAACATAGTGTGTTCATAGGCTGTAAATCTTTATGGGAGCAGAAGGTCTCATCTTCCTCTCACAGAGAGGATAGTGAGTTTGAACTGCTAATCTTTTCTTTAGCATTCCAATGCTTACCCTACAGAGTCACCAGTGCTCCTTTGGGAAAGAGTTGTTGTTGTTATGAGTCTTTTAGTTCATTCCAAGTCACTGTAACCCTGTATAGGGTTTCCAAGGAGCATCTGGTGGATTTGAATCATAGACCTTTCAATTAACAGGCCAGTACTTACCCTACAGAGCCACCAGGGCTCCTCTGGGAAAAAGTTGTTGTTAAGTGCCTCTGAGTCCATTCCAACTCATTGTGACCCTGTATAGGGTTTCCAAGGAGCAGCTAGTGGATTTGAATCACAATCCTTTCAATTAGCTAAGTACCACTAAGTTGGTTCAGACTCATAGAAATGTTACAAGAGCAGAAAGCCTCATCTTTCTCCGTTGGAATGACTGGAATATCTGTACTGCTAACTTGTTGGTTAACAGCACAAATCATAATCCACCATGCTACCAGGGCTCCTTAGAAACTGGATTGTTGTTCTTCTTGTTGTTAAGAACCATCAAGTCAGTAACAACTCACAGTGACCCTGTCCATGGTTTCTGAGGGGTGGCTAGTGGGTTTCAACTGCCAACCTTGCAGTTCAAACCTACCTTGTAGTCCAGTGCATTATTCTGCATCGCCACACAGGACCCCCAAAAAGTGTATTCAAGAGATGGAAATATAGCCCTCAAAACTGTACAGACTTAGATGGAGGATATATTTTTTAACTTTTGTCTAGTTAATAAAGGTTTCTACAATTTATAGCAATGCTTTATTACTTACACTTGTATTTTATGTAACCTCAGAAAATAATTATTAAGCACATGATTTTTCTATACATTTGCAAACTGCATCTTATTTTACACAATACTACTTTCTACAAGGAGCTATGGTAGCATAGTTGTTACGAATCGTGCTGCGAACCTCAAGGTGGGCGGTTGGAAACTACCAGCTGCTTCGCAGGAGAAAGATGAGGCTTTCTGCTCCCATAAAGGTTTACAGCCTCGGAAACCCTATGAGTCAGAACCGACTCCATGGCACACAGCCACCACCACCACCTGTAAGGAGTCCTGCTGTAGGATAAGTACTAGAATACTAACCACAAGTCGGTGGTCAGATCCCATTCTATGACATTTAACAACAATCCTCAACCAGTGGATTTATTTAAATCCTTTAGAACAAAACAGGTTATTCTCCTAACTAAATGTTACTTTTTTTTTGGAACAGTACCAGTTCCATGAACCCACAAGGTATCATACAATGGAGTAAAAGTAATAATAGTGTTCAGGTAGGCAATAGAAAGTGCTATTGGTATTGTGTTCATTACACCGTCATCATTAACATTATTTCACTTGGAGATAGTTTCTTTGTAATCAGCAACATTTTTACATTTTCTCCACCTTTCAGAGCATTTAATTCTATTGCCAAGTTTTTCTCAATAGCATATTTTAAACATATTGACCAAATTATAAAACATCATAAGCAATCAAAATAAGTTTTAATTTTTGAAGTTTTACTATACAGCTACTATAAATAGTTGTCTTAAACATCTTATTTCGAGATGATCTCTTTAAACAACACTTTCACTGTAATCGATTGATTCAATTCAGGTGTTATTCTTGCTTTGAGAAATCTGATAGCTCACATTCGGCTATACAGCAGCACCAAGTTGCATTATGATGACTCTTAAATAGTTCACAAATTTGAATGAAAGAATGAAAAACATTGAATAAAATGATTTTCTTTATCATGTACTTTGGAAAAATATACAGTATGACTAAGTTTTATTTAAGATATGTATCTTTTTTTACTTTCAATAATTATGTACTTTGACTAGTTTCTACTTCATCAAGGCTTTTTTAACAGCAGTAATCACTGGGATTTCCTTTATTAAAAATAGTAAAGACAGTTTTGATATTGCAAAACACTTCTGAAAGTGAGAAACACGTATTGAAGTCTCACCCACAATCACCTGCTTTATGCAAATCTTAAAGCTAGCTACTTCTCATATCCACTAGGGGGATCATTACACAGTAAAAATAGATTGGTCTGTTTATAGGTGTTTTCTTACTTTCTCACTTAATAGCACAAAGAAGAAAATTAATTTTAAACATCCACAACAACAACAGAAATCATTTCAACAGAATAATAAAATATTTAAACAATCATAAATATTAAAATATCTTTTCCTAAAACTAAAACCATACTAATTGTCTTTCAATCAATTCTGACAAATAGTGAGCTAATCTGACAGAGTAGAACAGGCCCACAAAATTATAAATCTTTCCAAGGCTGCCACCATATCTGTCTCATATGGAATGGCTGGTAGGTTAGATGTGTCCACCTATAGATTAGCAGCTCAGAGCTCTGCTAGCATAGTGGTTACGAATTGGGCTGCGAACCACAAGGTCAGCAGTTCAAAACTACCAACTGTTCTGCGGGAGAAAGACGAGGCTTTTTGCTCCCATAAAGATTTACAGCCTTGGAAACCCTGCACAGGGTCGCTATGAGTCAGAACTGACTCCACGGCACATAACAACAACAACTTGACTATTATGATGCCAGGGCTTCTTTTAATTTATTTTTAAAAGGTCATAATTTTTCAATCTAAATTTGGATATTAATCCTACAGCCCATGAACTAGTTGCCAAAGTATAAAGGGAAATTCAGAGCCCTTGTAGAGCATATGCTCATGAGTTCAAATATGCTATGGCCATATTTCCACTAATCTTACTGAAATTGTTGTTTATAATGAACATCGTTGGAGAAATGATGGTCACATTTCAAAGAGCAAAGCATATTCATAAAGTAAACTTACAGAAGTCATATACTACATTCCTATGCATATAACAGGAATCATTCAATACTTTTCCTTTAACAATTTTGTACTATAGATTATTTAAACATGAAAACACACTAACTGATTTTGTAGATCAACTATCTTACCCCATCTTCTTTTAAAGGGAATAAACCTTTGAAGTCTTTAATGTGAGGTTTCTCCGTCTTTATAATAAAGCTCAAAGAATTTCCATCTTGTTGTTGCTATTGTTAGGTGCTAAAGAGTTGGTAGGGTCTCATAGCTAACCTATGCACTACAGAATGAAACACAACCTGGTCCTGACCAACTTCACAATCATTACATTGCTGCTGCCATTGGGCCAATCCATCTCGTTGGGGGGTCTTCCTCTTTTTCTCTGATCTTCCTCCTTACCAACCATGATATCCTCCTCAAAGGATTGGTCCCTGCTGACAATATATCTGAAACATGAGAGACAAAGTCTGGCCATCCTGGCTTCCAAGGAGCAGTCTGGCAACACGTCTACCAACACAGATTGGTCTGTCTTTTTTTTTGGCAGTCCATGATACTTCTAATATTCGCCCCCAACACCATAACTCAAGAATGATGACAGAGTAGCTGTGATGTTATTTCTCTCTGTTTATAAAGTACATTCTTTTATCAATCATCACAGGGAACAACCAAATGAAGAACAAGGAACTTCTAAAAAATACTAAAGCCTCTAAAGCCATGTTTACCATGGCTTACCAAAATGCAAGCAAAAATTTCAAGATGCTATGAACCTTTTTTTCAACAGTTTTGCTATTGCAATGGATAATAATGTCATTATTAATGGAAGTCCATGGAAAATGAAAGATATGTTCATCTCAAAGACTGGAAGTTGGCACAAACTATGGTTCGTGTGTCAAATCCAAAGTGGTAATTTTGTAAATAAGGTTGAAATACAATACAGCCATGCCCGCCTGCTTATATAATCTATGGTTGCTTCCATGCACTTTATAGAACAGATATGTTTACTCCTACTGGATGTGTGGCACTGTACAATCAGTAGAGAACTGTGAACCACAATGTTGGCAGTTCAAACCCACTAGTTCTCCTTGTAAACCCTACACAGGGTCGCTAAGAGTTGGAACCAACTCTAGGACTCTTAACAACATTGGATACTGTAGGATAAGCATTCGAGCACAAAGTCAGTTTGAACCACAATGTCGGCAGTTCAAACTCACCAGTCACTCCTTGGAAACCCTATACAGCGTTGCTATGAGTAGGAACAACAACAACTGGACAATGTCCAAGTAGGACTTTTCAAGTAGATGAGAGGACTGGCAAAGCGGCAGCATCAAAGGGCTCAAGCATGGCAAAGATTGTGAGATTAGCCCAGGATCGGGCAGTGTTTCATTCTGTTATGCATAAGGTCGCTATGAGTCGGTACCGACTCGATGGCACCTAACAACAACAACAAGAGGTAGATGGGAAATGATAGATTTAAACACACATGCAGGAATCTAGAATACTTAATGGTATTTATTTCAGAATCACCTCTTTTAGAAAACTTGAACTTTATTCCTCAGATTTGACATTTTATTCTCATATTTCCCAAATAGACTACAACTAATATAAAAATTTAGTTTTAGGAGTTAGATAACTGGTTTTCAATCTTATCATACTCTAAGACCCATTTTTAAATAAAAATGTTATTGTCTTACTAGTCTGAACTGATATAAAAAATATCAATATAGTATTTAAACATTAATATAAAAAAAAGAAAAGATAGTAATTTATGACAAAATGTTTTAATATGGAAATGCTCTATATGTCTACCCTGAAGAAAAAAAGACATCAGATATTTCTAATTATATATTATATATGCTGCTCATTGCCATCAATTCGGTTCCTGGCCATAATCACGTTCAGACTTGTGAGGGTAAGCAGTAGTGGAGGCATCCAAAAGAGGCCATGAGCAAGAAGGGATACCATCCTGAGACCCATCCTCAGGTCAGACCCACCCATCACTGCTGGAGGAAGAGCCTGCTCCTCAAGCTCAGGAGCTATGTGTTGCCCATGGCTGGCACCCTTCCCCTGAAGGCCTGGTCCAGCTCTGCCTTGCACCTCTGCTGATCTTAAGGTATTCAAAGGTGACACCTTGCATCTGGAGTAACTAGGACAAGAGGTTAGCTTCTGGATCCAGGGAAGAATCAGTTTCCAAAACAGATTTCTGAATAAATCAGACCTTGGCTACATTTCATCTCCACACCTGGTTAAATGAGGGTCAGTTCTCTAAAATGAGCCACATAACTCCATTTCTGAGCTGATGAGCACAGGTGTTTCCTAGAGAACTGGAAGCCTCTGGCTCCTCACACTTGCCTCTTCAAGAGGACCCAATGTCACTACCTCTAGGCTACCTTGTCACAGGTGGGACCCTAGTCCTCAGCAACAGCCAAGTTGAGGGAAGCTGATCTTAACCAGTGTGTACTCAACTGGGTCAAAAGTGTTGTCAACAAAATCAAGTATACAAGATACAACCTTTTGATATAACATGAATGACAACCAAAAAAAAAATACAAAGTGGTTGGTGAGTTTGAACCGCTGATCTTGTGGTTCAAACCAATCTTGTGGTCTGGTGAACTACCCTACAGTACAAAATTCCAGAGCTAATAATGCAAATGGATTCATTAGGGTTGTTATTTCTTTAACTCAGATACCACAGGTAAAGTGATTAAACAAAACAAAACAAAAAAACACACAGTAAGCAATTCTTTGTAAGTTTGGAACAATAAAAAATACAACCTATCCCTTACTTAAAATTTTTTGATGCATTTTGAAAAATTTACTATGTATTAAAGTGTGCAAAATACTTGTTTTCATATGCAATCTGTAACAAATAAAAATAAGGGACACTACTGTCTTAATGAGTCATTGTTAGATGCTGTCTAGTTGATTCTGCTTCACAGAGTCTTATCCATGTCAGAGAGCAGAAATGCCCCAAAGCATTCTCTTAGCTGTAATCTTTATGGAAGAAGAATTTCAGAATATTCTCCCACAGAGTCACTGGTGGCTTCAAATGGCCAATGTTTTGGTTAGCAGCCAAGCCATTTAACCATTTATGCCCCCAAGGGTTCTGTCTTGACAGCTTTATGCAACATTTAAAGGACTTTGCAAAAGGAGTCTGAAATAAAAATAATTTACAAAGTCACAAGATTCAAACCAGCTTCATTACTGGTGGTGTTAAGTGCTGTCAACTCAGTTCTGACTCATAGCGGTTCTGTACAGGGTGTCTGAGGAAAGGCTGATGAGTTTGAATAGCCAACGTAGCAGTTCAAACCAATCGTGTTGTTGAATGCTTATCCTATAGCACCACATCAGGATGCCACATGTATCAGCAAATCTGTACACAAAAAGGTAAAGGAATGCTAGTCTTAAGTTGGAGAGGATAAACCAGTTATTAACTTGGAATTCTATATCCCACCATATTATAGATATGTTCAAGGAGAATAAAATTATTTTTAGATATTTGAAGACTCCGAAAGTTGTATTTTATGTAGTTTCTTAGTAAGTCACTTGAGGTTGGGAAATAATAACCTGTACAGCAAAGCCTACAAAACAATCAGAATAGAAAAGGGAAAAGTAAGTTTAGAAGGGAGTGTCCAGGAAAAAACAAAATGGCAATGAAAAGGGGAAGGGAAGAGAGAGTATTTACTAGAATCAATGATATGCTAGAGCATTTGAAAAAAATTGAAGATATTATAAAGGCAATCATTACAAGAAAAATAGGAACAGAAAGCATGGGGAAACTTCCTGATGAAAACAAAGCTGTACAAAAAGAAAATATTGTGGGTTGCTTATTACATATGTGAAAACTGCACAGTGAAAACAATGTAAATACTGCTTTGACGATTTTGTACTTTTAGAATACACATATCATAGATAAATAACAGAAAATTTAATTATGTTTTCATTGTCAAAATTAATGTGAATGCTGTTTTTGGCATTGTTAGTATAAAAGTTTTGGATAACAGAAATTGCAGAGTTGAAGGATGGAAAAGAAAGTCAACAGAAAGAAAGGGAATGCTAACAACTTTATTGGTGAAATAAAACATCAAAAGTTACAGTCAACTGCAAAATAAATTAAAGGTATGAGCAAATTTCTAAGTAAAATAGACAAGAGAGAAAATGTTGTTATTGTTGTAAAGTGCCATTAAGTCGGTTCTAACTCAAAACACCCTGAGAAACTTTCCAAGGAGTAGCTGGTGAGTTTGAACTGTTCATCTTGTGGTTCGAATTCTAGTGCTGATCCTATGTGCTGTGAAGTCGGTTCCGACTCATAGCGACCCTGTACAGGGTTTCCGAGGCCGTAAATCTTTATGGGAGCAGAAAGCCTCATCTTTCTCCCGCGGAACAGCTGGTAGTTTCGAACTGCTGACTTTGCGGTTCACAGCCCGATTCATAGCCACTACACCAGAGCTCCTTACAGCACAACACTAGAGTAATGTAATTAGATAGGGGAAGAGTAATATAATTAGGTGGGAGAAAAGGAGGAGATGGAATGCTAGAAGTGAGCTGAATCATCTTCTACAAGGGGACTTCAAAAAATTCAAGAAAAATTAATTTAAAATAGAATTGAGTTTTCCATAACTTTTTTGAAGCCCCCTTATATTATGTTGTTGCTTTTCTTTTGTTAAGGGCTGTTGACTTGGTTCCAAATTATAGTGACCCTGTATAGGGCTTGTGATGCTGTGCATCTCTAAAGGAGCAGCAAATCTCATCTTTATCCACGGAGTGACGGGTGGGCTCAAACCATTAAACCTGTGGTTTGTAGACCACTGACTATGCTAAAGAGCCACCACACTCTTTCTTGTATTATTGCAAAGAAGAAATAAAATATCTAATATAGATAAACACATAGGATTTGTAGCCAAGATTTTTAAACTATATTTGACATAATATCTATTGGAATTATAATGAAGCTTATAGAAATATTCCTCAAATTATCTTTTAAATGCAAAAAATAAAATATAATGAAATCAGTTATAGTAAAATAAAGGAGTTGTGACACTATAAACTAAGTCCTGAAATATTAGATATAAGATGCCCATAAAGAGGGTCGCTAAGAATTGGAATCAAATTGACACCACTTAACAATAACACAAGGAGTCAAAGCCATTTGAACTGCAAGGTCGGTGGTTCAAGCTCACCAGCTGCTCCTCAGAAACCCTATAGAGGGTCGCTATGGGTCAGTACCAATTTGATGGCACTTAACAACAACACAAAGAACTAAATAAAAGATTCAAGTTTTGACTTGCAACTCCGAAGGATTCCATGGGCAAAATACTGAATGATGCAGAAAGCAGCAAAAGCAGATGGAAAGAATTCACAGAATCACTGTACCAAAAAGAAATGGTTGATATTCAACTATGTGAAATAGTAGCACATAATCAAGAGCCAATGGCACTGAAGGAAGAAGTCCAAGGTACACTGAAGGCATTGGCAAAGAACAAGGCTCTGGGAATTGATGGAAGACAATTCGAAATCTTTCACCAAACTGATGCAACACTGGAAGCACTCACTCATTTATGCCAAGAAACTTGGAATACAGTCACCTGGCCAATTGAATGGAAGAGATCCATATTTGTGTCATTCTAAAGGGAGGTAACTCAAAGAAATGTGAAATCGTTGAACAATTATCATTAGTATTGCAGACAAGTAAAATTTTGCTGAAGATCATTTAAAAACAGTTGCAAAGTACATTGACAGGGAACTGGCAGTCTATTCAGGAACAAAATGGCTCATTTTTCTCCTTTACAAGCACTGGTAGTTTCAAACTGATGACCTTGAGGTTAGCAGCCCAACTTGGGCTTTACTGACTAAGCAAAAGCTTTTGACTATGTGGATCATGACAAACCATGGGTAACATTATGTAGAATGGGTATTCAAAAACAGTTATGCTCATGAGAAACCTGTACACAGATCAAGAAGCAGTGGTTTGAACAGAACTAGGGGATATTATACGGTTTAAAATTAGGAAAGATGTGCACCAGGGCTGTATTCTTTCACCATACTTATGCTGAGTAAAAAATACGAGTAGCTGGATTTTATGAAGAAAAGTGTGGCATCAGGCTTGGAAGAAGACGCATTAATAACCGGCGATATGTAGCTGATACAACCTTGATTTTTTAACGTAAAGTAATTTTGACTAATGAAAATCAAAGAATAAAGTTTTCTGTATGGATTATACCTCAGTATATTCATTGTACCTCAGAGTAAAGAAGACAGAAATAGTCACAACTATACCAGTAAATGACATACGATAGATGAAGAAAAGATTGAAGTTGTCACAGATGTCATCTTACTTGGATCCACAGTTAACATTCATGGAAGCAGCAGTCAAGAAATCAAATGACGAATTGCATCAGGCAAATCTGCTGCAAAAGACCTCTTGAAAGTGCTCAAGACAAAAGATTTCTTTTTGAGAACTAAGGTATTTCCAATTGCTTCATATGAATATCCACCATTCGTCTATCAGTTTGTCATACTGTGGTGGCTTGTGAGTTGCTGTGATTCTGAAAGCTATGACAC
>NW_006408616.1:4139813-4146992 GCF_000296735.1 Chrysochloris asiatica
GAAGAGATCAATATTTGTACCCATTCCAAAGAGAGGTGACCCAACAGAACGCGGAAATCATCAGACAATCTCTTTGATATCACATGCGAGTAAAGTTTTACTAAAGGTAATGCAAAAATGGCTGCAAGCATACATTGACAGAGAACTTCCAGAGGTTCAAGCCAGATTCAGAAGAGGTTGTGGAATGAGGGATATCATTGCTGATGTGTGATGGATCTTGGCTCAAAGTGAGTATATCAGAAAGATGTTTACCTGTGCTTTATTGACTACGCAAAGGCTTTCTATTTTGTGGATCATGACAAGCTATGGAAAACATGGTGAAGTATGAGTATTCCAGAACACTTAATTGTGCTCATGAGGAATCTGTACTTAGACCAAGGAGCAATTGTTCGAAAAGAACATGGGAACACTGAATGTTTTAAAATTAAGAAAGGTGTGCGACAAGGTTGTATTCTCTCACCATACTTATTCAACCTATATTCTGAGCAAATAATCTGAGAAGCTGGGATCTATGAAGAAAAACGTGCCATCAGCATTGGAGGAAGACTCATTAACAATCTGTGATATGCAAATGATACAATCTTACTAATAAAAGTGAAGAGGACTTCATATATATACTGATGAAGACAAAAGAGCACAGTCTTTGCTATGGATTACATCTCAATGTAAAGAAAACAAAAATCCTCACCACTGGATCAATAAACAACATTCTTATCAAAAGAGAAAAGATTGAAGTTGTCAATGACTTCATTCTTCTTGGATCAACTATTAACACTCACATAAGCAGCAGTCAGGAAATCAAATGACGTATTGCATTAGGCAAATCTGCTACATAAGATTTTTTTAAAAGTGTTGAAGAGCAAAGATGTCAGCTTGAGGACTAAGATACGCCTGACCCAAGCCATGGTATTTTCAACAACCTCATATGCATGCGAAAGCTGGACAGTGAATAAGGAAGAGCGTAGAAGAATTGATGCTTTTGAGTTATGGTGTTGGAGGAGACTATTGAAAGTGCCATGGGCTGCCAAAAGAACCAATAGATCCATTTTGGAAGAAGTGCAGTCAGAGTGCTCCTTGGAGGCCAGGATGGCCAAACTTCATCTCTCATGCTTCGGATATATTGTCCAGAGGGACCAGTCTCTGGAGAAGGATATCATGTTTGGTAAGGTAGAGGGACAGAGAAAGAGAGGAAGACCCCCAGCGAGATGGACTGGCCAAATGGCAGCATTGACAGACTCTAGCATGGCAACAGTAGTGAGGTTGGCCCAGGATCAGGCAGTGTTTTGTTCTGCTGTGCATAAAGTCTCTATGAGTTGGTACCGACTCAATGGCAACAACATATGAATATGAAAGTGGGACACTTAATTAGAAAGACTGTTGAAGAATTGATGCATTTGAGTTATGGTGTTGGAGAAGAAATTCACAGTACAATGGACTTCCAGAAGTACAAACAAATCTGTGTGGAAGAAGTACAACCAGACTGCTCCTTAGAAGTCTGGATACCAAGATTTTGTCTCTCATTCTTCGGACATGCTATCAGGAGGGACCAGTCCATTCAGAAGGATATCATGCTAGGTATAGTGGAGGTTCAGCAAAAAAGAGGAAGACTCCCAAGAAGATAGAGCAGCACACTGGCTGCAGCCATGGGCTCAAGTGTAATAACAATTGAAAGGATGGTGAAGGACCAGTCAGTGTATTGTTCTGTTGTGCACAGGGTCACTATTTGTTGGAACCTACTTGATGGTATTTAACAACAGCAATAAAGAAATGTGCGCTATACTAATAGTTTATTAATATATTAAACAATAAGTTATACTTTACAGTAGAGATCAATATAAATATTTCAAGATAAGTTTCTGTAACAACTTAATGATCATGAAAATATTCCTGACAATGTCATAGTATTGTTAGTACTACTGTGGGCTGTGTGTATGTTACATTTTCATTTCAAAATTAATAAAAATAGATACGTAATTTTTTTTTCCTTCTAACCAAATACACAGGCTTCTGAATCCTATTCATGGACTCCAGATTAAGAATTCCTGATACAGAGGTATGATGAGAAACTATTATAAGAAATATCAATACTTGTCTCTCAGTGAAGCTATTGGACTTACAGATATAGTATATACAGATCTTCTACCATGTATTCTTTGTATTTAAAATCACATGCATAGATAACTTAGAAAACAACATTTAAAATGTTTAATTCAAAAAGTCGAAATATAAATGTTTGTAATGCACTATAGGGAAAGGTCTAGACTGCTAACCACAGGTTAATGGTTCAAACGCACCAGTTACTCCTCAGAAACCCTAAACAAAATGGCTATGAGTTGATACCGACTCGACAACCCTTAACATCAACAACATATATAAGGCCAAAAAATCTGTATGTAGAGACATATGTATGTATGTAAAACTAAACGGAACCACTGCTGTCAAATTCATTCTGACTCCTAATGACTCTAAGGAACAGAGCACAACTGTTCCTTATGGTTTCCAAGACTGGAATTCTTTACATGGTCAAACAGTGTCTTCTTTCTTCATTGGAAGAGCAGGTGGGTTTGAACCTCTTCCCTTTCAATTAGCAGTGCAACACTTAACCCACTGTGCCACCAGATCACCTATGTGTGTATACATACCAAGGTAATATAATATAATCCATGGAGAAGGACATCTAGCTGATGAAACACAGTGTCAGGGAAAAGGAAGAAGACCTTCAATGAGATGGATTGGCACAATGGTAGCAACACTGGACTCAAACATAACAATTATTGCAAGAATGGTGCAGAGTGAGCAGTCACCTGTTACACATGAGATTGCTATGAGTCCGAACCAACTCATAGGCACCTAGTAGCATATATATGTTCTTGTTAAGTGCCATTGAGTCGGTTCCAACCAAGAGCAATCCTGTAGAGAAGCAGCTGGTGAGCTTGAACAACTGAACTTGTCCAGTCCAGTGCATTCAAGTACCTGAAATGCAAAATTACCAGGTAATCCATTGCTTATTGTGAAATTCTGGACAGTTTCTGTGCCTCAATCATAGCAGATAAACTACCAAAGATCATTAAACATCTTGAAAATACCAAAGCAGCAAGATCACTTGACATGATCGCAAATCCAAAAAACAAAACAAGAAAAAACTAAGAAATCCCTTTTCACCAGTGCATCAGTAATTGTAACCATTCAATTGCAGACAGGAAAATTCATCTGCAGGTGAAAGCATATTATAGTTCTGGTCAAGCCAAAACAACTTTGAAGTAGCATACAATTTAATTAATTGACCTTTGTATTCCATTAAGGAGCTCTGGTAGTGTAGTGGTTACGAATCAGGCTACGAACCACAAGGTCAGCAGTTCAAAACTACCAGCTGGTCCATGGAAGAAAGATGAGGTGTTCTGCTCCTGTAAAGATTTACAGCCTCAGAAACACTGTGCAGGGTCGCTATGAGTCAGAACTGACTCCATGGCACACAGCCACCACCATTCCTTAAGGCATTACAGAGGCAAGGAGAATAACATAACAGAAGATCACACCAATATCAACATAAGGTTATTGTAAACAGGCATTTGGCAGACAATATGAGAATGGCTTAAATTACACAATTAGGTTCCCCATTAACATTAGTAGTAAGTAAAAGTATGCACAGGAATGCTCTCTATAAGACTGGTAAA
Source organism: Chrysochloris asiatica (assembly GCF_000296735.1). Lineage (NCBI taxonomy): Eukaryota > Metazoa > Chordata > Mammalia > Afrosoricida > Chrysochloridae > Chrysochloris > Chrysochloris asiatica. The sequence goes on from NW_006408616.1 coordinate 4,143,488, forward strand.
ACAGGCTCTGGGAAATATCAAAGACTTTGAACCTAATCCACTAATCTTTCTAGGTCTGTTTCTTCATGAAAAAAAAAAAGAAAGAAGAAGAACTGTTCTGTAGTGATATTTGGCCTTATCCAATTATAAATATTCTGACTCTACAATAACCTATGATTCAAATATAAATTCTTATTTTGTTATTAATATTAACCACTAAGAAAGCATTTGGTTATTTAAAGGAAGTATTTCTTCAGGAACTATTAGAGGACAAGTACATTTTGGGAAACTTCCTCTAGATAATTAATACTCTATACAAAATCTAATTTGTTAATCTTCATAGTGAGCAATAGTTCAATAGAGGCTTTCCATTTTGTAAAAAATGGTTTTGTATCAAAAACTATTCACTATCAAGCACTACAAAAAGTGATTGAAAAATAAGAGACATTATATCGTTCATGTTGTACACATGAATAGCCACATTACACTTGAGGTTGTATTATTCTTTTCAAATTGGTGTTAATGATGGCAGATTCTTTCAAAAGATAAATCTTTGAATTTGTAAATATCACGACTTAAATAGAATTATGTGAAATCTTAATTTGCTGAGGTCCTCTATTTAATAATCTACTCAACTTAATTTTCTGAATTTCCCATTAAAATTGGTAATGACATTTTTGAGAATCATAAAAATAAATCAATTTCCTTCAATTATTAGCAATCATTCCACTGAATTTAAAAGATCTATTACTTTTTTGTTTTCAATATGTTATTGAATAACATGTAAAAATTAGTGAATGTCATAAGTATACAATTTAGTATCTGTAACATTTGAACATATCTGCAAAATACTGTACCAAATGAAAACTTCTTGTTGTTTTTAGGTACCGTCAATTTGGTTGCAACTAATAGCAACCCTATGTACAACAGAACAAAACACTGCACAGCCTACTGCATTCTCACAATTGTTGCTGACGCTATGCTGATCCATCTTGCAGGGAATCTTCCTCTTTTCACGGTCCCTCCAGTTTACCAAGCATGATGCTCTTTTCCAAGGACTGATCCCTCCTGAAAACATGTCCAAAGTATGAGAGACGAAGTCTTGCTATCATTGCTTCAAAGGAGCATTCTGGCTGTACTTCTTTCAACATGGACTTTTAATTCTTATGGAAATCCATGGTAACTTCAACATTCTTTGGCAACACCAAATTCAAATGCATTTATTCTTCTAAGGTCTTCCTTATTCATTATCTAACTTTCACATGCATACGAAGTTATGAATATAGTAGTACATGAAAATATCATGGCATGGGTCAGGCACAATTTAGTGCTCAAACTGATATCATTGCTCTTGAACACTTTAGAAATGTCTTTTTGCAGCAGATTTGCTTAATTAAGTATATGTTGTTTGATTTCATGACAGTTGCTTCCATGAGTGTTGATAGTGGATACAAGCAAAATGAAGTTTTTGAAAACTTCAATCTTTTCTGATATTGTCATTGATCCACTTGTGAGGATATTTGTTTTTACATTAAGGTGTAATCCATACTGAAGGCTGTAGTCATTGATCTTCATCAGTAAGCATTTAAGTCTTCTTCCTTTCCAGAAAGCAAGGTTGCATCATCTGCATATTGCAGGTTGTTAATGAGTCTTTGTCAAATCCTCAAGCCATGTTCTATTTTATATAATCAAGCTTTTCAGAGTATTTCATCAGCATATGATGAAAACTTAAGCAATGAAAACTTAGCAACTCAAAGTACCCTTCCCTAGTAGTATTCATTTCCAGTTACCAATCTCCCATGGCAACAGCTATCATGACTATATAAACAGCATTTTACCTACTGTTGTACTTTACTTGTATTCTTGTACTCATATAATATGCAATATTTTCTGTTTCATTTCATGCACTCAGCATTATGATTGTGAAATTCATGCTTGTGAAATGTAATGTGCAGCTGTAGATCATACATCATCACCGTTGCCTGGTTTTCAATTTTAAGGGTATCTATAATTTATTTGTGCATTCTGTATTTGTTGGACATTGGGTAGTTAACTGGTTTTGGCTATCACAAATAACGATATTCTGAATATAGTAGCATGGATCTTTTGGTGACTATACTTATGCTGTTCTGTTGCATAGATACTTAGCCTGTAATTTGAGTCACAGATATTCCCTCATATATGCTGGCATCTTGGTGTGGCCATGTAGGGGAAGCACTGGAAGATAAGGTTGGTTTGATCAGCAAGGTCAATGGTTCACACTCTCCAACCATGCTTCAGAAACCCTACACAAGGTAACTATGAGTCGGAACCAACTTGATGGCAATTAACAAAAAGAACAATTAGTCAAAACCAAAGCAACAGCATTTAGTAAGAACAACAATGCTAAATGTCAGTTCATTATCTACACAGCCAAAGAGTTCACTGTATATGCTGATTTACATTCTTTTTATCAGTCCATTGGTGTTTCAGTTACCTCTTCTCTACATCAATATTATATGTTCTCCACTTAAAAGGCCTGTTACCTTAAACTCAATAAATATTCACAGAGTGCTTTCTATTCAATTTACATTGGTCACCTTTCTAAATACATTGTTATTAAGTGCCATCTAGTCAATTCCGAACCACAGGGACCCTGTATATGGTTTTCAATGGGCCGCTGGTGAGCTTGAACCACCAACACACACTGTTGTTGTTGTTAAGTGCTATCAAATCGGTTATGTTTTCATTAATCAAAATATTACAACTATTCTTTCAAAACTACTAAAGTCTCCATTGCTTAACCCATAGTTCTATTTGGAAAGCAAATGAAGAATTAACAGCAGAAACTATGATAAGTACTTCAAAAATATAAGGTGAAATATTCCGAGTCCTAATAATAATATCATCCACCACTCATCTGTCAGTTTGTCCTACTGTGGTGGCTTGTGTGTTGCTGTGATTCTAAAAGCTATGCCTTGAAAATGTTAAATATCAGCAGGGTCATCCATGGTGGTCAAGTTTCAGATAAGCTTCCAGACAGACAAATTAGGAAGAAGGAGAGACGAACTACTTCTGAATATTTACTCACCTGAAAACTGAATTAATAGCCCTGGAACACTGTCAGCATGAGAATACTGAATATTGAAACATGATGAAGAACACCAGAATATTGTCAGATAGAGTGCTAGAAGATGAGCTTCTCAAGTTGGAAGGTGCTCAAAATAAGACTCGGGAAGAGCTGCCTCCTCAAAGCAGAGTTGACTGTGATGACAAAAATGGAGAAATAACTTTGGGACGGTTATTTGCTCAGGGGGCACAATTCAAACAGCTATGAATATTCATTAATAATCAGAATATGGTATATATGAAGTATGAGTCTAAGAAAACTGTAAATTGTCAAAAATGAAGTGGAACAAACAAACATCATCCTAGGCAGTAGTAAGCTAAAATGAACTGGTATTAGCCATTTTGAATGAGAAAATCGCAAGGCTGGGAAGGACAAATTGAAGAAGAATGTCATTGCATTTATCATCAAAAAATCAAG
>NW_006408616.1:4147127-4148356 GCF_000296735.1 Chrysochloris asiatica
AAGGAAGACTGTAGAAGAATTGATGCTTTTGAGTTATGGTGTTGGAGGAGAATATTGAAAGTACCATGAGCTTCCAAAAGAACCAACAGATCTGTGTTAGAAGAAGTGCAGCCAGAGTGCTTCCTTGAGGCTAAGATGGCCAAACTTCATCTTTCATACTTTGGATGTATTGTCAGAGGGACCAATTGCTAGAGAAGGATATCATGTTTGGTAAGGTGGAGGGTCAGAGAAAAAGCAGAAGACTCCCGCGAGATGGATTGGCAAAATGGCAGCATCGATGGGCTCAAGCGTGGCAACAATTGTGAGGCTGGCTCAGGACCGTGCAAGTGTTTCATTCTGTCATGCATAGGGTCACTATGAGTCAGTACCGACCTGATGGCAACTAACAACAACAATGGGCAAAATATTGAATGATGCAAAAAGTATCAAAAGAAGATGGTAGGATTACACAGAGACAGTATACCAAAAGGAAATGATTGATGTTCAACCATTTCAAGAGGTATCATATAATAAAGAGTCAATGATCCTGAAGACGATGTCCAGTGCGCTACAGGCATTGGAAAAGAACAAGGTACCAGGAATTGATGGAATATAAATTGATATCTTTCACCAAACTGATGCAGCACTTCAAGTATTCACTCATCAATGCCACGAAACTTAGAAGACAACTACCTAGATAACTGATTGAAAGAGATTCATATCTGTGCCCATTCCAAAGAGAAATGAAACAATGGAATGTAGAAATCTTCAGACACTATCAGACAGGATCGGGCAGTGTTTAGTTCTGCTGTGCATACGGTAGCTATGAATTGGTACCAACTCGATGGCACCTAACAACAACAACAACATCACTATAACATGCAAGTAGAATTTTTGCTAAAGATAATACAAAAATGGCTGCAACCAGACATTGACAGAGAACTTTCAGAGGTTTAAGCTGAATTCAGAAAAGAATGTGGAATGAGGGATATCACTGCTGACATCAAATGGATCTTGGATAAAAGCAGAGACATGTTTACCTGTACTACATTGACTATACAAACACTTTTGATTGTGTAGATCATGAAAAGCTATAGACAATGTGGAGAATGAGTATTCAGGAACACTTAATTGAGCTCATGAGCAACTTGTACATAGACCAAGAGGTCAGAACAAGGGAATATCAAATGGTTTAAAATTAGGAAAGGCATGTGCTATTGTATTCTTTCACCATACTTATTCAATCTGTA
>NW_006408616.1:4148586-4158041 GCF_000296735.1 Chrysochloris asiatica
TAGGCAAATCTGCTGAACAAGACCTCTTTAAAGTGTTGAAGAACAAAGATGTCAGTTTGAGTACTAAGGTGCTCCTGATCCAAGCCATGGTTTTTTCAATAACCTCATATGAATCTGCTTGTTGGACAATGAATGAGGAAGACAGTAGAAGAATTGATGTGTTTGAGTTATGGTGTTGGAGGAGAATATTCAAAATACCACATACTGCTAAAAAAACAAACCAATCTGTGTTGGAAGAAGTGCAGCCAGAATGCTCCTTGGAAGCCAGGATAATCAGACTTTGTTTCTCATACTTCATACACACTATCAGAGAGGAATGAATAGTCCCAGGGGAAGAATATCATGTTTGGTAAAGTGGAGAGTCAGAGAAAAAGAGTAAAACCCCCAATGAGATAGATTAGCACAGTTGAGACAGCAATGGGTTCAGGCTTAGCAATGCTTCTGAGGTTGCGTGGGACCAGGCAGTTTTTTAGTCTGTTGGGCATAGGGTTGTTATGAGTTGGTACCGACTCTCTGGTGTCTAACAACAACAACAACAACAAATCATATCATAATTCCTATCAACCTACTGGACTTCTGGGGTAAAACTGTAGGATCAGCACTGGACTGGGAACTACTAGATCAAACCCATCAGCTGTTCCTCAGAAACCCTAAACACAGTTGCTATTAGTCTGCACCAAGGCGATGGCACATAACCACAACCTATTAGTGATCTTTGGACTAAATAAATAGCTGATATATTTAATTGAGAGCAACAGAAATACAGTACATGTGTAACTGACTTTTCCACCAAGGCAGAGGCTCAAGTGGATGATCTTTTTTTTTTTTTAATCTTCAGAGTCTTTTTTTTTTTTTTTTGGCTACACATTCAAAATCAGATATTTTAAACAAGCTTCTATACTTCTGACTTTTCTTGAAATAATATACTAAGTAATAATAAACCTAACATATGAGGAAAATTATCAGCGCTCTCTCACTGAGGCAGGTGTCCTTCAGTTTCCCACACCCCAATTTCCCCTAATATTGAGGCCTGGGTCAAGATCAGAATTTATCTTGAAAATGTTTGAAAGGCAGAATTTTTCTAGTTCCAGTTCACTCATTGTGCTGTTTTCCTAATCCTAAAGTAAAAGTGCTTGCAAAGAATGCATTTAGTCCTCTGGCATTAATATTGCAAAGCAAATTATCAAGAACTTGGAGAATTTGAGAAACTGGTTCTAAGTTATTAAATTATTACAGTGACAAATGACAATGATTCACAGATCCATAAACATACTAAAACATAGGGAAGGGCCTGACCTACAGGTTAGGTAGGACATTTGAGCTAGGGGGTCTGGGGTTTTCCCCTTAGCTGGAAGTTCCCCCTTTGCTTTTAAGACTTACGAAATTCTAAACTGCTCAACAGAGGCCTGAGAAATATCTGTACAAGATGAAAGTCTGGTTCAAAAAGAAGAAGTTTATGATCCAAGACAAACTGCCCTCACAGAATAAAGCACAGTAGCCCCTTCACAGAATGTCACATGCCCATTTGATATGTTGTCTAGAAAACAAAAGTAAATCACAAAAGAAGAATATTTAATGTAATCTGTACCCTATACAAATTCCAGAGTAGAACAAAGATGATATTAAGTTGCTTAATTTGAAGGATGGAGCTTTCCTTTATGTTTATTTTACATTACAAGACATAGTAGTCCCTGGAGTATCTCAGTGAGGTAAACTCTTACATCTTTATGCTGTTTGGTTTCTGCTAGTTTGCTGGGGTGGGGGGAGTCTTTAAAAAAAAAAAAAAAAAGTTTCTTAAAAGCAGTTCCTACAAGTAAATTAGAGGTCAGCAGAACATAACTATACAGAAAAGGTGTTTGAGGACACCATGTGATGTTAACTTTAAGTAATGTGATGTTTACTTAAGGAACTGAGAAATGACTGTTGGGCTTCTGTGAAGCCATTAGAGAGAGACAAGTTCAATGTCAACCAAGGTGGGAGGTTAAACATGAAGCTCACCAACAAAAGCCAAAACAGATTCGATTAACAAGTTTTAGTTACAATCATTACTAAATGAGAGCAGAGCTGGCAGGGCCAGGTTCTCCTGAAGGTGTGCACACAACTCTTCAGTGCCCGTTTTTCCTATCCAATAGGATTACTGGCATGGCACTGTAGGATAAGCACTGGACAACTAACTGCAAGGTCAGCAGTTTAAACCTACCAGCTGTTCTTGGAAACCATATAAGGTCACCAAAATCAACTTGATAGCAACAACAACAAGATAACAACAGCATCTGAATAGAGGTATCTTTTTCTCCAAACCAATTAAAGTATAGATTGTTGTTGTTATTAAATGCTGTTGAGCCGGTTTCACCACATAGCGACCGTGTATATGGTTTCCAAGGAGCAGCTGGTGAGCTTGAACCACCGACATTGCAGTTTAAGAGGCTTTGCAGTCTGGCACATTAATACACAGTGCCAAACCCAAAATAAGTTATGTTATTATAACTCAGAACTAGGTAAGATTTTTCTTTTTAAAATTTTTGTTTTTCTTGGATTTTACATAAAAATAGTTTCAACATACAAACTATCAACAAAAAAAAGCTCTTTCTATACTGTGGTGCTGTAGTTTCAGCACTGGGCTGCAAACCACAAAGTGGGCAGTTCAAACCCACCAGCAGCTGTTCCTTGTAACCCTATATAGGGTCTCCTGTATGAATTGGAACTGACTCAACTACACTTAACAACAATATAAACTGTTTAAGGAGCTCTGGGTAGTCCTGGTGTGGTGCTGCAGGTTAATGCGCTGAACTGCAAGGTTGGTGGTTCAAGCTCACCAGTCACTCTTTGGAAATCCTATACAGGGTCACTATGAATCAGAACTGACTCAGTGGCATTCAACAACAACAACAAGGAGCTATGGTAGTGCAAAAGTTAAGCATGCAGTTATTAACCGAAACAACTGTGGGTTTGAACCCACCCAGTGGCTCTCTTAGAGAAAGATGTGGCACTCTGCTGCCATAAATATTACAGGTAATATATAAAACTCTGAAATAAAAAAATAAAAATATATAACTGATAGTTACCAAGCCAGCAAAATTCTCCATCAAACATGATGCCAAAATAAGGTCATTTTCAGGCAAATAAAATTGTAAAAAGTTGTATAAACCAGATGAACCTTGCAAAAAAAATACTAAAGGGAGTTCTTTGGACATAGAACCACCCACCAACAGCAGACAACAACCTGAAACCAACATACATGACAATATCACCTAGACTCAACCCAGATATAGAAGTATGCAAAGTAAAAGACTGACAAGAGAGAACCAGAGATGCAGTTGGATGAACAAAAAGACCTTAAAGTAATGAAGGAATAATCCAGTTACAAAACTACCAAATGAGGAAATCACACAGATTTCAAGAAATATATAAATAAAAATAAACCCAACGGTAGCCCTAAAAACTAGACCTAGCCTTAGTCCAACCCTTACCCCTAACACTAAGACTAGTCATAGTAATGCCTAAACCTAGCCATAGTCCCAACCCTAACCTTCACTCCTTACTCCTACCCTTACATGGTGGTGGTGGTTATGTGCCTTGGAATAGGAACCGAATCATAGTGACCCTGCACAGGGTTTCCGAGGCTGTCAATGTTTACGGGAGCAGAATGCCTCATCTTTCTCCCACGGAACAGCTGGTAGTTTCGAACTGCTGGCCTCAAGGTTCGCAGCCGGATTCGTAACCACTACGCTACCAGAGCCCTACATACAGCCCCCTAAAAAGATAACAACCAAGAAAATCATATAGGGCAATTCTACTGACACATGGGGTTGCTAGGAGAGGAAAATTGACCAATGGGCACCAACCAAGTTATTTATATCCAAATTGTCATACAAAAGCAACTTCCTATTTGACCTCCCCACAGCCTTTTCCTTCTAGAAAGCTCACTTGCAAGCCTTTTTCTCATCACGCAGCCAATAAACTAATTAAATTCCAAATGAATTGGATACTTGGTTAAAATTCAAATGTATTGGTTAATTTATCTAACAACATTGTAAGAAAGTCGTATAAAACTAATATAAGTTGCAATACAATATATACTTTTCTTCCTATCCCTTCTTCTAATCCTGTTGGCATAAACATACATCAGGCATATTAAAAAAGGAAAAAAAATAATTAAAAAGAGATAAATAGCTACAAATGTGTGTACCTAAACAAACTGCTATATCTTCACCAATATGTAGGAAATGTAATTGTTTTCCCTCAAGACCGTCCTCAGCCTATTGAAGACCAGTGTTAACCAGTGGATACTGGTAACTGAGTAAGGTGACATTGTACTCTCTTACTAGCACTGGTTCTTCCAGAAATCCCATGCCAAGTTCAAGAGTCTTACCTTTTCCTGAGAGAACAATACCATCCTTTTCTGATAAAAGTTGGTAAGTCAATTTGTTAATTTTAAAAATGTAATCAAAAGGCTGATAAACTATAGAGATTCGTATTGAAAAGAAATCTAGAATTGCATTAGATTCATGGTAAATATTGTATGCTATTTTTCTTTTTTTAATTTAAAAAACAAAACAAAAACTATCTCTATCCTCCTCTGATCCCTCCTGCTGTCCTGATCTACTTTGTACTTGTAGTTCTCCTCCCACATAGTAATTTTTCTTAATGTGTCTGCTCAGTAGCAAATCATTCTTATTTGTTAATGCAGATTTTAAAGTAAGACAGAAAAAAAATTTGCTTTGTTCCTCCTGCATATAAATTACTTCCAAACCAGAATCACACAATGCATACCACAGGTTCTAACAACTGCCCTAGGACATTTGGAAAGTGGCTTTTCCTGACAAACCCATTCATTGATTAGTTCATAGAAGGTAAAAGTCAAACTCCAGAGATAGTTCAGTAATTCCTTCAGCAAAAAGAACAAGCTGAAAGAGCAGAACAAATGAAGACATCTTACATTTAGCTTACCTTCTGTATGAAAATATTTTTTGTATAGATCACTTGTGGACTAAGACAAAAATATGTTTTTAAAGAAAGTTCTAAATGAATCCCCAGGACTAGGAGCATGCTATACATTTTGTCAAGAATTTTTTACTTAGAAAAGAAGAATCAGGCTCCAATGGACTAATTTCACCACTGGTCTCCATTGGAAACTAATGGACTAATTGGAATAAACTATTTCTCAAATATAGCCACTACCCTCTCTAAATCTAAAAGGGGTTATTCAGCCTTTACTATAATTTAGTCATTCAGTAAGTAAGAAATGAAGAATAACCATAAATACATGATGGTAGTATGTGTTACACATATTCAGATACACTTGTATGTGTAAAGCAGGGTTTTGTTTTCCTCCAGATTCCATTCTGAATAATGCAGTGATATCATAGGGTTCCTCCAACTAAGGACAAAGAGAATCTCTGTGAAAATAAGATGAGTGACTTTTCTGAAGATTATAAATATAGCTAATTTTTTCTAGAAGGAAGAATAATGAATTACATTAAAGTGGAATTGACTTTTAATTGTGAAATGAAAAAAATGTATTTTTAAAATCCTTATTTATAATGCAAACACACTTCCCCATTGTAAAATTTCTCTTTATGAATGTATTGTATAGGCCATTGTTTTTCACAATGAGGACTCTCAGAAGGACCTTGACAGCATAAACACAGACCCCATTCGTAATACAAGCTCATCCCTCACTTCGTTTTTTTCTCCTCACCTCCATTTTTCCTGGAAACCTCAACCACTTTGAAGCCTCTTTTTGTTTGTTTCTTCCTTTTCCTCAGGGATAGGATGTAGCACAAAAAATACTTATACATGATCTACACTACATGCTTTCCAATCATTACAGGGTACCTCTTTGCCCCACTGCTTCCCTAAATCTCTTTGACTATGGTGTCTGAGTGGCAATTAAAAAGAAAACCTTTAAAAATGGTCTCTGTGTTGGTCTAATAGATGCTTTGAGTTTAGATTAATATCCATTTCCAATATGTAAACTTCAACCTCTCTCCTTCCTGCAGCACTTAAACAAATTGAATTTCCTTCATTTTAAAAATATAAAGAAAACAACAACAACAACACCAAAACACTTTCCCAAGATAGCATTTTACTTCCAAGGTGAAACAGGTCTAGAAATTTGTTTTCTTAGTCCCTCCTTTCTTATCTCTTCTCCACTCTAGCCATTCTGGTTTTACACCATCATTATTTCAAGGCAGCTGATGCTTTTTGTTGTTAAGTGCCGTTGAGTCAGTTCTGACTCATGGCCACCCTGTATAGGACTTCTGAAGTTTTAAATCTTCATGGGAGTAGAAAACCTCATCTTTATCCTGCTGAGAGGCTGGTGGGCTTCAACTGAGGATCCAGTGGTTCACAGTCCTATGGAGCAAAGCCTCTAATAATCAAGATGACACTGACTCCAAGGCATAATTTTAGACCCATGTCTTATTTGACCTCTCACTGAAATTTCAATTACCTTGGCCACTTCTTACTTATTTAGGTACTCTCTTCTCAAAACTTACATCATATTCTACTTTACATACTCTTTTCCCATCTCTCAGCCACGTGGAAGGTGGCTCTTCCTTCCTGATGAAGAACTGAGGTTATAAGCACAGAGAAAGCCTAAGTTTAACAGTAGCATATGATGATTAATTGGAACCCAATCAGACAAAATAATAGAAAAGAATTACAGCACGAGACCACCACATATCTATTCAGTCTGTCTTACTCTAGTGGCTTTTTATGTTGCTGTGAGGCTGGAAACTATACTACCATAATTTTAAATACCAAAAGGGTTACCCATGCTGGACAGGATTCAGCTGAATTTTCAGACTAAGGCAGACTAGAAAGAAGGAGAGGCAGACCAATTCCAAATGGTTAACCACTGAAAAACTTAAGTGGAACATTATCTTCTAAGGTTGGAATAAACTCAAATTACAACAGAGGAAGAGTTGCCTTTTTAAAGCAGAGTTGACTGTGATGATATGGATGGAGCAAAGTTTTTGGTACCATCATCTGCTGATGGGGCAAGACTCACAATGAGAAGAAACAGTTACCAACATCCAGTAATAATCAGAACATGGGATGTACGAAGTATAGTTCTAGGGAAATTGGAAGTCATTACAAATGAAATGGCATGCATAAAGACCAATATCCTAGGCTTTACTGAACTGAAATGGACTGGCATTGGTCCTTTTGAATTTCACAAACATATGCTGAAGATAATTCAAGACCACCAGTATATTGGCAGGGAACTGCCAGAAATTCTGGTTAGAGTCAGAAGAGGCCATGGAATGAGGTATATTATTATGAAGTCAAATAGATCTTGGTTAAAAGCAGAAAATACCAAAAAGTTGCTTACCTGTGTTTTATTGACTACTCAAAGTTGTTAGACTGTGTGGTCATAACAAAATACGGAAAACATTGCAAAGAATTGTACTCCAGACCACTTAATTGTGCTCATGATAATCCTATACATGAACAAGAAGCAGTCATTTGAGGAGAACAACACTTACTAAACAGTTTAAAATAAGGAAAGGCATGAGTCTGGATGGTTTTCCATTCACCATACTTATTTCAATCTGTATACTGAGCAAATAATCTGTGAAGTTGGATTTTTTGAAGAACAACATGGCATCAGAATTTGAAGAAGACTCAATAACAACTTTCGGTATTCCGATGACACAACATTGCTTGCTGATGAAATACTTACTTATGAAGATCAGAGACTACAGGATTGTCTATATGGATTGAATCTCAATGTAAAGAACAAAAATTTTCACAACTGAACAAATAAATAACAGCGTGATTAGTGGAGAAAAGTTTGAAGTCGTCAAAAACTTCATTTTACTCGGATCCACAATCAATGCCTATGGAATCAACAGTCAAGAAATCAAACGAAGTAGTAGAGTCCTGCTGTGGTGCTGAGGAAAGAAACACTGGACTACAAGGGTGGTTTAAACCCATAGGTCAGTGGTTCAAACTCACCAGCCACTCCTTGGAAACATATACAGGTTTGGTATGAGTCAGAACCAACAACATGACACTAAGTAATATTGCATTAGGCAAATCTTCTACAAAAGTACTCTTATAAAGTACTAAGGAGCGAAGATGTTACTTTGAGGACAAAGGTGGCCTAACACAAGTTATGATATTTTCAATCATCTTAGATGTACTTCAAAGTTATATAATGAATAAGGATGATTATAAAAGAATTAATGCACTTGAATTATGGTGTTGTTTAAGAATATTCAAAATGCCATGGACTATCAGAAGAATAAACAAACTTATGGAAAAATGCAATCCGAATGCTTTCTAGAAGCAAAGATGCTGAGACTTCATGTTCTGTATTTTGGACATGTTGTCAGGAAGGACCAGTCCCTGGAGAAGGACATCAGGATTGGTAAACTGAAGAGTCAATGAAAAAGAGGAAGACCCCTAAGGAGACGGACTGACACAGTTGATACAACAATAGACTCAAACAGCAGTGTGTAGTTCTGTTGTGCATAGCTCCAGTATGAAATGGAATGACAAGACTACACCTAGTGACAAATAACAAGAAAGCGAGGTTCTGAAACTAGCTTTAATTAGTCTGTTGTTGTTGTTGTTACGTGCCGTAGAGTCGATTCTGACTCATAGCGACCCTGTATAGGGTTTCCGAGGCTGTAAATCTTTACGGGAGCAGATTGCCTCATCTTTCTCTCACGGAACCGCTGGTAGTTTCAAACTGCTGACCTTGCGGCTCGCAGCCTGATTCGTAACCACTACGCTACCAGAGCTCCGTCTAGTTGAGTTGATCTCAATACACCTGAAAGAGTCCCTTGCTTATGTAAAAAAGGGAGGCAAATTTAATAAAGAAACCAACAGATATTAGGAAGAAAGTCTTACACAGGTTAAGACTGAAGGGCATCAAGGCTGAAAAATCAACATTTTAATTTTGTTCACCTTTTAAATAAAAAAATATGTTTAAAGTAGAATTATATGCATTCTAAGTAGCTCTTAGAATTTTAAGTAGTTCTTATAAGTCCATGGTAAATATCCAAATAAACATATATATGCATACTTGTATGTGTTTGTGTGTACATGTCTGTGTATAAGATTACATATGCAGCATATTTCTAGAAACTGTCTAGTAATTTTCTCTGGGAGAAGCAAAAAACCACAGGGGGAGGAGAAAGAGAGGGTTACCAGATCTACAAGAAACACTGCCAAGGAGTAGGGAAGGCAAGTTTGGCATAGTTCATTTGTAAATGGTGGTGGAAAATGACGAAAAACTAAGAGTCGGAAAGTAATATTCAATGTAGTTACTACATTCTGTGAAAGGCACAGTGAATACTAAACAACATGAACGGTTAAGTATAATCTGTGTATACAGGTGTGAGAGAGGGTATGTTATATAGAAACTGTGTTCTATAACTACCACAACTCAAAATGAAGAGAAATAGCTGTTGTTGTTGTTGTTACGTGCCGTTGGGTCG
>NW_006408616.1:4160341-4170571 GCF_000296735.1 Chrysochloris asiatica
GAAAGAAGTGCAGCCAGAGTGCTCCTTATAGGCCAGAATGGTCAAACTTTGTCTCTTCGGGCAGTTGCTGGAGAAAGATGTGATGTTTGAGGGTCAGAGAAAAAGAGGAAGATCCCCAGTGAGATGGACTGACAAAGTGGCAGCATCAATGAGCTCAAGCATGGCTACAATTATGAGGTTGCCCTAGGACCAGACAGTGTTTCATTCTGTTGTGCATAGGGTCATTATGAGTGGGTACCAACCTGATGGCACCTAACAACAACAGCAACTACATGTTCTATATCAAATCTGAATTTGTTCTAATCTGGGAAGCACTATGTAATTTTGAAATTTGTATTGATTCATGCATAGGTACTTCATTTACTCCAATTAATGATGTTTAGTTGAGGTTGGTCAGCAGGGAAGAACAGCAAAAAAAGCAGACAAGTGTATATTCTCTCCAGATTACTAACTATGGAAATGTGCAAAAGTAGAAGAGAAAAGAAAACTGAGTTCAGCATACTCTCTAGTGTGATGCAGAAATCAGAGAAGAGGCAGGAGCTACATTACTTTTGGAATTCACAATATTATCCAAGCCATTTCCTTCTCCTGTGTTACTGTCTCCTTCTACTTCGACATTCCGTTTCATCCTCTACATATTCTCCAAGGGCAAACATGTTTTCAACATGTTTTCAGCTATTATCTATACCTCAAAGTCAACCACATATACATGTCTCCAGTGCCCATTTCTATTACAAATATGAACTCAATGTTAACTGCAGCTTTTTCTCTAGGTGTCCTTATTCACTAATATTTAACATATACAAAAGTGACTCATTATTTTCCATTTCCCAAACCTGTATCTCCTTCTGATTCTTAATAAAATCACCATCATTCATTTAATTTTCCAAAACTGGAAATGCCATCACTCAAAATTGAACACTAGAGAACAAGGCATACTCTGAAGAGGGAACTAATATTAAGATGCTTGATTGTCTAACAAATATTGGTTTCTCTTACCTACTACTGTAAAATAGACACTTGAGTGGGATAGAAAGGAATAGCAGGAAACATGATTACAGAAGGCTTGTAAGCCCGTCTTCAGCCTACAACTGATTGGAATACCTAAATGGGGTTCTAGAACTTGCCCAGTGAAATATGCTTCCTGCAGAGCCTTTATAGTGTATAGGACCTGAGGTGGAATCCTGAGCCCCATATAGAACCTTCAGAGGTGGATCATTCCCACTGGAAAGGACAAACAGACCAGCCTGGAATAGCTAGAGCAGCAGAAGATACTTCTTGAAAGAAAGATGCACAGGAAAAATCCAAAACAAAACTGGCAGTCTGATTGGCTACAAGAACAAGCAGTTGTTTGCCGGGCAGGCATCAAAGCAAACAATCAAGAACCTTCAGGACAAATACCCCTCCAAGACTGAAACTGAAAGGAGCACATGAGCAGGCATGTAAGTTCGCTGTTGAACTCTTTGGTCTACTGGAGAGTGGAAAAGGGAGAAATGGCAGCAATGAAGATATGGGCTGACTTCAACCATGCTCCACAGACTTCTGTGGATCTGGAGATGGAGAGAGAAGAGGAAGGGCTGGTTGATCTGAAGTGTGGTGAGACCAGGGGATTCCTGAGCCCCTGGACAAGGACATGGACATGGAGAGCTAGAACTGAGAGTGAAGCATGCAACTGATATGAGGTTAGGGGAGATGTACAAGAATGCCCAAACTTGCAGATAGTACCCATTTGACCTAGCCTTGATGGCTTGATAATCAGAACTCCACTAGAGGAAAATAATTTTTTATTTTTATTTTTATTTTTTTTTATCAAGGAAACAAAAATTGCTACAATTTGATGAACTTGACCTATACTTATGGCTGTAGTAGCGCAAAATACCAACTGAGAGGGAAGGAGTCTTCATATCAAGTATCAATCCTATCCCATCTGTATACAGGCAATAAAGGCACGAAGTGAATGGCTTACCACCAGCCACTCCAAGGGAGAAAGATGAGGCTGTCTGTTCCTATAAAGATTTACATTTTTGCAAACTCTGTATAGGGTCACTATGAGTTTGAATGGACTGTTTGGCATTGGGTAATAGATTAAAACAAGTTTATTACTCAGTGAACTAGTCTTCAGCTGTCCTCTGATCACAGAGACATGTCTATACGTGTTTTATTTGGAATAAAACTATACATATATGAACTAGAACCCTAGTAGCTATACTTTTGATTTATCTTTGTATATTTAAACACATTACTAAACTGACCCATTAAATATGTAGCACTAACTTTACATATATTTATACTCTCACTCTAAGAATGTGCAGAAGCTGAAAGTGTATAAGATGAGTGATTATCAGGTGGATAGTTTTAGCTCTGCGGCTGCTATTATTTATACTTTTAGAATTATGAACTATGTGAGTAATGGATTATAGTACAAATTCATGTGACTGCCACATGTAGGATTTATGAGAAAAAGAGAGGGAGGGGGAGAGAAAGTGGCACACATCTGTGTCATTAATATGTCTATGTCTAAAGCAAGTATTTCCAAACTTCACAGTATCTTTGGGTACAAATCTGTTACCCCACACTTTTTTTCACATTTTATCATTATTGTTATTTCTCTGAAGCCAGAGATTAACTAGATTCACTCATGTCCTTAGCTCAGGAAGCATGAACCACCATTACTATTATTATAATTCTGGTGAAAATATGCACAAGGATACAGAATTTCAACAATTTCTATAAATACAATTTAGTGACATTAATTACCTTTATCAATTTGTGTTACCATTTTTGCTATCCTCTTCCAAATTATTCTACGATCATTATCTTAAACTTACTGCCTTCAGGAAGTTTTCTGTCAAACCTTTGGAGCTACTGATGTCAATTAGACCTTACATAGAGTCTTTAAAAGAATACAATGCAGAATACTCTGTCTCATTTTGTCAAGTTCCCGTATTTGCCTCTCTTTAACACCAAATGTTAACAAAAAATAAAATAGAAAGATCATTTTAGCTAAATTCAATGAGCATGTATTGATCATGATCCATGTACCAAATCTTGTGTTGTTATGGGCCAGGATATAGAAATAATAGAGGTTCAGACAACACCCGTTCTTAAGAAGCTATCAGATAAACAAATTTATAAGTTCAGGAAAAAAAAAAAAAAAAATTAACTTCTCAATCTCCTAATGTGTACAAAGTGTTGTTGTTGTTATTAAGTGTCATCAAGTCTGTTCTGACTCAGCAAAGAACAGCTGGTGGGTTTCAACTGCTACCCTTGTGATAATCCTACAGTGCCAAACCAAGACACTGTTTCAAGTACACAATCCAATATGTAAATTCTTTCAACGCAGGGACAAAGTTATCCAATAGCATGACTGAAAGCTCTGTTGAAGTCCTGGTATGGCTCTGGGGCTAATGCACTGTACTGCAAAGTTGTTTTGAGCCTCATGGTCGGTGGTTCAAGTTTACCAGTCACTCCTAAGAAACCCTATACAGGGTCACTATGGGTTGAAACTGACTCGATGGCACTTGACAACAATACTCTTTTACAAAAATAGAAACAAAGAATTCTTACTAATACTTCAGAAAAAAAATTATATTTATGATTTTTCATTAGTAAATTTTTCCTTCTTAGGTGTTATTCTAGTAGTCAGTGTTAGATGATTCTGTGAAGTGGAGAAGACAAAGAATAGTCATAAAGTTACTCAGAAGGAGGAAATAACTTCAGAAATATCCATATACTTGGGCAGGAATTTTAAGAAGCAGTTCTAAGAAGCCAAGATTTCACAGAAACTGACTCCTGGTTTGGTGCTGTAGGATCAGCACTTTACTGTGAACCACAAGGTTGACAGTTCAAACCCACCAGCTACTCCTTGGAAACCCTATGTATGATTCAGAAACATCTTGAGGGCACTTAATAGCAACAACAATTCTTTAAAATAGAAGTTTTAAATACCCTCCAACAAAAAAATGAATTCTATATATTTGAATTTTAGCTTTAAAATCAAGCAAGAAACAAATAAAATCAAGTGCCATCTTAACCAAATAATGATGGGAAAAGAATATATAAACTAAATTTTAAAGTTTGACATTTTTAAAACTAGGAAAAACCACAATGAACAGCAAAAAGAAAGAATTCATGATTTCAAAAGCTGACACTTTGATTGAGTTACTGCATTTCCTTGGAACACCTGTGATTGCCTAAAAAAGACCATCTACAGTACCGTAAGCCCACTACAAGAGAGGAACACAACCCCAACAGATAAGCAGAATCCATCTAGCTTTGTGATCTTTGAAGACAAAATGGTATATGTTCACATTCTATAAAGTTTTAACATTTTTCTAATATTTCTAACGTTGTAAGAAAAATAAAACATTAAACACTGGTTGGCAAAATGTCTTTCTGCTCTGCTTTAATAAAAAGGAAAATCAACTGCAGAAATGGAAAGTTACTGATTAGATTCTGGGTCTTGCTACTGTGAGCAAGTAGATCACTCAGTATGTGTCACTCCCTGGAGAAAGAATCAGAGGAACAGCTTTAAAAGTCAGGAAGGAAAGTCCAGAGGAGTTCCCATTCATCCAGGTAATCGTTTTATGAACAAGTGAGTGGCCCTAGTGCCTCAACTGGATGTCAGAATAACCTGGAACATCCTCTACATTTTTGAAAGATAAAGAAGAGATGACAGTAGTGTGAAATCAGGGGGGTGAGGAAGTGCTTCCCCTTTTAAGAGCTGCATCAATTAAACTCAGGGGATGCGGGTACAGTTTACTAGTTAATTAGTCCAGGGATGTGGTTCTTTCATGTGTAATTCAGAACAGGAACACCTGGTGTGCGGCTCTTCAAAGCACAAGGGGGAGCAGAGAAGCCAAACAATGCAAGAGAGGTCACAACAGAAAGCAATAGCACAAGAACAAAAACTGTTTCCATCTGACCTTCACCCTGCTGTAAATAAAATGAGATTCCTGAGGGCCCCCCTCCCCCACTGGTCCAGTGAGAACAAACAGCTCCTGGCCCACTCGGGGAGTTCTAAAAAGACATGGTGTTAACTAATTGTTTTATAACCCAATTAAAAAGAAAGCAGAGAGCCAGAGAAATGCAAATAGGGATATAATGATTATAATCACATTCTGATATATAGTACACAGCAAACATATTGACATGCTCTCTTTCACTGGTATGACCAGGGCTGCCCAGGTAGCGGCCTGCAAAATTAGGAAGGGAGGCTTCTACTTTAGGACAAATTACTTTGTTCTTTTGAATCTGAAATTGAGTAGTTTGCTAATAGAACATTTCTTGCTCTGAATTCTAAAATGATGAGGTCATTTTTTTTTTTTTTAATTGTGTCTAAACATTCTGGTTATAGACAGGTTGAGAAATGCAGATGAAGAAACATTAAAGTTTAAATTGAGCTAAAGAGCATATGATTTCAGCTGTGGCAGCCAGTTAAAGAAAAAAAAATACATTTTATAGGGATTTTACTAGTGGGTTCCTTCAGAAAGAATGAGGAAACATATCTTCTGGAATGGCTGGAATGTGGTACCTTTCAAAAACTATCACCATGAGAAATTCTACAACAGAGAACCCAGCATCTCAAGGTATTATGAAAAAGCCTGCCATAGTTTTAACTTAATTATAAAGATTGCAGGTTCAGAAGAAAATGGCTTGACAATTTCTAGCATTGATTATACTTGCTTCTTATATGTGCTTCTGTTCCAAGGAAAGAAAATTTCAATGAAAACAATCTCAAGCACTCCCTTTTTTGAATGTGTGTGTGTGTGTGTGTGTGTGTGTGATTACATAAATATATACATACACAAATACATACATAAGCGGGAGCCCAGGAACTCTGATTGGAACACACAATCAAGGCTATGATTACTAGCCAAATTTTTGGTGATTTGAACCCACCTAACACTATCAGCCGCTTCTTGGAAACCTTATGCAGGATCACTATGTGTTGGAACCTACTAGATGGAACTTAAGAACAACAATCTGCTGGTGTCCTGGTGACCCTGTGACTTAGGTGTCTGGTGACTGTTAACCACAAGGTATGCATTTCAAACCCACCAGCTGCTCCAAGAGAGAAAGATGAGGGAGGCTGTTTGCTCCTGTGAATATTTATAGTATCTGTAAGTGAATAGGGAGGTATGCAAGGGTTATGGAGTCCTGGTGTGACATTGTAGGTTAATGCCTTAGACTGCAAAGTTGTTTGAACTGCAAGGTCAGTGGTTCAAACTCACCAGCTGCTCCTTGGAAATCCTCTACAGGGTTGCTATGGGTCGAAATCGACTAGACGGCACTTAACAGCAACATATATATATACACATACACACAAGCACACACAGAGTTAAGTTCTGTCAAATTGGTTCAGACTCACAGCAACCCTATATAGGGTTTCCAAGGAATGACTGGTGAGCTTGAACTGCCAACCTTGTGGTTCAACCCAACCTTGCAGTCCAGCACATTAACCCACAGTGCCACACCAGGATTCTCTATATATCTATCTATTACAACTATATTAGTTTTAAAGAATGAATTTGTACATGAGTAACCACATGGAGGAAGCGGGATAACTGTTGTTACATGGAAGGGATTTCCATCATTGAGATGAAACAAGAGTGTGCTTTGTTGAACGTAAAATTGAAGATTGTGTCTGTAAATCTTCACTCAATTCACAATAAAAAAATAAAAAAAGATTTACACAGTCTCAAAAATCCTCTTCAGGGTTATTATGAGTCAAAATTGACTCGATGGCAGGAGAAAAGGCACTTTTTAGAAGACAGGGCTTGGACATTTGCTTTCAAAAGGTCACATGGGATTGCCATGAATTGGAATGGATGTGATGACAGCTAACATATATTTATTTATAACACACACACACAGAGTTATACATACACAAAATCAGGTTTCTTAGCCATTAAGCCAAAGGCATTTGAAAGATAGGGAGGTGGACAAGAAAGTGAAGAAATTGTGAAAATGTTCTTAGCACATCTTTACAGCTCTATATCTATATTAAGACTGCACAATAAGCCAGAGATGGAAGAGTCAAATGGAAAAACAGCATTCTGTGGTGGTACAAGGAAAAGAAAGTCACCAAACCAAAAAGTAAAAGTAAGACTTGTATGTGCATGAGGATTCACTTTTATACTACTGAGGAAAGAAACCAATAAACCAAACCTACTGCTGAGGACTGGTGTGGTGCTGTAGGATAAGCACGGGACCACAAGGTCATTTGAACTGCAAAGTCAGAGGTTCAAACTCACCAGTCACTCCTTGGAAAGCCTATACAGGGTTGGAACCCTATACAACTTTGAGTTGGAACCTATTTGATGACACTTATCAACAACAATTGCTATCAAGTAGATTCCTATTAATAGCAAGCCTATAGTTCAGAAAAGTACAACCCCATAAAGTTTCCAAGACTGCCACATCTTTTTCCCACTGAGACGCTGGTATATTCAAACACCAGACATTTCTGTTAGCAGCTGAGTGAGTGCTTTAAACACTGTGCTCCGATCCTGATTGTTCAAAATGCTTAGTTTCAGGAGTTACCTATTTAAGTAATAAAACATTGCAAGTAAGCAATAAAATCTTTCAGCTGTATTTTTTGTCATTCATTCCTTCATGGTTAAGAGTCAAAATCTATCCTGGCATGAAACAATGAAAATCACTTTAGAATGAAAAGAAAGGAAAGCAGACTTGCCTTTAATAATGTTGGAAGGACAGACACAGATAATGGCAAACACACAAGTTACCAGGAAACATGAATTCTCCCAAGAACATATAGCAGTGGCAAAATGCCATAAAGAGTACTTTATTCTTACTAATAAAATCCCAGAAGACTTGGCAAATTTTACATTTAACTGGGGATACTCATTTGCTGTTAAACTGCCCTTGTTTAGCTATGTTGTTGTTAAGTGCCATCGACTCAGCTGGGACTCATAGTGACCCTGTATAGGGTTTCTGAGGAGCAGCTGGTGGGCTTGAACTGCCTACCCTTGTGGTTCAAGGAGCTCTGGTAGCATAGTGGTTACGAATTGGGCTGTGAACCGCAAGGTCAGCAGTTCTAAACTACCAGTTGTTCCATGGAAGAAAGATGAGGCTTTCTGCTCCCGTAAAGATTTACAGCCTCAGAAACCCTGTACAGGGTCTCTATGAGTCGGAACCGACTCCACGGCACATAACCACCACCACCACCCTTGTGGTTCAAACCGACTTTGCGGTCCAGTGCATTATCCTGTAGTGATATATACACAACATCTAATCCCTAGCTACTCTTACCTTCTAACCCTGCTCCAGAATCAACCACCAATTCCAGTCTGATTCTGTGTCTCTTAGGTCCTCCTCAGAATCTCTCAACAACCAGCAGAAATCCAACCTCAACAAAAGTGACTTCCCTCCTCCTTCTACAAAGAAATGCCATGATTTATTGAAATTCCCTCCCTTACTACAAAGCAGTAAATCTAATTTTTTTCTTGGTAATCTTTGGCTTTTACATATTCAATAAATAATTCCCGTGTATCTACTACATGGAATACACTGGTGTTCTGGGAAAGACAAATAGAATAAGTATCGTTCCTCACTTTTTGAAGGGCTCTACAATCTTGGTGAGAATACTGGTATATAAGTACTGCAATAATAACTAAAGGTCAAATATTGATAATTTCAGTAGTGTGGGTGTAAACAAAGTACTCTGGATATTCAGAGGACTGAGGAACAGCTGTCAAAATGTGGATATGGGGCTGTTTCAGAAAACAAATAACTAGGAACTGGGTCTTACAGGGTAAGATTTCACTAGCCCTGGAAGTAGGACATCCAAGTGGAGAGAAAAGCAGGATGTTAGATGAAGGCCTATCTTCAGGGAATGACAACCTACTTGAATATTCCTTAGAAATGACTCGGAAGTGAGCCTGAAATCTAAGATTTTTATGAATGTATTTTACTTGGTAGATGATATGACAAATGGATCAATCAGAGCTATACTTTTGGATTATTTACCCTATAGTGAAATGAAAGGCAGGGAAAATAGAAGGCTATTTACAACTGCCCCAATTGGAGTTAGCTAGGCTGTGAATAGGATGATGATAAGAGGAATGGAGGAAAAAAAAAAGTAAGAAACACTAAAGGCAAAGCATCAAAAAAAACAATGCCCACTAGGACTTGGTAAGCAAAAGGGAAAGCTTGAGTCAGGGAGGTCTAAAGACTGAGGGTGGATGATCATGAGACCTATGTTGGTTTTTGTTGTTGTTGTTAAGTGCCTTTGGCTTGGTTCTGATTCAAAGCTACTGAGTATAACATTTCCAAGGAGCAGCTGGTGGATTTCAACCAACAACACTGAGGTTAAAACAGATCTTGGGGTCCAGTTCCTATTCTATAGTGGCATACCAGGATGCCCTAGAGCCCTCTAATGTAGCAGGGGCATCCACAGAGAAGACACAGTGGAGTAATGTACTGGGTTTTTAGTCCATGCAAATACAGCTATATCAATCCAAATTTGCATTATACTTTTAAAGTTATCAGGAAAGTCAGCAATGTTTTGGCTAAAGAAAGTAACTATCTTATAGTGAAAGCTAGGTTTGTACATAGTTACTACCTATATAAACTAAGGCAAGTATTCAAACTCTTTAGTCCTACATCCTTTATTTAATCTGTATGCTGAGTAAAATCATCCGAAAAGCTGGATTATATGAAGAAGAACATAGCATTAAAATTGGAGTAATACTCATTAACAGCCTGTGATATGCAGATAATACAACCTTACTCTCTGAAACTGGAGGTTAAGATCACAGCCTTTGGTATGGGTTGAAACTCACTGTAAAGTAAAGAAAATCCTCATTATTGGATCAATAAATACCATGATGATACATGGTGGAAAGATTAAAGTTGTCAAAGACTTCATTTTGCTTGGTTCTACCATCAACCCTCATGGAAGCAACACTCAAAACAATTCATAAGACAAATTACATTTGGCACATCTGCTGCATGTTGTAGTTGTTGTTGCTAAGTTCTGTTGAGCTGGTTCTTACTCATAGCAACCCTGTATGGTATTTCCAAGTAATGGCTGGTGAGTTTGAACTCTCGACCTTGTGGTTCAAACCAACCCTATGGCCCAGTCAGTGCTTAACCTACAGATAGACCTCTTTAAAGTGTTCAAAGCAAAGATGTCAGTTTGAGTATTGAAGTACACCTAACCCAAACCACGGTATTTTCAATAGCCTAGTAAGCACATGGAAGTTC
>NW_006408616.1:4170671-4171975 GCF_000296735.1 Chrysochloris asiatica
TGATTTGTTCATTTCAAATACCTTCTTTAGACAGCATAAGAGATGATTATACATGTGGACCTAACCAGATGGAAGATACAGAAATCAAATTGATTACATCAGTGAAAAGGGAATATGGAAAAGCTCCATATCATCAGTCAAAACAAGGCCAGGTGCAAACTGTGGGACAGACCATCAATTGCTCATATGCAAATTCAAACTGAACCTGAAAAAAATGAAAACAAGTCCACAAGTGCCAAAATATGACTTTGAATATATCCCACCTGAATTGAGAGATCATCTGAAGAACAAATTTGATACATTAAGCACTAAAGACGAAGACGAGAAGAGTTGTGGGATGACATCAAGAATATCATAATACATGAAGAAAGCAAAAAGTCATTAAGGAGATAAGAAAGAAGGAAAAGATCAAACTGGATGTCAGAAGAGACAATGAAACTTGCTCTCCAGAGTAGAGACACCAAAGCAAATGGAAGAAATGAGAAGGTACAAGAGCTGAACAAAAAATTTCAAAGGTCAGCTAGAGGAGACAAAGTCAAATATCACAATAAAATGTGCAAAGGTCTGGAATTAGAAAAACAAAAGGGAAGAACACACTCAGCATTTCTCAAGCAGGGGGAACTGAAGAAAAAATTTGAGCCTCGACTTTCTTTATTGAAGGATTCTCTGGGCAAATTATTGAATGATGCAGGAAGCATCAAAAGAAGATGGAAGGAATACACAGAGTCACTGTACCAAAAGGAAATGGTTAATCAAGCATTTCAAGAGGTAGCAGATGATCAAGAGCCAACGATACTGAAGGAAGAAGTCCAAGAGGCATTGAAGGAATTGGCAAAGAACAAGGCAACACTTATCGATGGAATGAAAAGTGAAATCTTTCAAGAAAGTGAGATGGCACTGGAGGCACTCACTCATTTATGCCAAGAAATTTGGAAGAAAACTATTTGGCCAAATGATTGGAAGACATCCATATTTGTGCCCATTCCAAAGAGAGGTGACCCAACAGAATGCAGAAATCATCAGACAATATCTTTGATATCACATGCGAGCAAAATTTTACTAAAGGGAATCCAGATATGGCTGCATGCATATATTGAAAGAGAACTTCCAGAGGTTCAAATCAGGTTCAGAAGAGGGCGTGGAAAAGGGATATCATTACTGATATCTGATGGATCTTAGCTGAAAGCAGAAAATATCAGAAAGTTGTTTACCTGTACTTTATTGACTACGCAAAGGCTTTTGATTGTGTGGATCATGACAAGCTATGGACAACATTGCAAAGTATGAGTATTCCAGAACACTTA
>NW_006408616.1:4173629-4183938 GCF_000296735.1 Chrysochloris asiatica
CATCAGGATTGTAGGAAGACTCATTAACAACCTGCGATATGCAGATGATATGAGCTTGCTTGCTGAAAGTGAAGAGGACTTCAAATATTTACTGATGAAGATTAAAGACCACTACCTTCAGTATGGATTTCATCTCAGTGTAAAGAAAACAAAATAAACGTGACCAATAAACAACATTCATATCAGTGGAGAAAAGATTGAAGTTGTCAAGGACTTCATTCTTTGCGGATCAACTATCAACACTCATAAAGCAGCAGTCAATAAATCAAACGATGTATTGCATTAGGCAAATCTGATGCACTAGACCTTTTTAAAGTGTTGGAGAACAAAGGTGCGCCTGACCCAAGCCATGGTATTTTCAAGAACCTCATATGCATATGAAAGCTGAACAGTGAATAAGGAAAACCATAGAAGAATTGATACATTTGAGTTATGGTGTTGGAGGAGAATACTGAAAGTGTCATGAGCTGCTAAAAGAACAAAACAGATCTGTATTGGAAGAAGTACAGCCAGAATGCTCCTTGGCGGCCAGGATGGCCAAAGTTTTTCTCTCATACTTCAGACATATTGTCTGGAGGGACCAGTCCTTGGAGAAAGATATCTTCTTTGGTAAGGTGGAGGGTCAGAGAGAAAGAGGAAGACCCCCAACGAGATGGATTGGCAAAATTGCAGCATCAATGGGCTCAAGCATGGGAACAATTGTGAGGTTGGCCCATGCCACTAATTGAAGGTCTTCATATTTTCGCTACCTCTCCACTTTAGCAACCAGGATGTCCTTCTCCAGGGACTGGTTTTTCCTGAACTATTCAAAGTACTAGTGACAAAATCTCACCAGTATCACTTCCAAGAAGTATTCTGGGTATACTCCATCCAAAACAGATTTGCTTATTCTTCAGGTAATCCATAGTACTTTCAATATTCTTGGCCAACACCATAATTCAAGTCCATAGAATCTTCTAAGGTCTTCCTTATTCACATGCATAAGAGGCAATCAAAAATATAATGACTTGCATCATGTGCACTTTAGTCTTCAGTGACATAATTTTTTCCTCTTCCACACTTTAAAAGGTCTTTTGCAAAAGATTTACCTAATGCAATACATTGTTTGATTTCTTGACTGCTGCTTTCATGAGTGTTGATTGTGGATCCAAGCTAAATGATGTTTGACAACTTTAATATTTTCTGTTTATCATGATGCTATTTAATGGTACCATTGTGAAGATTTTAATTTTTCTTTAATACTTCATCAGTAAGTATTTCAAGCTCCTCTTGACTTACAGCAAGCAAAGTTGTTCCATTTGCATATCATGGATTTTTAGTGAAATTTCCTCCAATCCCAAAGTCACATTCTTCTTCATATATCCCAGCTTCTTGAATTATATACTAAACATAAAGACTGAATAAGTATGATGAAAGGACATAACCCTGATGCACACCTTGCCTGATTTTTAATTACTTAGTATCCCCTTGCTCTGTTTTAAAGATTATCTTTTGGTCTATGCACAGGTCTGTCATGAACACATTCAAGTAATCTGTAATTTTAATTCTTTGTAATATTATCCATAGTTTGTTATGATCCACACAATTGAATGCCTTTGAATAGTCAATAAAGCACATATAAACTTCTTTCTGGTATTCTCTGCCTTCCACCTTGAGCCATATGATATCAGTCATGATATCCTTTGCTCCACCTCCAATTCTAAATCTGGCTTGAATTTCTAGCAACTTCCTATTGATGTACTACTGCAACAATTTTTAAATTATCCTCAGTAGAATTTTACTTGCATGTTATATTAATGATATTGTTATATAATTTCCACCTTCCACTGGGTAACCTTCCTTTGGAATAGGTACAAATATGAATTTCTTCCAATTAGTTGGCCAGGTAGCTTGTCTTGCAAATTTCATAGCATAGATGAGTGAACACCCCCAATGGTGCATCAATTTGTTTAAACATTTCAACTTGTATTCTGTCAATTCCGGTACCCTTGTTTTTCACAGTGCCTTTAATGCAGCTTGGATTTCTTTCTTCAATACCACACGTTCTTGATCATATGCTACTCTTCAAATAGTTTAACATCAATTCTTTTTTATATAGTGGTTCTGTGTATTCCTTTCATTTTCCCTTGATTCTTCCTGCATCATTCTACATTCTGCACACAAAGTCCTTCAACATTGCATGTCTAGCCTTGCGTGTTTTCTTTAATTCTTTCAGTGTGAGAAATGCTGATTGTGTTCTTCCCTTTTGATTTTCTAACTCCAGGTCTTTGTACATTCCATTATAATACTAAGGGTCAGAATGAACTTGTTGGCAATGGATTAATCCTATACTGCAAATGGCTTTCTCTGTGCAAAGGGAATTATAACAGCACCCAAGCTAAATGAGATGGATTGACATGGTGGCTGTATGCATGGGCTTACACATAGCAACAATTATGAAGATGACATGAGACTGAGCAGTGCTTTGGTCTATTGTGCATGGAGTTTCTATGAGTTAGAGCTGACTCGGAAGGCACATAGCATCACTGAAACCTCATTGAAGTGTTGTCAAGATTAAATTAAATTAATAAGAGATGTGGAGCACTCAACCAATTTCTGCTACTGTCTGTATACTTATACAGACAGTATAAGATGAAAGATATGTATTTTGCTGGGTTTTAACTTAAATTTCTGAATCCAGCAAGAAATAATTTTGAATGGTCACAATATTATTCACCTTGTCCTCATGTGATGCGGCAGTAGGATTGGAAGGGTTGCAAGGGCATTCTACATTGATCTGGAGAGCTTTCTAGCACTCTTCACACATTCCCAAAAGTAACACTTTCCCACACCAATGAATAAAGCTATTTTGACATCAAATTCCCATTTTAGAAAGGTCTTTGCTGTTACTTCAAAAGTTGTCTGATTTTTGGTTTGTTTGTTTCCTTTTAATGTAGACACCATCTGATGCATTCAGACTGAACTGAAGCTCTTTACATTTTTTTTTTTTGCTAGCTCAAATAAATGTATCTAAAAGGACTTCTCACTAAAAATTTACTGTTCTCTAAAAATATCACTCATTCCTGAACTGGATCTTTAAAATATCAGTCTTGTGAGAAGTGTTTAAGAATGACATCTAAAGCCATATTTTTCCAGTTTCCAAAGCTCAGCTTTTAAGTGGTTAGTAGTGCATAGGAAAAATTAATGCATTCAATAAACACCAAAATAAATGTAGTCATTATTGACAATTACTGGTTTAATACAGTAAAATCCATGCTGGGATTCATTTCTCCAGAGATACTTGTGGGCTTTTTGGTGAGAGTACAATGAGAAGAAGGGAAATTATAGTGAACTGACACCAAACTCCTTTTAGTCTGTTGAAAACTCCATCCTAGACCTTCCTAAATTCGCTCCGGACCTTTTTAGTATTAGCCTTGACAAACCATGTCTTTCAGTTTCCAATTTATGAACATCCTATTTCTGGATCTTACATCAGAATGACTGAGTATAAGGACATGAGAAGTTACTTGTAAGAATTGGTGCAAAGGATGTAAACTCCAAAGTTGTTAGCCATATCCACAATCATGATGCTATTTGTACCTTCTAGGTAGAGATGATTAAGTCCACCACTAATCACTGAGATACAGCCATCTCTTGAATGATATGGGCAGCTGTTAACTCTGTGAGGCACTGCTGATCAGTTTGTGCAGGGAAGCAAAGAACCCAGTAGCTAATAGAACCTGCAAGAAATGTGTACAAGGTGGAATGCAATTACTCATTTAGAAACTCGGCAGGGCTCCAGCCTTAACATGATAAAGGTAACATGCTAATTTGGAAATCACAAGTGGATAAAACTCTGCTTTGCGTCCCATTCATAAATATGACCCTTTAGCAAAAATTTACCCCATAAAATCTTGTTAGAATTAGTTTCAGTGTACCAACTCAGAGAACAGAGACATACCCACTTAACCAGCAGTTGCTCGTTCCTGTGTTCTGTAGCAGAAGTACCACAAAAACAGAAAATGTGTTCGCTCTTGACAATTGCATTTTTCGCATGTTCATCTGCTAACACTTTCTTACATTGTAGTTTGCATTTATTTTGCAAGGATTATATTGATCCTACACAGAGAGATGACACCACTCCCCTCCAGGCTGGCCTGTCAATCAGCATATCCTCTCTTCACATACAACATGTTCCATATTTTCTTTGCTAACATAGACAGTGTTGTTTTGGTTTAGTTGTGTGTTAAATTAATCCTACTTTTTCATGAACACTTAAACATCCAATCTAAATAATAAAATAGTAGTATTTTATTAAATAGACATTTGTGGGTATAAGGAGGCAGGAATGTGTTTTAAGGGCAGATAAGAAAATACACAATTTCATTTTCAATACATTTAGTATTAAAAATACAGCCTAAAATTTTACTCGTATAAAATGACTTCCATTTTCTGTCTATTAAGGTGAATAAGAAGATAATAACAGGTACACTTAGAGATATAAAAAGTTGTCACATTAATTTCAATGATACACATTTACAGGATGATCCTGTAGATATCCCCTGTTTTAAAAACTGCTATAGGATGCTCAAGCTATTGCAACTGTGTGTGTCCCAGGCAACATAATAGATTATACCTCGACTCCTTAAAGAGCACCCTGATAATATGCAAGGCTAAAATGTCAGAAGCTATTAGAAACTCTCAGATGCACAATATATCTCCATCCCTGAGTTTTCCCCTTACACTGCGAAACACCAGACAACAGGCATGCAAACTGCTCAGCTGCAACTGTTCCAAGTCGAATAATTACAACTTGTCAGAAAGAATTAATTTTCCCATTTCTCATAAAGATGTGTAAAAATTACCATGTTATTATACACTGACACTCTCTGGAGGCAGACACAAAATTTAATTTTGAATTCTTTCCGCATATTAAATTAAATCCATAAATAAGAGTTTAGGCATTCACTCGGAAGCATATGTTCATTGGGAGCGAAAGCCAACACGAGCCCGGCTGTAATGGCTGTTGTAATGTTTTAATAGCTCGCTTCTTCTAAGCACCAATAAATTTACATGATCATAACAGTCGTGGGCATACAAGAAGCCCATTACTGTCTGGGCACAGGCAGCAGCGTTAACAGGATGGAAAAATGGAAAAAGGAAAAAAACTCTTAAATAAAATTAGGCAACTGCACTTGTCAGCTGCTCCATGATTGAATTTTTAATATTGTGGTCAATTGGTCAAAACAAATAATGGGATAAAATATTTTAATGTATTTAGAACCTGCTTCTGTGGTTAGTACACAAAGTAGGTTTTTGTTTGTTGGTTTAAAAAAAAAAAAAAATCCAGACGGTTTCAATCTTGCTGTTTTAAACAATTTTATTTTTAAAGACACAATACAGTTTTTAATCTCTTAGAGGGCGTTTGCTTTCTTTGCGCCCATACTTGTGTATCTTTATCAGAGTATTTCAAATTCAGCTAAACTGGTGATGCTTTTAAGCCAGTGTAATTTCACCTGAGGGGAAACTGATTGGGGTGTTGAGGCTTACACTCTAAGGCAAACCTTGTGGGACACACCTGCCTGCCCTCTGCCTGAATCAGAGAATACTTTCCTTTGGAGACACAAATGAAAAATGTTCTATAATTAGAATTCAAATGAAAAAGAAAACACTTCAGCTTTCACGCCATTACTGAGGTGGAGTAGATTCCAGTAGTAGATTTATTCTCAGAATATAACGTTAACTTAGTAAGTTTCATGAACAAATTTACCCTGGTTGTGGAAACAATACTTCGCATTACTGTTGTTGTATGTCATTAAATTATTTCTGGTTCTTAGTGACCCTATATAGGATTTCCAAGAGAGGATGGTGGGTTTGAACTGCAGATTTTATGGTTGGTAGTCCAGTTCTTATCCTACAGTGTTCTTCAAGGATAATAAGTTCAAAGTAAACAAATGGTCTTACATTTGTGCCGATGGTTGACTTCTCCGATTCTAATCATAGAGATACTGTCAATAACAGAAAGAAGAGGGGAACAACAAAAGTGTTAGGAGAGAAAAATGGAGATGTTTCTCATAGACATCTTCAGGAGGAAAAAAAAAAAAAGCATTTTGTAAGGAAGGATATATAAATGGACCAAGGATTGTTTTATAAAGGTATCATCAGTGTCAGTGAAGGAGGTGTATAGAAGTAATATGAACTAAGGATATAAATCAGAAAAAACTCATTTGTTGGAAAAATATAATATGTAGATTTGACCATATCAGTTCTCAGTGATCAAGATTATAGAAACATAATTGTTACTTATCCTTATGAATTCTCTCAATTGAGAAATTCATGCCATTTAAACATATATATACATGATGGCACTTAACAACAACAACATATGTAAGTATATGCATGTGTTTTATCTGTACATCAGTTTTGCATAACCATGTCCCACACATATGCAGATAAACAATAGAATCAATGTTTTGAGAGTTCTCTGCTTAGGACAAAAGACTGAACCTAGTGACTTACACCATAAACATAGACAATAACCTCTTCTCCATCAATAAGAAAATTTATTACAATCTTATCAACAATATATGTGCCTAGTCATAAATGGTCTATAATTCTTTTTTTTGACATTTAATAGAGTCAAAACAAGTGCTCTACTTTTTCAAAGCATCCACAGATTCAATAAAAACTTCTTTTAAAAAAACTGAAGTTGCTCAATATAAGTCATCACCTTCAGATTTTCAAGTACATTTATAGGAAAAACAAGCTAAATAAATATCCTAATATACCAAATATCACATAGCTAGATTTCCACAGATTAAAAATTAACAGATCTTCAAAGCTTCAGAGAAAAGGATAAACCATATTGACTGGGCATTATTGAATCATAAATAGTTGAACAAATACAAAAGCATTAGAACACTCTAGGAAAGAACAGATACAACTTCCCAAACTTCATTAAATGACTCTGAAACCTTTCTGCAAATCACCCTCCTCTTTTTTACTGAAAAGCAAAGTAAAAATGAAATGTATTAAACCTCCTGGTACTCATGGAAGCAGCAGTCAAGAAATCAAACGTCATATTGTGTTAGATCTGCTTCACACACAAGACCTCTTTAAAGTGTTCAAGAGCAAAGATGTCAGTTTGAAGACTAAGGTGCACCTGACCCAAGCCATGGTATTTTCAATAACCTCATATGCATATGAAAGCTGGAGAGTGAATAAGGAAAACCGTAGAAGAATTGATGCATTTGAGTAATAGTATTAGAGGGGAATATTAAAAGTACAATGGACTGCCAAAAAACAAACAAATCTGTGGTGGAAGAAGTACAGACAGAATGCTCCTTAGAAGCCAGGATGGCCAGACTTAGTCTCTCATACTTTGGACATATTAGCAGGAGGGACCAATTTCTGGAGAGGGACATATTATGCTTGGTAAAGTGGAGTGTTAACAAAAGACAGGAAGATGCTCAATGAGATGGATTAGCACAGTGGCTAGCAAGCAGCAATGGGCTCAAGAGTAGCAACAAGTGTGATAATGGTGCAGGCTGGGTACTGTTTCATTCTGTTGTGCATAAGTCAGTACCAAATGGATGGGACCTAACAATAACAAACCTCCTGCTAAATCTTTTCCTCCATAAATTAGCCATGTTGCTACCATTAATTGCTTACCATATAAAACGTATTGCAAAGTAATTTTAAAAGAAGGAAAACCAATCCTCCATACATAAGCCTATTACTAATATTACCTGTAGTATGAAAATGATTTTGAGTAAGAAACCATGTACAACCATTTTGCGCAAAAGGGTCTTTTGTTTTGCAAATGTCTACAAAAATCCTTCAGTAGTAAATGGCCACATCAAAAAGGACACTCATTGTACCAAAAGAGAACAACATTCTTTGACACTAGTTAGTCTTAATATAAGTAAAGCAGATTTTATAAAATCCAAATGAATAATAGAGTAATTCTCTTTCAAATATGATAGTGTATTAGATTATTTATACAAGTATATCAATGTGCCCTATGCCTAAAACTTGATTAACAATGTAAACGGGTGGTAATAAAAATTTTTGTTATTAGAGTTTGAAATCTCCTTTGGCTTTTGTGAGTTTTTACTTTTTATTACTATTATTATTTGAATACAAATGCCTTTGAAAACATGATACACTCTCAGGTTTATACGGATCTATCTATCATCTATTGTCTTACACAGATCTGGTTCATTCTTTTGTTTTACTAGCTCCTGAAGATATTTATGTTTAACTCAGACCCTAAGCACTTATAATGTTATTCTGGTCTTCATGATTTTTCTAAATCACTCTAGAAAAGTCATAGTTACTCAAACAGGAGGATGAGAATGGTTATACAACTTGAAGAATATCACAATATCACTGATTTGTACATGAAGAAATTGTTGAATTGATAAAGTGTTCTGTTTTCATATTCTCAACAAAAACTAAGATAAATTAGTTATTATTGAAACACTTAATATTTTGAAACCTTTTTTCACTTCAACTTCTAAGAATAAAAGATATGTTGAATTGAGACAAGGGTATAAAGAGCACAACTTAGGCCATTTTCATTTGGTAAGAGTGAAACTTTCTGTAGGAAGAGCAAAGAGATTACACATAATGCAAATAATATCCTCTTAAATGGCTTCCTTTCACACACATACATACAGTGTTAATAATAAAGTGATAGGGTATTATAATCTTAACACAATTTACTGTAAATTAATTGGATACTTTTCAGCTTTGATATCCTACTGCTTTTTTTTTTAAAGTTTTATTGTGAATTATGTGATAAAACATGAGCTTTACATTCATCCTATCACATATAATTTAATTGCTATGGTTACAATCCCCTCCATCTATTATCAACCAACAAAAGGGTAGGGTACACCTCACAAGCCTACTCGCTGGTCATCAACACACAGCCCCTCTCCCTCTCTGTGTCTAAAGTTTCCAGCTGCTCCATCTCGCCACATCATCGACTCTGCCTCCATCTCTGGCATCACTGTTTCTCTGGGTAGGGTCCAGCATCCGCTCTTCTCCCTTGATGGTCCCAGGGACCCCGCTCATGGACCTCAAACTCAACCACTCCCCTCTTTTTGCTACAAAATGTTTACTTTTACATATTCAACCCTCACTGTCAGTGTTACGAGTAATTATTCACAATTGTGCCACATGAGTGCTATCCTCATCTCCTTTCATCAGTCCTGCCCAGACAGACTGGATAATACTCAGTGGAGATTCTACCTTCCTCTGCACCCTCTGGATCTAGGCTCCCTCTTGAAAGCCTGTAAGCCAGTCACTTCTTGCCTTTGTAGCCCCACCCCCAACCCCCATTTTGGGTAGCCAATGTCCAAGCTGCCCACCCCTGTCTACCCTGTGTATGGAAGGGGTGGGAATGATCCTCGCTGTAAAGATTTGTTCCCTCTTTTGAGCTACTGCATCCGTAAGTGTATGCCAAGTTCATCTAATTGTATCAGATTACTCTTTTTTTCCTCTTCTCTCATCTTGTAGTTGAGTTCTGATCATCCTGCCATTGAAGCCAGGTCAAGTGGGTATTATCTACAAGTGTGGGTGTTCTTGTGCATATGCCTGCTCTTCTTATCAGCTGGATACTTCATTCTCCACTCTAGTCCTCTGTGGCTATGTCACTAACTCTTGGACAAGGGGTCTCCAGGTCTTGCCAAAACTGCTGGCCAACCAGGTCTCCACCTGGGTTCATAGGAGTCTATTGAATGTGGTTGGACTTAGCTCACAGCTTCATTGCTGTTTTTCCCTCACTTCCCCCTATTGGTGACCAACATAGTCACCAATCAGTGTGTGTCTGCTCATGTATTCTCATTGAGTTTTAGTCTTCAAAGGGGGTTTGCCCTGAGGGGACCCGACCACTTGCCT
Organism: Chrysochloris asiatica; assembly: GCF_000296735.1. Classification (NCBI taxonomy): domain Eukaryota; kingdom Metazoa; phylum Chordata; class Mammalia; order Afrosoricida; family Chrysochloridae; genus Chrysochloris; species Chrysochloris asiatica. The sequence continues at coordinate 4,183,515 of NW_006408616.1, forward strand.
TGATGTCTCCTGGGCAAACAAATTGCTTGTTTGTGTGGTAGTCAGTCAGACTGCTGTTATTGTTTTGTATTTTTCCTGTTGGTCTTTCTTTCAAGAAGCATCTTTGTTCTTCTAGCTGCTCCAGGCTGGTTTGCTTGTTCTCTCAAGTGGAAATTTCCCACCTCAGAAGATGCTGGATGGGGTTCAGGATCCCACCTATGGTCTTATGCAATGCAGAGGCTCCTCAGGAAACCTCCTTCACTGGGCAAGTTGTAGCCCCATTTTAGGTATTCCAATCAGTTAAAGGCAGAAAATGGACTTAGAAGCTTTCTATAGTGATAATTCTGGCTATTCCTTTCTCTCCCCCTTAAGTGTCTATTTTATAATGGTATGCAAGGGAAACCAAGATTCAAAAGACAGCCAAAACTAGAAGAAGACAGAAGAG
>NW_006408616.1:4185833-4192065 GCF_000296735.1 Chrysochloris asiatica
ACAACAACAACAACAACAACAACAACAACACCTATGGATGAAGTAGCTCAAAAGAGGGAACAAATCTTTACAGTGAGGATCATTCCCACGCACTCCATACACAGAGTAGACAGGGATGTGCAACTTAGACTTTGGCTACTCAAAGTGGGGGGGGCTACAAAGGCCAGAAGTGACTGGCTTACAGACTTTCAAGAGGGAACCTAGATACAGAGGACATGGAGGAAGGTAGAATCGCCACTGAGTAGTATCCAAGATATCTAGGCAGGGCTGATGAAAGGAAATGTGGATAGGTCTCTTGTGATAGAATAGTGAAGAATTGTTAGGACTGATTGTGAGGGTTGGAAATGTAAAGGTACACATTTCGCAGCAAGGAGGGGAGTGATTAACTTTGTAGTCTAGAAGTGGTGGTCCCTGGGACCATCGAGGGAGAAGAGCAGATGTGGACCCTCCCCAGAGAAGCAGTGATGCCAGAGATGGAGGCAGACGATGACGTGGAGAGATGGAGCAGTTGGGGACTTTAGACCCAGAGAGGGAGTGGGGATGTGTGCTGACAACTGGGGGGCGGGCTTGCAGGGTATATCTTTTGGTTGGTTGATGATGCATGGAGGGGATTGTAACCATGGTAATGAAACGATATACAATAGGATGAATGTAAAGTTAATGTTCTCCCATGTAAACTATAACATAATTCACAATAAAACATTAAAAAAAAAAAAAGACAGCCAAGCGTCTTAACACTATTTCCCCCACTTTGTCCATTCCAACCATGCCGCAATCCCTGAATTCCAGAGCCCTGTTGTTCCAAGGCTGTGCATCTCTATACTTTTTATTTAAATAGAGGAGTGAAAAACACCAACTTTTCTTAAACTTCTTTATGAGTCAAGACTACTGATGTTTCTTAAACCTTCCTTCCCATGTTCTCTACAAGTTATAGTACCTATCATTATTTCCCAACTACTTTATCTTTTTATATTATTTCTCTTCACCATCTAATCAAACACATGACTTTGTCTATTACTCCTTTGTGAGTTAATTCTAAAAATGGACCTATAGTACTGTCCTATCAATAAACTCTAATCTCACATAAGTACTTCCTAGGATTATTCCTCTACATGTTCCACATGAGACTCAAGCTCAGTCTGTTCAACATTAAGTTCAAGCCTTATCCCTCTTTTGATATCCCTTCTTTATATTATAGAACCACCAATTGACAAGTTATCTGGGTTAAAAGCATGTCTTAACAATTACATCATTACTTTGTTAAAAAAACAAAAAAACAAAAAAAAAACCTTCAGTTTCTCTTCTATGCTCCCAATTCCTATGAAATAAAGTCTAAAATTTATGATTATGAATAAATGGACCTTTATTAAATGGCAAATAAATATTTCTATAGCATTTATTACCTGACCTAATATGCATCCAACAAGTTTACATTTCTTATCATATTCTAAACCACTGGTTATGAATTTTCACAAACTGTTCAGTTTCTTGACATGCTCTCTTCAGATTAACTCATTTAAAAGCCCCATTCCATCCTTCAGATGATAGCATTTATGGAATACTGGGGAAGGCAAGAAATAGGTAGAAAGAGATGGACTGGCATTTAAAGCAAAAGAATAGTAAAAGACAGGGTTCAGTTTCCTGAGGAAGCATGAATAAATGATTAGAGAACTGCTATAGATTAAAGAGTAGTCTGAATGTTGTGCTGTAGGATAAGCACTGGACCACAAGGTAAGTTTGAATCACAAGTTTAACAGTTCAAACTCATCAGCTTTTCCTCAGAAATCCTGTACTGGCTAGCCATGAGTTGGAACTGAATTAACAGCATTTAACAGCAACAACATAGTTTAAAGAATTAGAGCAGGTCCCCAAAATAGGGGGCTACAAAGGCAAGAAATGCCAATAAATAAGCTTTCAAAAGGGAAACTAGATCCAGAGGGTGTGGAGGAAGGCAGAATCTCCACTGAGTAGTATCTAATCTTTCTAGGTGGGGCTGATGAAAGAAAATGTGGATAGGTGTCTTGTGATACAATAGTGAATAATTGTTATCAGGACTGATTGTGAGGGTTGGAAATGTAAAGGTAGATATTTTGTAGCAAGGAGGGGAGTGATTAACTTTGCAGTCTAGGAGCAGAGGTCCCTAGACTTTTTAAATAATAATAATAATTAGAGCAGGGCCGACTGTAGTTGATGTTATAGAAATGAGGCTTAGTGAGTCAAGCAGATATTGAATTCTAAGGGCTTTATTTATCATGATGTGGTGGTTAACTATAAGGCTGACAGTTCAAGCCCACCAATTGTTCCTTGGAAATCCTATTCAGGGTTCCTATGAGTTGAGACTGACTCCATGGCAATTAACAACAACACCCGCAGAGTTCAGACATAAAGCTCTTAGTGATAGACTTCAACTAAGATTATAATATGATCTGATATCTGCTTTTTAAATATCATTGTAAGTCAATAAACACTGGATAAATTTAGTATGCAATAATTCCATTACTTAATTGAAATATAAAGATGAATAATAAACCCATTTCTATCCTTGAGAGTCTTGATAAGAAGTAAGACAATCAACTAAGACTCTTGAAGTTATCTTGCAAAGAAAAAGTTTGAGCTAAATTACTTATGCTAGAAAAACTCATTAAGTCATTGCTTTACCTCTGCAGAGGTGAAAACAAAAATACTTCTAAATATTGAAAGAACAATGCTTACGATTTAAAATGCGCTGGGTGAGATTAATGACAGATAAGAGATTGAAGAAGAAAGACATTAGTGAATGTGAAGACAAGAAGATAAACATTGTCTTAATGAAACTTCCAGATAAATGAGAACAATAACAAAAATACACAAAAATTAGTGAGCTGTGTGACAACTCTAAATGGACTGACATATGTGTAAATGAAGTAGTGAAAAATGAGGAGAAACAATGCAAGCAAGAAGAGCAGACCAAAATCTTATTGTACCAAAGAAACAGAACTGCCAGCCTTAAATTCTATACCCAGCAAAACCATCTGTTTAAAACAAAGGTAAAATATAATACAAAAGACAAAAAGACAAAATGGTTTACCATGAGCAGATCTTCCCAACAAAAAATGTTAAAGGAAATTCTTCAAACAGAGTGAAATGGTACTCGTTGGAAATTTGGATCTACAGAATACAATAAAGAACACCAGGGTAAACCTTAACAAATTTAATTTATATAAATATTTTTCAAAAAGAATTGGTTTAAATAAAAATAGTAATGGAATGGTAGCTTAATAATACATGTAGGAGTAAAATATGAAACATTAATAATGCGAAGGTCAGGAGGGGAAAAAAAAGGAAACATTATTATAAGATTCTTACAATTCTTACAATAAAAGGGAAGAGGTATACTATCACTTAAAAGTAGACTGTGTTAAATTGGAGATGTACAGATTCTAAGCCCTAAAACAGTCACTAAAAAACAAAATAGTTGCAGTTTGTATGTAAAAAATAAAATAAAATCTAACTATAAAAAATACAAAATTTTGTATTTTTGAAAGGGAAATAAAGAAAAAAAGCAAGGAATAAATTGGACAAGTAGAAAACAAATACTAAGCAATAGATCTAAACCTAAACAATTAACTAAAAACATTTCATGTAAATACTCTAAATAATCAGAATAAAAAACAAAGATTATCAGAATAAATTAACACAAAATCCAACTACAAGATGCATATAACAACACATTATAAATATGAGAGGGCTTCAAAAAGTTCATGGAAAATTCCATTTTTTCATGAGCTTTTTAAAGCCCCTACTAAAAAGATAAGGAGCTCTAGTAGTGTAGTGGTTATGAATCGGGCTGCTAATCTCACGGTCAGCAGTTCCAAACTACCAGCTATTCCGCGGGAGAAAGATCAGGTTTTCTGCTCCTGTAAAGATTTACAGCCTCAGAAACCCTGTACAAGGTCGCTCTGAGTCGCAACTGACTCCATGGCACATAACAACAACAACAACTATAAAGATGGAGTCCTGGTGTGGTGCTTTGGGTTAATGCATTGGATCACAAGGTCAGTTTGATCCACAAGGTCAGTGGGTCAAGCTCACCAGATGCTCCTAGGAAACCCTAAGCAGCGTTGCTATGGGTTGGCACCTACTCCATGGCAATCAACAACAACAACTATAAAGATTAAATATGTTAAAATAAGTAGATATAAAAAGACATACTATGATAACGTTTAATCATCAAGAGGAAAGGTTATATTAATATTAATCCTAAAGATTTCAGAATATGACCAGATATAAAGAATATTGTTTTGTTTATTCAAGGTACATCAAGTATTAACATTTATAATCCACATAACAGAGATGCACAATATATGAAGTAAAAAACAACACAATCATACATAAAAATAGACAAATTCAAAACTAAAGTCAGAGGTACCAATATCCCTCTCTCAATAACTGATAGACAAGTAGACAGAAAATCCCTAATGATATAGAAGATTTGAACAATATCAACCAATTTCACCTAATGAACATTTATAGATCACTCCACCCAACAATAGCAGAGTATACTTTTTTTTTTCCCCATGTCCAGATGGAACATTTACAAAGACACTATTTTCAGGCCATAAAGCAAGCTCAATAAATTTTAAATGATTCAAGCTCTACACAGTATGTTCCTTGACAACAATGTAATTAAATAAGAAACCAATGCTGGAATAAAATGTGGGCAATTCCCCAAATACTTGAAAATTAAATATCCCAATTCTAAATAACCCAAAAATCAAAGACCAAATCAAAATAGAAATCAGACAGCCTTTTCAAATGAATGAAGATGATAATATTGCATATAAAGTTTGTGGGATAGTCTTACAGTAATACTTTGTAAAATTATAAAGCTTCTAATGTCTTTTTTTTTTTTTTAAGAAATCTTAATCAATGGTCTCAGCTTTAAAAAGTTCATTTATTCATCATGAAGAATTTTAGACTTAATTTCATTAGGGAGTAGAAGGAGGTGACACTAAAAGGTTTTAAGCAGACAACACACAAAAAAGTAACACAATAAAGAATGTTTTTTAACCTGAATGACTTGTTAGTTGATAATTGTATAATAAAGAGGACATAGAGTGATTACGGGGTCTGTTTCCCAGGCGTATTCTTTTTCTTCTACTAGAATATATACTTCATGTAAACATGGACTTTATTTATTTATTGTAATGCTGTATACCCAGAGCATAGAAAAATGCCTAGACAACAGTAGGCGCTAAATAAAATTTTTGTGATTAGGACTCTATGGAAATTATGATGCATCTCATTCACCTAACTGCATAAATAATGGGTTCAGGCATCAAGATGTATATTATAGAAGTCAGAGTAAAATTGGGGGAGAATGGGAGGGATAATAACAGTTTTAAAATGTAGAACTTGAGTTATTTGTAGTAGCTTCAAGTGCAGAAGTTCAGTTCTTGCTGTTGTTGTTAGGTGCCATCGAGTCAGTTCCAACCCATAGTGACCCTGTATAGGGTTTCCTAGAAGCAGCTGGTGAGCTTGATCCACCAACCTGGTGGTTCAAAATGACTTTGCAGTCCAGCACATTAAGCCACAGCATCACACCAGGACACCAGAAGCTCAGTAAGAAGTTGTAAGAGATGAGTTTATTGGCTAAAGATAATGATTTGGTGAGCATCAGAATTAAGCCGGTAGTCAAAGTCACTGTTTTGAAGGAAAGTACTCCAGAAAAGTTGACACAAGAGGGAAAGTTCAAACAAACACTAAAAGAGAATCATGGTTCAGCCAATGGACAAGAAAGGAGATTAAGAGAGGGAGTTCTGGTGTGGCACTGTAGGACATGTACAGGACTGCAAGGTCGATTTTAACTATAAGGTCACACTTTAGAAACTCCATGTTGTTGTTGTTGTGTGCCGTGGAGTCGGTTCTGACTCATAGCGACCCTGTACAGGGTTTCCGAGGCTGTGAATCTTTACAGGAGCAGAAAGCCTCATCTTTCTCCCTCGGAACAGCTGGTAGTTTCGAACTGCTGACCTTGCGGTTCGCAGCCCGATTCGTAACCACTACGCTACCAGAAACTCTATACAGGGTCATTATGTTTAGGAACTCAACCACACTAATTAACATCAACATACAGAAAAATGGAGGAAAAACATGACCTAAGATTGACTCAAAAGCCAACAGAGGTAAAATTTAAAAAAAAGAAGGATGGTCAATAAGCAGCAAAATATCAAATATTTTGATGTATTAGAAA
>NW_006408616.1:4192165-4193491 GCF_000296735.1 Chrysochloris asiatica
TTAAGTGCCATCAAGTTGGTCCCAACTCCTCCTGTATATTTGAGGAGAAGCTGGTGAATTTGAACCACTAACCTTGCAATTCAAACACACTTATGGTCCAGTGCTTATCATCCAGCACCACACCTGGACTCCTAAAAGATTGTTGTTGTTGTTAACTGCTGTCAAGTCATTTCCAACTCACAGCAACCCTGTACAGGGTTTTCAAGGAGAGACGGATGACTTTAAACCGCTGGCCTTGCAATTCAAATGACCTTTCAGTCCAGTTAACTATCCTGCAATGCCACACCAGGACTCCTAAAAGATTACAGCCTTGGAAACTCTATGGGCAGATTTGCAGTGTCCTACACCAAAAGGACTCCTGGTATGGTGCTGTGGGTTAATGCGCCAGACTGCAAAGTCATTTGAACTGCAAGGTCGGTGGTTCAAGCTCACCAGCTACTCCTTGGAAACCCTATACACGGTCGCTATGGGTTACAATCGACTCGATGGCACTTAACAACAACAACAACAACAACAAAAGGAAATGGTTGATGTTCAACCATTTCAAGAGGTAGCCATATGATCAAGAGCCAATGATCCTGAAGAAAAAATCCAAGTTTCATTGAAGGAATTGGCAAAGAACAAGGCTCTAGGAACTGATAGAATAAAAATTGAAATAGTTCAAGAAAGTGAGGTGGCACTGGAGGCACTCACTCATCTATGCCAAGAAATTTGGAAGACAATTATCTGGCCAACTTATTGGAAGACATCTGTATTTGTGCCCATTCCAAAGAGAGGTGACCTAACGGAATGCAGAAATCATCAGACAATCTCTTTGATATACTATGTGAGTACAGTCTTATTAAAGGTAATATAGAAATGGCTACAAGCACACATTGACAGAGAATTTCCAGGGGCTCAATCCAGAGCTGGATTCAGAAGAGGACATGGAACAAGGGATATCATTGCTGCTGTTTGATGGATCTTGGCTGAAAGCAGAGAATACCAGAAAGATGTTTACCTGTGTTTTACTGACCATGCAAAGGTTTTTGATTGTGTGGATCATGAGGATCTGTGGACAAGATTGAAAAGTATGAGTATTCCAGAACCCTTACTTGTGCTCATGAGGAATCTGTACATGGACCAAGAGGCAGTTGTTGGATCAGAGCATGGGAACACTGAATGGTTTAAAAGTAAGAAAGTCGTGCAACATGGTTGTATTCTTTCACCATACATATTTCAACCTGTATGCTGAGCAAATAATCCAAGAAGCTAGGTTCTATGAAGAAAAATGTGGCATCAGGATTGTAGGAAGACTCATTAACAACCTGCGATATGCAGATGATA
>NW_006408616.1:4195615-4208104 GCF_000296735.1 Chrysochloris asiatica
GCCAACAGAGGTAAAATTTAAAAAAAAGAAGGATGGTCAATGTTAAAAAAAAAAAAAAAAAAAGTCATGTGTTAAAAAACTGCCTAACAAAATAAGGGATGAACCATATTCTGGATGTAGTATCCAAGGGTAATGGGAGGTCTTGGTTTGACCAAGCATTATGGTGTCAGTTGTTGAAGCAAAATCTCAGGGAGAAGAATTAAGGTTTTCACTGGAGAATCAACAAAGCAAGCATTGTTTTAAGAAGCTATCACAGTAACTGCATCAGAGAGGAATTTAAAGAAAGATTAGAAAGGAAGTCCATTTGTAATATAGTGGATTATAGTGAGGTTCTTTGCTAAAATGGCATCAACTGAATAGCAAGGAAAATTAGCAACATCACAGAAGAAAAATCCGTTACAATTTATCAATGTATTAGATGTAAGTGTCAAAGGGAATTGAAGTTGAAAAGGGATTCCTTGCATACATTTTTTGTCAGGCTGAGAATATAGTAATATTAATAAAAACGAGAATGGTGACGGTAGGTTCTGCATATGGGGCTTTGAGTTTATGTTAAAGGTGGTGAAATGATTTGGGAAAGGATATTGAGACCTGTTGCACTGCTTGAAAACTGTAATCAATTTCACTGACATGTACACATGTGAGATGGCATATGTTTTGTTAAGGTACATTTTCACTAAAACAAAAATAGTTTTTTTGTTTGAAATTTTTACCATTTTACAAAGTAGACCATCAGTTTTACCAAAATAAAAGTTTTAATGAAGTTCTTATAAAAAAAGAAAGAAATGCAAAAGTTTGGAAAGGAGACGTAATCGGAGAGAAATCTTCTAATTAACTCTTTTTTGTTATGCTTTCCTTTGCCATTTCAAGCTTTAGAAATATATGTAAAGGAATACATAATGAATGCATAATTCATGAAAAAGAAACCATACTCAACTACAGGAATTTTCATAAAAATTAGATATGTCAACCTGAGAGAATGCATCATCTATCATTTATTTGCATGTTATTGATAAAAATCACAGCTATAATTTCAACTGATAATTATAACTGAGAAAAAATTTTTAGTTGACATACTTATTGAAACTTTATGTGATGATGATGATGATGAGCGCATGTGCTTATTTATTTTTTGAGGATACCTTGAAGTGACAGCAGTATCCTTAGGGCATCACATTAGTTGCTTGGCATTTGAAAGGCAACTCCTTCTTCCTGTACTACTCAAACAGGAAAACGAACACAATATACTTTCCAGCTACTGCTATGCCCTCAAGCTTGGGTTGGAAGTGGAAAAGACTTTTTCTCATTGAAGTTCTTTTTAATTAGGACTGCAGAGAACTGGTATATAGATGATTTCTCTTTCTTAGAGGTATGATTTCATAGAATTTGAGAGAAAAGGTAATATAAAACAACAAAAAAAATCTTACTCTTACTCAAGAACACATAAAATATATTCATTATACCATAATGCTATTTGATACATATTTCTCTATAGTTTATTCTTAATCATAAGTAACTCTGAAGAAGTTAGGGAAGTATCTTGTGTCATTGGTGAATTAAAAAAATGCTCAAATATTTAAAACCCTATTTCCTTATATCACTGAAAGGCTTTCCATTGATTTGTTTTCCTACATTCAGGCAATTCCTAATCTAAATAAATCATACCTTGAGTCTATTAATTTCTATGAGCTGCCATTAATATACTATGTACATAAATAAAAATGGAAGTTGGCAGATGGCTTAGGTAAAAACTACTTTTCTTAACATTCCAGATGTTTTGTGTTTAATTGGCTAACAGTTCATTATGGCATCTCAAATGCCATTGAGCCATTGATTAAGGAAGTGTTGTTTTTATTTATCACCAATCCAGCTTTATTTTAATGCATATGTTATGAGCTTTTTTTCTGAGTTATTCTAACTTTTATGAGCAATAGTACTGTAATAGCTCTACCTGGTGTGGTTTGAAACTTGGTTTGAAAGGTAAGCTTGGCAGTTCAAATCCATCCTATACCAGGTTACTATGAGATGGAACTGACTCTATGGCACTTAACAACAATACAGAATAAAGTACCCAAAAAGTACATTCTGAGTGATATATCTTTGCAAATGCTGCTTGACTCCTGACTTATTTATCATATCTGTACCCTGGATTCCCCACACCTGTGAATTGGAGATTCTTGTTTATACCAGTCTGACAGATAAAATAAAGCAGAAGAGATTATCACTTTCAAATTATCTTCACAAAAACAAAAACAAAACATGGACAGAGGAGGGGGAGGGGTGTGTAAGCGAATACAGGTGTATGGCAGAGATAGTTCAGGTGTGGTTCCAGATAACCCAACAAATCAAAAACAGCAATAAAGCAAGCCACACAGGTTATTTTGGTTTCCCAATGCATAGAAATGTTGTTTACCCTATACTGTAGTTTAGCACTGAACTGCAAACCAAAAGTTGTGCAATTCAAGCCTGTCAGCTGTTCCAAGGGAGAAAGATGGGGCTTTCTGTTCTATTGAAAATGTAAAGCCTTGAAAACCATATACAGGGTCGCTATGATTTGGAACTGACTCCACGGCACTTAATAACATCAAAATCATCGCAAAAAAAGTTGGAAATACTATGAGAATTACCAAAATGTGATCCAGAGAAAAGATGGTGTTGGGGAAATGGCACCAATAGGCTTGCTGGACACAAGGTTGCCACAAACCTTCAATATGTAAAATCTCAATAATCTGTGAAGTGCAATAAAGTGAAGAACAATACAACAAGGTCACAGTATAAAAAAAGTATACTTTTCTATCAAGGCAAATGCATTCAATTTGTTGTTATTGCTATTCTTTTTTTAAACCATCTTAAATTTGTTAAGGGTTTTTTTTAACATGTCAACATTTTGGAATAAATACCAAAAGACAGCATTATACTTTTTTTTGATAAGACATGATTACAAAATTGAGCAAAGAGAGGAAAATATTGTTGCTTTAGTGCAGTTCAACACTAGCATAGAAAAAAAGGGAAAAAAAAAAGAACTGTAATCATATCTAATTAGTGTTAAAATAGTGTTTCCCTTTGAAATCTTTAATTAGCTGTTTTATTACATAAACATTCTTGATGTAGAGCACAATGTAGAACTGGAAGACTCTGATGAGTTAAACAGTGTAAAGTGTTCTTGTGCCCTGTGTGGGGCAGACCTGACAAGGAATGGTTGTTGTTAGCAGATGTCTGGACCATCGGTGGAGCCATGATGCTTGCTCCAAACAGCAGGCCATCATTTCAACCTTTGTTACCTCTACCAAACCTCCCATTGTGCTTTCAATTTAACAGCATCACAAGCAGACAAAGAAATTTTTTTACAATTTGCCCTTCAGTTCAGAGACGAATCCTATTTAAACTTGTCCAACCTCTCATAACGTATTAGCTATTGTTGCTAGCCTGTGTGTGTCCTCTGGCAATGAGCTACTCATTCTGGAAGAAGGGGGTATTCTTCAGTTTGATAAAGCAAGACCAGATTTACTGGCATACTTACAGGATGCTTGTCTCAAGACTGTAGCAAATTTAATTAACCTTATTACAAACATGGTTTTGTTGAAGATCACATCACATTTTGGTCTTACTTTTCCTATGGCTGTTTCAAAACAATATTGTGTTTTCTAAAATTGTTTTCAAGAAAAGCTGAGTCTATCAGAATAAGCAAACCTATCCTGGTGATGACCTGCCTTATCCATGATTCCACTGTTACACTTCCACAGGTTAAAGGCTTCTTCTGTTCCTACTCCTCAGTCCCTTACCTTTGTTTCGCATACTTCATTGAAATAAGGCAGAAGTAAACTTACAATCAAATTAAAAGGATTCTATAGACATTAAATATACATATAAGTTCTGATGTGGAAATCAATGCAAAACTAATTGCTACCCTAAATTCCTACCAAAGAGATGATCTTGGTCTTTGGAAAAACCAATTAAAAAAAAAAAAAAATCAACTTCAACTGTGTCAAACAAATAAAATATTCTCCTTTAAAAGCATGTATACACACATGTAGATTCCTGGTGTGGTGTTATAGGATAAGCACTGGATTGAGAACCACTAAATCAGTGTTTCAAACCCACCAGCTGCACCTCGGAAACATTATACAGGGTCGCTATGAGTCAGAACCAACAGGACAGCACTTAACAACAGTAACACACAATTACCCCTCAATACATGTTCATCTCTAAAGTACTTTTGTTTCCATCATCTTTGAGCCCCTGAGTCACTCTGTTCACAGTAAATTAGGATCTCAGAAAGGAATACATCTTCCAGGCTGTAAGGTTAACCCTCAGCACATACCCTAACCTCCAAGTTCACAGGTTTTCCATTAAACAAGCAGCTCTTGAGGTCTCCTCTCACTAGGAGATTTTCCTAGTAAACTAGAGAAACAAGAGAACTCTACTCCATCCACATAACAACTCTTAAAATTTCTTCTGATTTCAAAACATGCAGGTGCCGTTTTGTTCATATGAGGGGGCTTCAAGAGGCTCAAGGACAAATGGAATTAAAAGCTAATGGCTTTTTCCTACTAGCTTTTTTAAGGTCCCTCATATTTGAAAACAAGCTGAATAAATGTCTGTGATTGGTAGCCCTTTAGGACTATTCAGATCAAGGCTATCTTAACATTAGATGGTGATCAGAGGTATGAGGTCTAATCAGCCCTATCTAAAGGCTATTGTTGTTGTTGTTAAGTGCTGTCAAGTCAATTCCCACCCAACGCAGCCCTGTATAGTTGTTCCGAGGAACAACTGGTGAGCTTGAACTACCGACCTTGCAGTTCAAACAACTTTGCAGTCTGACGCATTAGTCCACAGCACCACACCAGGACTCCCTATAAAAAGGCTATTACTTATGTATAAAAGTTGGATATTAAAGAACTGGCTTGGTTGGCAGTGATGAGCAAGAGCAGGATGAAGAGAAACTAAGAAAGTACTGCAAAGGCTCTAAAACCACCAATGAACTTGACAGTGTAAAAGCACATTCCTCACTCCTATCACAGTGCATACTCATTTTGAAAAGCTGAAAGAGGAAAAACTCTAAGCAACTTAGGTGCAGAACAATAAAGGAATTATTAACCTAAATAACCCATTCAATGAAATGTTTGGGAGGCATTATAAAAGGTTTATGAAAGGTTTTTTACAGCAGAAAAATGCTCATAATTGAATATTAGAGGGAATCATTAGGATACGTGTCCACACTACATATGAAGTATAAAATATTTGAACAAAAAAGCATTAAAATGTTTTATCTGATGCTGGCAGAATAAAGATGTATTTTTGTTTCTCTTCTTTCTTCATTAATTTTAAATAATTTCTGTAATAACTATACGTTGTTTTGTGTTTAAAACAGGTCATGAACTTAGAATATAAGACTAACTTAGCAGAAAATGATTATAGAAATAAATCATGACTCATACTCAAATAGGAAAGGTAAAAAGTATTGTTTGATGAACACTCTGAAAATAATTTCTTTTAAAATTTTTACTTGACTTGCTGGTATGGCTAATGGAGCTCCGGTGGTGCAACAGTTAAACAGTGAGTCGCTTAGTAAAAGTTGGCAGTTGGAATTTGTGCAGTGACCCCAGTGAAGAAATGTCTGGTCATCTGTGTCCACAAAGATTATAGCCTAGAAAACCTTAGAGTGCAGTTCTACTCTGTCACCTCGGGGTCGCTATGAGTCAGAACCAACACTGCTTAGAAGTTGAACTTAAATAAAATGGTATATTGTCCTGAGGGCACACTGGTGGACCTGTAAGTAAGCATTGTACTGGGGAACCACAAGTTCAGCAGTTCGAGCCCACCAGCTGCTCCACAGGAGATAATTGAGGTTTTCTGCTCCTGTGAAAGATTGAAAGTCTCAGCAACCCTATACAGGGTGGCTATGAGTAAGAACCAACTAGATGGCCTTTAGAAACACATATATACATATTTACCACCATAAAATAATGTTTAAAATGAAGTAAGTATATGGTTAACACTACATAAGATAATTTAGTTAGCCATACTTCACTTGAAGAAAGGAAAATAGAAAAAAATATATTCACAATTTCTAAGACAGATGAAAATGTTTTCCATGAAGTTTTTACTTCATGTATCCATTGTTTTGAATATTTTGAAAGAGCCTTCAAACTTTGTTATCAAAACTCCCTGTTTCTTGACATTGACTCTATATTGTTATTCTCATAAGAGTTATTTTGGAAATAAACAAGAAAAAAACAAAACTTTACCGCTACATAAAAAACAAAAACAACTTTGTCATTCCAGAGTGTGGAAAGCAAAAACCAGTGAGGACTACTTTCTGTCCATGTAGAGCCCTGGTGAGGTGCTGTGTGTTAATGCGCTGGGCTGCAAAGTTGGTTTGAACTATAAGGTCAGCGGTTCAAGCTCACCAGCAGCTCCTCGGAAACTCTATACACAGTTGCTATGGGTTGGAACCAACTCGACAACACTTAACAACACCAGTTGCCTTTTTACTGAAAAATATCTTCCTTGGTACCATTTGTAAAGTTCTCTAGCCACACTGTCTAAAGACCATCAGTAAGGTGCTCACTTAGGTTAGCAAATTGAAAGCTACATTAATGTAAATGAATTCAAACCTTCATTTCTCAGTACTCTGGTGAGCTAAATTAAGAGAATAAGACTTATAATTGGGCATAGGGAAAAAATAGGTAGTTAAATCTGGAGGAGTTTGAAGAAAGACGTTGGGTGTGGATAAGCACCTGGAGGGTACCATTAGGTAACTGATGCTTTAAATCTCTTAGTAACAGTTGGTAAGAGGAGTGACAGAAGTAAAAAGGCTTCAAAGACAGATGCTTCTATTTTGAAATTCTGTTTATGGGCACTATTTTGTTTAGGTGCTCAGCCTAGACCAGTGGTTTTGAAAACCTGCTTCCCAGCTTCTGTGAATTTTATTTCTATGGATTAGCAACTGCTAACTTTCCTGGCAGGACTATCCTAAAACTACCAGTGCCTATTCCACTGTAAAAGCAGGAGACTAATTGTAACTGCTTGAGAAGGGGTTTCTCATTCCCATGCCCCATCCTGTAAGCATACAGTCATTGAACACTTGGTGGAGTACTGTGAAAATCCAAATGTGAGGCTACAATAACTCTGAGGTGCAATTTATATTCCACAGCTCCCTATAGGACTGGGTCAGACGTCTCTTGAAATAATATTGTGCTTGCCTTGTAATATCTCTATAGCTTCCCCCTACTGGTTTATCTTGGGAGTACTTCATCAGTAGATGAGTCATTGTACTCTCTTCTCTTCCTCCTCTTCTTTCTCTGTTTCTTATGCTATACTTTATTCCTATCTCCCTGACCCAAAGTCAAAAACTTTTGCAAATGAATTATTATCTTGGTCATTTGATATATATAAACCAACTGTACCGCTCACAGCAAGCCTATCAGAACTTACAATTTCATAAAATAGGATTCAAATAATTGAATTGAAAAATTGTACTTGAAATATATTAATGCATATATTTATTTATAATGCATATATTTATGCATTAATATATTTCATTGCAAGTACAATTTTAAATCATTATTTTTCACATATAACAATTAATGACCTTAAAGATTGAACTTAAGAAAACAGTATAAATTATTAATAATGAAATATATATATATATATGATTAGGAGAGTGTTGCTGTTGTTATTAGGTGCCATCAAGTTGGTACCAACTCAGAGTGATTCTAAGCACAACAGAGCAAAACACTGTCTGGTCCTACACCAACTTTACAATCATCGTTACAACTGAGCCCACTGTTGAGGCCACTGTGCTAATCCATCTTGTTCGGGGACTTCCTGTTATTCTCTAAACCTCCACTTTATCAAACATGATATCATTCTCCAGGGACTGTTCCCTCCTAACCAGTGTGAGAGGTGAAATCTGGAAAATCTTGGCTTCCAAGGAGCATTCTGGCTGTACTTCATCCAACAGGGATCTGTTTGTTCTTTCATCAATTCATGGTACTTTTAACATTCTCTTTTAACACAATAACTCAAAAGTATCAATTCTCCTACAATCCTCTTTATTAACTGTCCAGCTGTCATATGCATATGAGGCTATTGAAAATACTAGGGTTTGGACTGGTCTCACCTTAGTTCTCAAACTGGTATCTTTGTCCTTCAACACCTTAATGAGGTGTTGTGCAGCAGATTTATCTAATGCAATACTTCATTTGATTTCTTGATTACTGCTTCCATGAGTTGTGATGGTTGATACGAGCAAAATGAAGTCTTTGTCACCTTCAACCCTTTTCTCATTTATAAGGATGCTGTTTATTAATTCAGTGGTAAGGATTTTGTGGGTTTTTTTTACATGGTGATGTAACCTCCAGCAAAGGCTGTAGTTTTCTTCAATAAAGCACAAGTAGACATCTTTTTGGGGTTCTCTGTGTTCAGCCAAGATCTATCTGCTGTTAGCACTCTAAAATGACTTGTTCCACACCCTTTTCTGAAACCAACTTGATCCTCTAGAAACTCTGTGCCAATGTATTGTTGTAGTCATTTTTGTATTATCTTTAGAAAGATTTTACTTGTAGGCAATATTAATTGTATTGTCCAATGATTTACGTATTCCATTGGGTCACCTCTGTTGACAATGGGAACAAATATGGCTCTCTTTCACTCAGCTGCCAGGTAGCTGTCCTCCAAATTTCTTGGCATAGATAAGTGAGTGCCTCCAGTGCTGCATCAGTTTGTTGACAGATTTCAATTTGTATTTTATCTATTACTGGAGCTTTGTTCTTTGTCTCTGCCTTCAATGCACCTTGAATTTCTTCCTTAGTGAGTCTGTGTATTCCCTCCATCTTCTTCTGATGCTTTTGGCATCATGCAGTATTTTGTCCGAAGATTCCTTCAATATTGTAACTCAAGGTCTGAATTTTTCCTTCAGTTATCACAACTTGAGAAATGATGAGAATTTTCTTCCCTTTGGTTCTTTAATTCCAGGTCTTTGTACATTTTATTATAATATTTTACTTTGTCTTCTCAAACTGATCTTTGAAATTTTGTATTCAGCTCATATACATCCTCATTTCCACCATTTGTCATGGCTAACATAGTAAACCATGTGATTGTCATGTTCAAATACGCCATCTCACCTCAAAAATGCCTTGGATATTGCTATTTATACTTTCCATTTCATTTTTGACAATTTCCTATCTTGCTAGATCCATACTTACTACATTCCATTTTCTGATTATTAATGGATGTTCACAGCTGTTTTTCTTCATTTTGAGTTGTGTTTCATTAGCAGGTCCGTTTTGAGTTGTGTTTCATTAGAAGGTCCCGAAGACTTTACTCCTTTTGCTTCATAATGTTCTGCTCTACTTTAAGGAAGGAGCTGTTCCCTGGTTTTATTTGGAATGCCTTCCAATCTGAGGGTCTCATCTTCTAGCACTATATTTGTCCATTGTGGTTGTTGTTGTTAAGTACCGTGGAGTCAGTTCCGACTCCTAGTGGCTCTGCACAGTGTTTCTGAGGCTGTAAATCTTTACAGGAGTCGAACGCTTCATCTTTCTCCTGCGGAACCACAATATACTGGTGCTTTTCATCATGCTTCAATATTCCATATTCTGTCACTGACAGTGTCCCAGTGCTATTCATAAGGTTTTCAGTGACTAAGTATTTGTAAGTAGTGTGTCTCTTCGTCTTCCTAGTCTGCTTCAATGCTCAGCTGAAACCTGCTACCATGGATGACCCTGCTGGTATTTAAAATACCTGTGGCATAGCTTCCAGAGTCACAGTAATATGCAAGCCACCAACAGTAGAACGAACTGACATATTAGTGGTGTTTGAGTTTTTTATTATAATGAAATTAAATTTTGTTTATGAAATAGTTAATTAAGATGGTGAAATTATGGAATAATATTTTTGTTGTTGTTGTTAAGTAGTGAGAGGCATGTATGTGGTATGAAAACAAGATTCCAAATTCTCTGCTGCATTCCAAGATACAAGACACTATTCTATACTTCTGAATCATGATTATTACAACTTATCATTTAACATTAAATACTTCTCTCTGTGTGGCATTGTAGGATAAGCTCATAAAAAGGTTGGCAGTTCAAACCCAGTAACCACTCATTGAAAACTCTATAGAGGTTCACCTAGAATCTGATAGACTCCATTGCATGAAAAACAACTGGGATAGTTAACGGACATTTTACTTTTCTTCGCATTTCCATTTATCTTCTTCTTCAGTGTTTGCTTTCATTTTCATTATACTGGAAATTCATTTTTATTTTCATAATTTATTTGATCTCCATGTTTGCCTTATTACAATTTCTTCTATAGTATCTCAGCTTTCTTATACATAGTAAGCATTTAAAATTATTTTAAATGTTTAGGTATTTGATTACGTAACATGATACGTAAGGTTTTGTGTCAATTTGACTGGGTCAGGATGCTCAGTGGTTTGGCAATTTTGACATAATAATGTCGTGATGAGAGCTGCTATGAGCAGCCAATCAACTGAAAAGAAGCTTCCTCAGGGGTATGGCCTGCTTGCAATTTACTGGACACTCAGACAAAGCCTCCTTCTTTTTCTTCTGAGTCTGAATTCTGCATCTGGTTCATTGTTCAACCTCTGGTTCTCTGGACTTGAGCCCCTGGCTTGCTCTGGACTTGAGCCTGGCAATCTCACCTGCCGGATCTCCGGCAAATTTTGTGAGTCAACAGCAGCCAGTCATCTCTACCAGCCAGACATTCTGGCCTATTGTCTAACCTGCTGATTTTGTTTCATTGGCCCTACAGAAACAAGAGTCAGAAGCCTGAAGCCTAATATCTGAGCAAATGACTTGGGATGTGCACAACTCCATTGTGGCACTTTGGGTTAATGCACTATACTGCAAGGTTGATTTGAACTGTAAGGTAATCACTTAAAGCTCACCATCTGCTCCTCATAAGCTCTATACAGGGTTGCTATGGGTTGGAACTGACTTGACAGCACTTAACAACAACAACATAACTATGTGAACCATTTCCTTAAAATTAACCTCTCATTATATATACATGTATAAGCTTCACTGGTTTTGCATCTCTAAAGTACACAGACTAAGACAAGTAAGTACTAATTCAAAACATTAAATTTGTTCATTGAACCACATTAATATGTAGAATTGCATACAATTATTATAATTTAATGATAATTTAATGCATTTAAATTCTGCACCAAGCTTAATATAGGTGAAATATTTTTAATATTACATTTTATATAAATGGTGTGCTTAATTAAAAAATAAATTAAAAAATTAAACCAAATCAATAAATTTATAATCACAACTTACTCTTTATCTTTCAGTGTCAACATGTATAACATATAACATGTTTTTGTATAAGTTTTTATAATATCAAGTTGCATATTTGTCCATTGACTGATTAATGACTAAATGTCAATATGTAAAACTCAACAGGTTATTTTTTTTTTTCATTTAATCTCTACTTGCTTTCTAGTCATTTTGCTGACAAATAACTAATTAATAACTAAATTATTAAATAGGATCTTATAGGGCAAATTGAAAATCCAATTCATAATAGTATCCTATATGCAAATGTATGCTGAGCTCTAACAATTGATTTGTAAATAAATTTTTATTAGACTACCTACCATCCCATCATAGTAATCTACCAAGGACTGGCTTCATATTATGTAGATGAACCAATTAGTCAAATATATCATCTCCTTTGTACTCATGTGTCATATTCAGGGAAACACTAATATTTACAGCATATGTATATGCCAGCGGTTCAAACCCACCAGAAACTTCTTGGAAACTCTAGATAGGGTCGCTATGAGTCAGAACAAAATCATCAGTAATTAACAACAACAACATAAGGTTTCTAGCTTGGTAAACTAGAGGGTCCATCAAACGTATGCCAGTTTGCTATAATGTGGTGGCTGTTGTGTTGCTGTGATTCTAAAAGCCATGGTATTTTAAATACCAACAGGGTCACCAAGGTGGACAGGTTGAGCTACCAGACAAGACAGACTAGGAAGAAGAGTCGGACTGCTTCTGAATAGTTCGTTACTGAAAACCTTATGAATAACAGTGGAACACTGTCAGCTCCAGATTATTGAGTATTGAAACATGATGAAGAGCACTGAATATTGTCAGATATACTACCAGAAAATGAGCCACTCAGGTTACAAGGCACTCAAAATGTGACTGGGAAGAGATACCTCCTCAAAGTACAGTTGACCTTGATGACAAAAAAAAAAAAGTAAAGTCAGTGAGACTGTCATTTGCTAATGAGGCACAACTCAAAATGAAGAGGAATAGTTGTTGTAGTTGGTAAGTGCCATTGAGTCGGTTCCCACCCATAGTGACTCTGTATAGGGTTTCCGTGGAGTGACTGGTGAGCTTTAACGGCCGATCTTGCAGTTCAAACGGCTTTGCAGTCTGGTGCATTAACCCACAGCACCACACCAGGATTCCAGGAATAGCTGTGTTTTTGTTGTTG
>NW_006408616.1:4208929-4209491 GCF_000296735.1 Chrysochloris asiatica
ACTTCTGCAAGGAAGACCAGTTATTACCAATTTAATTCAAATTTATGCACCAACTACTAAAGCCAGTTATGATGAAATTGAAGAATTCTAACAACTTCTTCAGTCTGAAATTGATCAAATATGTAATCAAGAGGTACTGATAATTACTGCCTATTGGAATGCAAAGATTGGAAACAAAGAGAAAGGATCAGTACCTGAAAAACATGTCCTTGGAATATAAATGATGCTGGAGACCACATGATAGAATTTTGCAAGATCAATGATACCTTCATTGCAAATACCTTTGTAAACAACATAAACCAACGTACCAACAGGCCTTGGTAATAAACACTGTACACATGGACCTCACCAGATGGAATACACAGAAATCAAATTGACTACATCTGTGGAAAGAGAAGGTGGAAAAGCTCCATATCCTCAACCAAAACAAGGTCAGGAGCAGACTGCAGAACAGACCATCAATTGCTCATATGCAAATTCAGGCTGAAGCTGAAGAAAATAAAAGCAAGTCCACAAGAGCCAAAATATGGCCTTGAATATATCCCAACTGAAAGTAGAGATA
>NW_006408616.1:4217407-4233710 GCF_000296735.1 Chrysochloris asiatica
GTTCACAAGGATTGGCTGGTGGGTTTGAACCACTTATTTTGATGTTAGCAATCCAGTACTTACCCAAAAATGCCACATGACAAAGTCTTATTTCTACTCATTATATCTGATTATCTGATTTCTCATCAAGTCTATACTTCATTATATCCATATTTATTATTTTCATTCATTTATTCATCTTTATATTTATATAATCATCAACTCTTTCATTTATCAAACATTTAGAGAATTATTATACTGTTTCTGACTATATCCAAGGACACAAGATGAATAAAACACGTTCCCTGATTCTCTTTTATGTCCTTGGATTTTCCCTACAAATACTACAAATTAACTTCTCTGTTGCTAATTGAAATGCTTAAAATAAGCTGAATCATAGGGAAAACATTCATTTTTTAAAAACCTATTTAAATAGTAAGGACGAGCTGGGCTGCTAACCCCAAGGTCAGTTGTTCAAATTTACCAGTCGCTCTGAGAGAGAAAGATGAGGCTTTCTGTGCCTGTAAAGATTTACAGACTCAGAAATCAGTCCTTAAATAAATTAAATGAATTAGAAATTCTTGTGTTTTCTCTGCTAATACTAGCAATGGAAAAACCAGTCAGTTAGTTCTGAAACCCAATAATTTACTCTCGCTGAGCTCACCAACCATCAATTGGACATATAAGTGGCTTATTCTCCCAGAATCTCATGAACTGTCCTTTTAACCACATATTATTCTATAACCCTAATTTTAAAAAGGCAACATATGACAATTAAATAAATTCTTATTACTGGCTTATTTTAAGAAACAGGTTCCACGGGATATTCTGGGATCAGTATCATTTGACCTAATAGTCTTATTTGTTCTACATTCATATTGGAGTAATTGACAAGGTGAATAATTATGCAGAAATTTGATGCTGACAAACTGCAAATATCTGCATTCCTTAGGGACATAAAATCATTCAGGATATTGTACTGGCATAGAAAAGTATATCCTCCCCAATGTTATAAAATAGGAGTAAAAGATATGTGCCTTTAGGCAAAGATTCCTATCCCTGAATATCCCATAATCAAATTTTTAATGGAGATAACCATTAAATATAGAAACAAACAAACATTTCTAATTATTGACTTATACACTGCTCCCTTAATCAAAAGAAAAAGAATTAAACATTTTAGCCTTCAGCTTTACATGCTTCTGTGTTCCCTAATATGAAGGTGGTAAAACAATAAAAATATTAAAGATTATTTTTCTAATAAAACTTTGGTATATTTAGGTTATGGAAAAAATTAGAACACAATAAAAGATTTTGATGAAGTTAAACACGTTACATGTTATAATATTATTTAAGTTTTAGTAATCTGAAAAGCTAGCAGTTGACACCCACTAACTGTACCACAGAAGAAAGGTGAGGCTTTCTGCTCCTGTAAAGATTTACAATCTTGGAAACCCTTTAAAGGACTTGGAATTGACAAGATGACAGTCGGTTTGGGCCTTTTGGTTAACTTCTGTAGTGGAGAAGAATGTATTAAAAAGAGAGGCAGAGAAAGAGTCATCATCACCATCACATTTCTTGGACTCAGAGCATGGTACACGTGGTGAGAGAAGAATGGAAGGCATACAGGAGGGCATGGGAACTTATATGAGCTATAGAGTTTGGATTGCAGGCTCTGTGTGGTGTTATTAAATGGTGCTGCTGACTAAAATAGTAAGATCAACTTGTTATTAGAAATACCTCTACATGGGCAATGTGGAAGACTGAAGAAAAACAGGAGAAGGAAGATTAGCTAAACACTACAAGGGGAAAAAAGAAGAAAGCCTGAACTAAAATGAAGATTACACAGGGTAAGTCAGAAAGTATTGCTACAAAAAAATCACAGCAATTGTTATTAAACAAAAATATAAATGAAGCTATTGTTCCTCGACATATCCTCCATCTAGTTCTATACACCTCTGATACTTCTGAATATGGTGTTTCCATCTCTGTCACTTGTCCTCAAATAATCTTTTGTTCTTCAATTTACATCATGCCAAACAGCACTTTCGGCATCCTCAAAGGACGGAAAGCATAATCCTTTGAAATGCTCTTTGAGTTTGGAAAATAAAAAGAAGTCTGAAATGGCAAAATCAGGGATGTAACATGGATAGGATAAGGTTGCCCAAAAAAATTCTCATTGGACAGTCCTTGCTATCCATGAACAATATCACATTGCCATGATAGAAAAAAGTCCTCAGCAAGCCTTTTTCTCACCAATAAAATTTTCAAATTTCTTAACGCTTCTTTATAAAAAGTCCCTGTATTTATTCTGTGTCCTTTGAGAAAATCTATCTAAATTACTCCTTTGGAATAATAAAAAAAAAGTCACCATAACCTCCTGAGTTGACCTCTTGCCTTGAATTGAACTATCCCAGAAGATCCCCAGGAAAACCACTGTTTTGATCCGGTATTTTTTTTTACAAGTATATTACTGTAAAAACTTGTCGGCAACTATCCACTGATCATTGAGACATATGATGTATGAACTGCAATCCAAGTAGCAATACTTTTTCACTTAACCTCATACTTGAGAATACCCCACTGTCATATTTGCTTCTGTATAATTTTATAGCCAAACAGAATTGAACAAAATGCCAACATCAATGGAAAGAGTAGCTTATAATAAGAAATTTTAGAGGAGAATATGATGAGTTTCGAAGAAAAACACATTTATTTTTAAGGAGAAGACTTGATACTATATAACACTCCCTCACATACAAATGTATTGTTAGTGAGCACAACATATAAAACATACAACACTCTCCTCATCTATTGTTGTTGTTGTTATGTGCCATCGAGTCCTCATCTATAGACAATTAAAATTAACAATGCATTGTCATATGCAAACATGAAGAATTTCTGCCTTTGAATTAAAGTGTTGATGAAGAATATTAAGAAGTACAACCAAAATATTCTTTAGAAGTAAGGATGAAAAGACTTCAATTACATGTATTTTGTATATGTTGTGAGAAGAGACCATCTCTTGAAGAAACACATCATACATGGTAAAATAGAGGATCATCAAAAGGGGAAAGCTCTCAACAATATGGACTGCCTGCCACAGTAGCACAAACATAGCAATGACTTCAGTACAGGGCAAAATTGAGCAGTGCTTAGTTCTGTTGTACACCAGGTTGATGTGAGTCAAAACCAGCTCAACAGCATGTAAAGAGACCATCATTATCCAAGCTTCACAAATTAGAAAACACATACACAAGTCATTCTATTTCTTTGTGGTCATTTAATTCTGAAGTTGCATGGTAAATTTAATGCTATGGACAAAGGTGTTTCAGTGTAGAATTTTTATTTTCCATTCAAGAGACGTAGGTTTGAGTCCCAGCCAATGAATGTCATGCATAACCACCACTCATCCATTAGTAGATTGATTGTGTGTTGTTTTGATACTAACCAGGTTTCAACGGAGCTTCTAGAATAAGAAAAACTAGAAACACTGTCCTAGAAATCAACTTCAAAAACTTAGTTAACAAAAACCCCTAGATCACAATCATCTGGTCAGTAGCTACTCATCTGGATGGTGTATGCAAAATAAGGCAGTACTACTTCAACCAATTAAACATGGGGTCAACATGAGTTGGGGGCAAACTAAATGGTGGCTAAAACCAACTACAGAGCCTTGTGGTGTCATCCCAACCCCAAGTCTTATTCCTGCCTGAAAGAAGTGGAGTTTTAAAAAGGGTCTTTTCTTAAAGACTTTGGGTCATCTACTTATAACCATATAATCTTAAGAAAGTAAGTTACTTCTTTATCAGCCTCAGGTATTTTAACATTAAATAGAATAATATACATAACATGCATTCAGCATTACCCAGGACTCTTATAAATCCCCAACCTCTATCAAATATTTTGTGGCAACTACTATTTTTAACTGACCACATATTTGTTAGTTTGTCATACTATGGTGGCTTGCATGTCACTGTGATTTATGTGGCTATGCCATGGATATTTTAAATACCAGCAGGGTCACCCATGATGGACAGGCTTCAGCTGATCTTCCAGACAAAGATAAGCTAGGAAAAAGGAGAAATGGACAACTTCCGAATATTTAGTCACTGAAAACCTTATGAAAAGCAGTGGAACACAGTCAGCACCAGACTACTCAATACTGAAACATGATGAAGAGCACCAGAATACTGTCAAATATACTCCTGGAAGAAATGCGTCTCTGGTTGAAAGGCACTCAAATTACAACTGGGGAAGAGCTGCTTGCTCAAAGTAGAGCTGAACCTTCTGACACAAAAGGAGTAGTTTTAAGCACAACTCAAAATAAAGAGAAACAGCTGTGAACATCCATTAATAATCAGAGCATGGATGTATGAACAGATTCATACTTCTATGAATCTAGGAAAATTGGGAATTGTAAAAAATGAAATGGAACACATAAACATCAATATCCTAGGCATTAGTGAGATGAAATAGACTGGTATTGGCCACTTTGAATCTGACAATAACATGGTTTACTAAGCCAGGAATGAAAAATTGAAGAGGAATGACATCACATTCATCAGCAAAAAGAGAATATCAAGATCTGAACTATAATGCTGTCTATGACAGGATAATAGCCATAGGCCTACAAGGAAGACCAGTTAATATGACTACAATTCAAATGTATGTATCAACCACTAAAACCAATGATGATGACATTGAATTCAGTCTGAAATTGATCAAACATGTAATCAAGATATATTGATAATTACTAGCGATTGGAATACAAAAGTTGGAAACTAAAAGGTCATTGGAAAATATGGCCTTAGTGATAGAAACAATGCTAGAGATATCATGATACAATTTTGCAAGATCAATAGCTTCTGAATTGCAAATACCTTTTTGAAACAACATAAATAATGACTGTATGCATGTACTTCACCGGATGGAATATATACAAACCTAATTGACATCAGTAGAAAGAGACCATAAAAAAGCTCCATGCCATCAACCAAACAAGGCCAGGGGCAAACTGTGAAACAGACCATCAAATGTTCATATGCAAGTTTAGGCTGAAGCTGAAGAAAATTTAAAAAGTCCACAGGAGTCAAAATATAACCTTGAAAATATCCCATCGTAATTTAGAGATCATCTGAAGAAAAGATTTGATGCATTAGACACTAAAGACCAAACACCAGAAGAGTTGTGGATAACAGTAAGAATGTCATAGAGGAACAAAGCAAAAAGTCACTAAGAAAAAAAGTAAGAAGGAAAAGGTCCAAATGGAAGTCAGGAAAGAACCTAACACTTGCCATTCAGATCAAAGATGATAACACAAATGGCAGAAATGAGAAAGTAAAAGAGCTAAATAGAAAAATTTAAAAGGGAGTTCAAGATGACAAAGTCTAATATTATAACAAAATGTGAAAAGATCTGGAATTAGAAAACCGAAGGGGAAGAACACACTCAGCATTTCTCCAACTGAAAAAAAGCTCCAAGCTTTGACTTGCAATATTGAAAGATTCCACGGTGTGTGTAACATGATGGGATGGGAAAAGCACTGGATCTCCAGGTTGGTTTAAACCATAGGTTGCTAGTTCAAGCTCACCATCTGCTCCTTGGATACCCTACACATGGGTCACTATAAATCAGAATTGACTCAACGGCACTTTACAATAATAACATGGGCAAAATATTGAATGATGCCTAAATCATCAAATGAAGATGAAAGGAAAACACAGAGTCATTTGTACCAAGAAGAAATGGTCAATGTTCCACTATTTCTAGAGGTAGCATATGATGAACAGCCAATGATACTGAAGGAAGAAAGCCAAGGGGTATTGAAGGCATTAGCAAAGAACAAGGCACTGGTAATAGATTGAATGCAAATTGAAACATTCCAACAAAATGATGCTCCACTGGAGGCACTCACTCATCTATGCCAGGAAATTTGGAAGACAACTACCTGGACAACTGACTGGAAGAGATCCATATTTGTGTACACTGCAAACAGAGGTGAACCAAAGGAATGCAAATATCATCAGCCAAAATCATTAATATCACATCCAAGTAAAATTTTGCTAAAATTTAAAAAAAAACTACTGCAACTACACATTGACAAAAAGCTTCCAGAGGTACAAGCCGGATTCAGAATAGGACTTGGAACAAGAGATATCATTGCTGATGTGAGATAGATTTTGGTTGAAAGCAGAGAATACCAGAAAGATGTTTACCTGTGCATTATTGACAACGTAAATGCTTTCCATTGTGTCAATCATGACAAACTATGGACAGCATTGAGGAGAATGAGGATTCCAGAACACTTCATTGTGATCATGAGGTAACTGTACATAGACCTAGAGGCAAATGTTCAAATAGAACAAGGGAACACCGAATGTCTTTAAATTTTTAAAGGTGTCTGCCAGGGTTGTATTCTTCTACAATATTTACTTATTCAATCTGTATGCTGAGCAAATAATGTGAGGAGCAGAATTATGAGAATAAAAACATGGCATCAGGATTGGAGGAAGACTCATTAACAACCTGTGATATTCCTATGATACAACCTTGCTAGTTGAAACCCAAGAGGACTTAAAATACTGCTGAAGATCAAAGACCACAGCCTTCAGTATGGGTTACACCTCAATGTAAAGAAAACAAAAAAAACCCTCACTACTGATTCAATAAAATACAGCCTTATAAAAGAAGGTAAGACTGAAATTGTCAAAAACATAATTTTGCTCGGATCAACCATCAACACTAATGGAAGCAGTAGTCAAGAAATAAAACAATGTATTGCATTAGGCAAATTGCTGCACATGACCTCTTTAAATGTTCAAGAGCAAAGACATCACTTTGAGGACTAAGGTGCACTTGACCCAAGCCATAGTACATTCAATAACCACATATGCATGTGAAAGTTGGACAGTGAATAACGAAGACTGTAGAAAAACTGATACATTTAAGTTATGGTGTTGGAGGAGAATATTAAAAATACCACAGACTGCCAAAAAACAAACCAATCTGTGTTGGAAGACATGCAGCCAGAATTCTACCTGGAAGCCTGGATGGCCAGACTTTATCTCTCATATCCTGGAGAACGATATCATGTTTGGTAAAATAAAGGATCACAGAAAAAGGAGAAGACCCCCAACAAGATGAACTGGCACAGTGGCGACAATAATGGGCTCAAACATAGCAATGATTGTGTGGTTGGTGCAGGATCAGGGAGTGTTAGTTCTGGTATGCACAGGGTCTCTGGCACTTAACCCTAACAACAGCTATTTCAAGCAGAAATGCCAACTGGTCTTGTTTCATTAGTCAAGTTTGAACTATCCTGAGATAATCTTTGAATATAGGATTTGTTTACTGGAGATGAATATATATATCAGTGAGTCTGAAAATAAGACCTGACTGTTTAGTATTAACGAACAAACCACATAGCAAGAATAAAATGAAAATCATTAAAGGATAGGGGGAAGATGAAACTTTCTAGTAACTAGATAAACTCAATAGTACAAAATGTTCCAAGGAAGAAAAAGAAAGCAAATACTAACAGTATTTTATTGACTTTGACAATAGAAAGTTAGCGTTCATAATAATTAAATTTTTCATCAATAAAACTGGCATACATTTGAAAATGCAATACAAAGTGTTAGTGAGGATCTAGGCAAATGGAAAATTCACACTTTACTTACAATTCCAAATCCAAAATGTCTTACAATTAGAACAACATAATATCAGAACTCCATAAAATTGTTTTAAGTATAAATTTACGTCTTACATAAAAATTTGATAGAAACCCTTGGTGAGAACACTACAGGTAAAGGCCATTCAGAATTGTTGTTGTGTACTGTCAAGTTTGTTCCAACTCATAGTGATCCTGATTAGGGTTTCCAGGAGTGACTAGTGGGTTTGAACTGCTAACCCTAGAGTTAGCAGTCCAGTGCTTATCGTACAGTACCACACCAGGGTTCCACTTTGACAATATTGGTGGTAAACAGAAAGGTAAAGATTGCTTGTCGTTTGGTGCCGTTGAATTGGTTCAGCCTCATAGCAACCTTATGCAAAACAGATCAAAACACTGAACAGTCTTGAGACATCCTCAAAATTGTTGTTAAGCTTGAGCCCACTGCTGCTGCCACTGTGCCAATACATCTCACTGGAGGTCTTCCTCTTTATTTGCTGACCTTCCACTTCACCCAGCATGATATCCTTCTTCAGGTCCCTCCTGACAATATATCCAAAGTATCAGGGACAAAATCTCCCCATCCTGGCTTCCAAGGAACATCCTGGCTATACTTCTTCTAAAAAAAGATTTGTTAGTTATTCTAGCAGTCCATAGTACTTTTAATATTCTTCTCCAACACCATAATTCAAATGTATCAATTATTTTTTGGTCTTTCTTATTCATTATTCAACTTTCACATACATATGAGGCTAATGAAAATAACATGGCTTGGGTCAGGTGCATCTTAGTCCTCAAACAGACATCTTTGCTCTTGAACACTTTAAAGAGATCATGTGCAGCAAATTTGTCTAGTGCAATGTGTTGTTCGATTTTGTGACTGCTATTTCCATGAGTGTTGATAGTGGATCCAATGAAAATGAAGTCTTTGACAACTTCAATCTTTTCTCCATTTATATGGATGTTATTTACTGGTCCAGTGATGAGGATTATTATTATTATTTTTTTTGTCTTCTTTACATTGAGGTGCAATGCATACTGAAGGCTGTGGGTTTTTTTTAATCTTTATACGTAAGTATTTTTTATCAGTAGGACTTTTATCACTAAGTCTTCTTCATTTTCAGCAATTGTTGAGGAGTGTTTGCCAACAGCTATTCATACCCTAACTGATACGTTAATCTAAATATCATATACCAGGCAATACTACAAAGTAGTCAAGAAGTTTCAAAGTAGCAAAGGCAGTCAGCACTAAAACAAGTGTTGATCAGTTTTCTCAGATAAACTGCAAACCTTCACACCCTGCATTTCTGAATAAAGGAACATTGTTGGAGTCCCATTAGGGCAGAGACACAGCAGTGTAAAAATTCTCTTTTATCCTCTCAGAAAACAAGCTCTAGTTAACTAGGTTTATGTATGGAATGCATCTTGATTTGGAATGGATTACTTCCCCTTACTTCCCTTTTCTCTCAAGGTTATGGGTTACCTATTTTATCTTGTGGACTCTTTAACAACAAAAGTACTTGGA
Organism: Chrysochloris asiatica; assembly: GCF_000296735.1. Taxonomy (NCBI): domain Eukaryota; kingdom Metazoa; phylum Chordata; class Mammalia; order Afrosoricida; family Chrysochloridae; genus Chrysochloris; species Chrysochloris asiatica. The sequence continues at coordinate 4,226,584 of NW_006408616.1, forward strand.
GACACATTTTCAACAGGTCTCTTTCAGCTTAAAAGAGATAAGGAGTCACCGCCTGATGGGTCATCCACTTCCGACAGAGAAGGGTGACCCAGATGATGGGCCCTGATGCCCTCAGCCTTCTTCACTTCAGTAGGATTTGTCTGGCCTTTTTTTGGTTTGTTTCCAATGTAGGTAAATGAGCTCTGCAAATATTAACTGGTGTCAGGCATGCTGTGAGCCTCCTCCTAATGAGGCCCTAAGGATGTAAGCTGGAGGAGCTATTTCAGCTGGTCCAAAGGCAATACCTAACAATCAGACTTTTAATTTCACTTAAGTGCAAACCAGAGAAGGGTAGCCCTGGAAAGCTTTTTAAATATAAAGAAATAAGCTCAAATCATGGAACATAATCCAGTTAATGACACAACGGGGCTTTCACAAATGACCTAAAGCAAATGATGGAGCAAACAATTTTTTCTAAGCCCAAACTAGTCATATGGCTTTAAGAAAGTCTGCTATTTTGAAGTGCTCCTTTGCAGATACATCTTTATTCATCTTAATAAACAGTGGACCTTCTGATCCAGGTTGTGGGAGGTAGCCATATGACAGTGATCTTGATGCCAGAGCTAACTGCAGATGTTGCTTAAGAAAAGGGAAGATCAAACTTCACAAATATTATTTTTCATCTATTTATTCAACTCCTGCATCTGGGCTTTCTAAATTTTAGTTCTCTTTTCTATTTGTAGTCTATGATTTATTTTATATTCTCTGTCTTGTGCATTCATGTCAACTATATCTGGTTTGGGTTATAAACACCTAGAATTCAAGGATTCTGTGATTTAAATGACTCTTCAAAAATGTTTTTCTGATAATGATGATTAATCCCTTCTTAAAAGTTAGTGACAGTCAACAAAAAGATCAAAGTCATGATCTTTTCTTTAACTTCTCATTCAGAAGTTCTCTTTGAGAGTGTCCCTACTTTTAAAGGATGAATGGGTATCTATAAACCTAACTATCTGGAATCCTGGTTGGCATTGTAGGATAAGCACCGGATTGCTAACTGCAAGAATGTTGGTTCAAACCTACCACCCACCCCTCAGAAAACTTAAACACGTAGCTATGACTCAGATCCAATTTGACTGCACTTAACAACAACATCTATCTATCTATCTATCTATCTATCTATCTATCTATCTATCTATCTATCTATCTATCTACTTACCTACCTACCTACCTATCTATCTATAATCTCCAGGCTGAGAAGGCAAGAATAGCTTTGATTCTCCAATATGTGAAATTACAAAAAATGGCAGACATGATTCAAATCATTCACCGAGATAAAATTAATTCAATCAAAAAGAAACAATACAGTAGAAATTAAATTGTATTGTGTATGTCATGGGTTATTATAGTGGATACTTAAAAAAATATATGTGCCCATGGGACAACTAATTTTTCTTTATTTATAGTCTTGGAGACTAATCTCCCATTAGAAAATATTCCATAACTTTGTATCTTTCACTCCATTTTCTTCTATGAGTCCCCTGACACACAATACTGTGTTCTATTACATAGAACACACTGCTGTTGTAAGAGAGATGTAATATCCATCAGTAGCAATTGTAACTGACACTTTATTGTTCAAACATACACACTTCAGAGTGTATAAACTTAAAGCTTTCTTCCACAAATGATGAGTCTAAACATTACAATAATATACTCTTCTCTTTAATTCAAAAGATCATGTATACATATAAATTACCTAATTTCTCACTCCTAGTCATATAATATTCACTTTTTAAACCTAAATAATCATTTAACTTATTTACCAAGGATATAAATAGTAGTGATTTTTCTTTAATCATATGCTCAATGAAATTATGCTAAAGGGTAACATTGTAAACTAGATACACCTAATCCAGTTGCCAGTTATTCTGGATGTTCATGAAGGAAATAGTCAATTTGCATCAAATCCCTATTATGCACTAACTTGCAGGCCACTACTTCTGTGAGCATACAGTATCATGACAAGGTAGCTAAACCAGGATAAACAGATGGGAGAATGGCTTAAGGTCACTTTTCACCTGTGTTACCTGGTGTTGCCTACCTCAGAATAGTACTGCTTTGTTTTCCTTACTATTCTATTTCAAATTGATACAAATTATTAGTAAAAGATAATTAGTATGTTATCTTATTCATCTACCTTCCAAAAAAACAATAGTTCTATAACATCACTATTATTTTAGTGTTATGTTGAAAGGTGTTGAAGACAATTTGTTCTAATTGTTTTACAAATAAAAATATAGAATTGAACATCATACTTAAAAAATATCCTGAGTATAGCTGAACAGTTATTTTTTGTAATATGTACTATTTTTTAGCATAGAGGAAACTGAATAATTTTCCCTAATATTTTACAAATATTATCCTTTATTATTTATTTATAATGAGTATGTAAGTGCGGTTCTGTAAGATAAGCAATGTACTGCTAGATGGCTGTTCAAATCCACCAGCCACTCCTTGGAAACCCTATACATAATCACTCTGAGTTAGAACTGACTCAACAGCACATAACAATAACAACCTATAGACATAAGTGACCCTGATGGCATGGAGATTAATGCATTCAACTGGTAACCCAAGATTGATGGTTTGAACCTACCAGCTACTTACTCTTCATTAGAAAGGTGTGGCAATCTGTGTCCATAAAGATTTATAGCTTTAGAAACCCTGAGTCAATTCTACTCATTCCTACAGGGTGCTGTGAATTGGAGTCGGCCCATTGGCCATGGGTTTGGCTTTGGGGGCTGATGCTGATATAGTGAAGTTCAGAATATCAAAGTGCTATTTCAAAGACCCTTTGGGTACACTTATTTACCATCTGTACTAATTCTGTGAAATAAAATGATATCTATTAGAGAATAATTTATTTTCCTATGAGTTAACATTATCTTTTTCCTGCAATGTATCAAACACCTGTCAAGTGTGTATGACAAATCATGGAATCAGATGCTAATGGAGCTTACACCAAAAAACACAGAACAATCCCTGTCATAAAGGAGCTTATAACAGAAAAATAACCTATTTGGATTTACATATAACACAAATATCACATCAACCATAAAAATCCCTACTTTTTTCTTTGAAAATTAACTCTGTATCATTACTATGTAGATTACTGATGTTTACTATTCCCATGGATTTAGACACTGCTTTTGCACTCGTTTTCACGGTTCTAACAGACAAAAACGTAGAGCTAGATCTATGTGCTATTTCTACTGCATAAATTTTGAATCATGAATAAATACAAAATAATTTGGAGGTGGCAAGATACCATTTATTATTCTATTTGGAAGGCATTTGTTGGGTACTCACTGCATGTCATCTACAAGGTTAGTTATAGTATTGAGAGAGTTGAAGCAAAAGGGAGACAGAAAAGTAAAGTTACAACTTTAATAGAATTAAATTATGATGAAAGTGGGCTTTCCAGATTAGAGGTCCTCTGAGCTAAGTCTTAAAAGAATGCAAGCATAGCAGGAGGTCAATATGAAAGACACTGCAGGTAGACAAAGAACATAGGGAAAAAATGTGGAAATGAGGCATATTTGATAAATAGCACTAGACTGGTGTGTGGGTGGATCCTGAAAGAGCCAAATTTAGGGAAGAGAATGAGAGGACAAAGAGAAAGAAAGGATGACTGACGAGAACAGTTAGAGGAATAAAGAGTGCTTAAATAATGAAGGTGTTTTAAGGCATGCTAGGAGTTTGGATTTAATCTAAAAATTATGGAAATCTATGAAAGGATTTCCTGCAAAACAAAGATAAGATCATATGAGGAGCCAGGTGAGATGTGGCAAACATATATAAAGAACATTTTACTAGAGAGAGTGAAATTATCATAGGGAGGAGTAGGGAATATTAGGATTTAAATGAATTAAAGTAGTGAAAGAAGAGATGAAGAGGAGGGGATGGAATGAACAGGTTTACAAGCAAAAATTGACAAGATTTGATAATATTGGATGTGGAATAAGTGCAGTAAGTAAGTTGGGAATGAGATCCATATTTTGACTGAGTGTCCTTTGTAAGGAAGATGTGGAAAATACAAAAGGAGAACTTTTAGTTGATATATTTCTTTATTTGGAGAAAGGAAAAAGCTTGGTGAAGAAAAATGAATTGTTGAATACACATAATATTTGAGTTATCTGTGAGATATTCAAGTGAAATGTTCAGTCCATCACTAGACAGACAAGGCTGATAATCAGTAGAGATAGAAATATAAGTACGTCTGTTATTAGCAAATAGATTAATACTTAAAATCTTAAACATGAATGAGATTCTCTGGAGTAAGAGCAAGGAAGTATTAATATTACTACAGGTTTCCAGGTTTTCCAAGCATTGTATAATGATGCTATTGTTGTTGTTAAGTGTTGTTGCGTTGGTTCTAACTCATAGCGAACTTGTATAGGGCTTCTGAGGCTGTAAATTTTCATGGTAGCAGAAAACCTCATCTTTCTCCCACGGAATGGTTGCCAACATCAGGGCTTCCAACATCAAGTTCAGCAGTTTGAAACTACCAGCCATTCCATGGGAGAAAGATGAGGTGTTCTGTTCTAGTAAAGATTTACAGCCCCGAAAACCCTACACAGTGCCGTCCAGTAATTACGATTCATAGCAACCCTGTACAGGGTTTTCGAGGAAAAGCTAGTGAGCTTGAACCACTGACCTTGCATCTCAAACTGACCTTGTGGTCCAGCACATTAACCCAGAGCACCACATCAGGATACATATATATCATACATACATATATGAGTTCTGGTGTGACACTGTAAGATAAACACTGGACCGCAAGGTCAGTTTGAACAAGGATAATCATTCAAACTCACCAGCCGCTCCTTGGAAACCCTATACAGGATTGCTATGAGTTGGAACTGACTTGACGGCACTTAACAACAATACCATGCATATTTTATATAAATATACATCTTGATGAAACAAATTTGGAAAATCATGCATAATATGAGGGCACTTCAAAAAGTTTGAGGTGAATGAAATCAAGAAATAGCAAAATTTCATTATCTTATCATTCCATTTTCCCCAAAACTTTTAGAAGTGCTCTCATATGTGCCTTTCTTGAAGTATTAAAATGAATCCTAAATCTATTAAATGCTCTATAGAATGTTATTTTAGTTTAGCACAGTATTAGCTAACCTTATTTTACCTAGGAACCTCTTCCAGACATATCTATTGAGAATCTGTAGAACTTGTCATCTGTGGAACTGGTAGGCAGAGATAAGCTTAACTCTGTATTGAATGTTGAGCAGATAAAACCTTCAGAAACACTACTGTGATTTCTGCTGACCCTTCTCATCCTACTCCTGGTAATATTATGTTGACATTTCTCCTTCCACTATTTCCCTGCCATTCTGAGATGTTTAGTTCAAAACATATCATGAAGGAAAACTTTTTTTAAAATTTTATTTTAATGTTTCTCTGTTAGGTGAAACTGTAAAAGGTACACATTTTCTGTTTTACTAAGAATGACAACTCATTATTCTAAATAGCATTTATTTTCATTCTGATCAGCTGCACCTACAAGAGATCACCATTTATTTAACAAACATGACTGAGTATTTACTATGTGTTGGACATTGTTTTCACAGTACTTTACAAATAAGTCAAAAAGTATTGCTACAAAATTATTTTTTAAAACTTTATTACACAAAATGTGAAGCTATGGGGGAGAACTTCCTGTAATATGACCAACTAGGCAGACACCCTTCCCAGATTGTCTACAGCAAAGACACAAAAGACCAAATGAAACAGAAACAGATAATCCTGGGACTTAGAGCTTCAGAGGAAAAGATATAGAAATGGATAGAATACCAACTAGAAGAAGAAGCTAAACAAAAAGTAGGAGAACTGTTACTTGCCTGCCAGCACAGCCATTTTAAACTTTTTCGGGCAGTTGTTGGATCAAGACAGAAACCTAATCACCAGATCTGCTTACCCAGAACCACACAAGTACCCACACAAGTACTGGCACCCAGAACGGTGCAATCGTCCCATTGTTTCTCACAACCTCCTGGTGACCAGATGCATGGTTAGCCTCCACTCCCACCCACTCAGCAGAATTAGTAATACCTGATGACAGAAACCCTGCCCCCATCAGTCCTCTAGGCACGCAATAATTACTTTTAGAAACAGATATCCTAATCAAGCCACACTTCCAAGTAAGGAGCTCCAACAACAGACACCTAAGCTCACAGGAACTCCTAGAACCGAACATCCTTCCCCACATATTGGGTTCCGTTCCTACAAAGGTTTCTCCTTTCTGTACTGTACCCACCCATGTATTTGTTTTTCGTTGTTTGTTTTTTTTCCTTCATTTTCTCCCTTCCATTATTATTTTGTTCTTTCTGTTTTTCGTTTCTTTTTTGTGTGTGTTTCTTTTTCCTTTATTCTCAGACTCTTCTTTTTCTTGTTCCTTCTTTAGTTTTTTTCAATTATTAACATAGTTCATCTTTCCCCTACCTCCCTAGTTTTGTTTTCGTGGGGTTTTTTCCTTTATTTTTATCTTCTCTTGTTTTTATTTTTCATTCTTAATATTTGTGACCACCATTAATCTGTCAGTTTGTCATACTGTGGTGGCTTGTTAGTGGTTGGGATTCTGAAAGATATGCCACAGGTATTTTAAATACCAGCAGGGTCACCCATGGTGGACAGGTTTCAGATAAGCTTCCAGATGAAGACAGACTAGGAAGAAGGAGTGACAAACTACTTCCGAATATTTAGTCACTGAAAACCTTATGACTAGCAGAGAAACACTGTCAGATATACTGCCGGAAAATGAGCCCCTCAGATTGGAAGGCACTCAAAATGTGACTGGGGAAGAGCTGCCTCCTCAAAGTAGAGTTGACCGTGATGCCACAAATGGAGTAAAGACCATGGGAGAAAAACCCGCGGAAACTTCATTTGCTGATGAGGCACAACTCCAAATGAAGAGAAACAGCTGTAAACATCCATTAAAAATCGAAACATGGAATGTATGAAGTATGAATCTGGGAAAATTGGGAGTTGTCAAAAATGAAATGGAATGCATAAACATAGTGAACTGACATGGACTGGTATTGGCCATTTTGAATCTAACAACC
>NW_006408616.1:4236468-4250692 GCF_000296735.1 Chrysochloris asiatica
AGAAGTAGATAATGCAATGAAAGGGCAAAAAAAGTAGACTTGAAGCAATGAAAGACAAAATAAGTGAAACTTAATGAATCTGCTAGAGGAATATTCAGAAAAAAAACTGCAAATAAAACAAAAGCAAGCAATCTTAAGAACTATGTGGAACACCATCAAAAGTAGTAAGTAATGTATGATAGGAATGCTAGGAAGAGACTAAAAAATAAAATAATAATAATAAAAATAAAGCAGAGAGTACTGTCAAATGGTTGTTTTGAAGAAAACTTCCCTAATATGAAAGATGAGAAGATATGTATTCAAGAAGCTCAACAAACTCAAAATTGTATAGAACTCCAAAGAACCACTAGAAGATATCATAAGCAAACTTTACAAAGCCAAAGAAAAGGAAAGAATCCAGAAACCAGCTTGGGAAAAAGGGACAGAGACCTACAAATGAGAACTAGTAAGACTAAGCTCTGATTTCTCAGCAGAAACCATGCAGACAAGAAGGCAATAGAATGACATATATAAAATTCCAGGAAACAAATTGAAGCTATTGTTGTTCCATATGGGTCTATATACCTCTCTGAAGGTATGCTTCCACCTGTCTGAGTCTTCCCCAAAGAATTATACACGCTTCAACTTATACCTCATCAAAACAGTAATTGTGGCATGCTCTAAGGATTCAAATTGCGTTCTTTGAAATGTTCTTTGAGTTTGGGGAACAAAAAGAAGGCTGAAGATCAGGGCTGTAGATTAGATGGGGTAAAGTTTAGCAATAAAATGATTACAAGACAGCTCTTGCTACTCTCAAAGAATGAGGAGGTACATTGTCATGGCAGAAAACAATTCCTCAGCATAGCTTTCCTCATCTTTTCTCACCAATGAAAATTTCCACTTTCTTCAAATTTCTTCATAAGTAGCCCCCCATGATTATCCTGTTTCTTTCAAGAAAATCTATTAAAATTACCAGTTTGGAATCTGAAAAAAAAACAACATTAACCATATACTTCTGAGCTGAATTTATCTGGCCCTGCAGAGCCCCTTGGAAGCAATTATTTTGATTAGATCTTTAAAAAATTATTTGAAGACACCTTCACAATATTAAGACAAGTGTATCACTGAGAGAACTTGTCTGCAGCCATCCACCAGACATATTTTAACATGTTAAACTCATGCATGTATGGACTGGATTCCTACCAGCAATACTGTCTGCTTTGGTGGTGGTTATGTGCCGTGGAGTTGGTTCCGACCCATAGCGATCCTGTACAGGGTTTCCGAGGCTGTAAATCTTTACGGGAGCAGAATGCCTCATCTTTCTCCTGTGGAACAGCTGGTAGTTTCGAACTGCTGACCTTGACGTTCGCAGCCTGATTCGTAACCACTACGCTACCACAGCTCCTCACTGTCTGCCTTACCACCATGTAGTTCATTTACTCACCCAAAAGATCATATGGGGAAAGAACTTTTACATATCCCAACTTTGCAACCTAAAGCTCAGCGAGATCAAGGAAAGTCATTGAGCCAGGTTCAAATGCAGGCAGTTCCAGGATCCACAGGTCATTTTCCTAAATGCCTCTCATGGCCAATGCATAAGTCGGCTATCTCTTAGAAAGAAACGATATGTTGCCTGGATTGATACCACCTCCTTTCTGCATTTTGGTAGCACTATATTTGGACTTCAAACCTCAAGGTCAGCGATTCAACCCTACCAGTTGTTCCTCAAAAACGCTATACAGGGTCTCTATAAGTTGGAACCGACTCAACAGCATTTAACAGTAATAACATAAATTTGGAATCCTGGAGTGACACACAACACTGGACTGCTTGATGCAAGGTAAGTGGTTCAAACCCACCAGCCACTCCTCGGAAACCCTATAAATAGTTGATATGAGTTGGAATCGAGTCTATAGCACTTCACAACAACAACAACATGTATTTTGGAAAACCAGTTGAACTGTCAAGAATAATTTAATCTAAACTTGTTTAATTAAATTGTCCTTCCATGGAGAGATTTTGATTGATTCAAAATTGTACTAATACAATCTTTGCTACACTTTATTTTCTATTGTAGTAAATAACAACAAAGCTAGGGTGTATTCTGTTTTTCTTGTACTAAATGTGTGTTATTGCCATTTACAAACTCATTTAGTACTATTCTTATCATTGGGACTTGTTTATTTCCTTTTTGAAAGATATTGCATTGTTTCACCAGGAATAAAAAAAAAAAAGACTTCAATAAAAATAATTGCAAGGAAGTGGCAAAAAGATCAATGACCTGTAATTTATATTTCAATAGAGATACTAAAATAAGCTGCTTTTACTTTTGATTTATTTTAGAAGATGGTTTTAAAGCCATCTTTTGACAGCTACTACAACCCTATACTAAAGCAGAAACTGCTCTGAAAAAAAAAAAATCACTTTCCCAAAATATCAATAAAATGAGCAAGAAAAATTAGCTTCACAGCAGGCCACTTTAATGAGACACAGAAGCAAATCGGACAAGCAGATAATATGATGCCTTTTGGAATATAATAGAGAATAGAATTAGCAAGTATAAAAGAAGTCCCATCATTGTGCAAATCAAACTCCCAGGGTGGGAAGAAAATCTTATACATGTACGGAAAAATGGGCAGGCAGGCATGTACCTATAAGTACTAAGGATTCATTCTTATGCATGTATTTATGTATATAGATGCAAATGTGTCCATATATATTATCTTATACAGAGCCTAATATTCTAACTCTATTGTGAACAACAGCAAATAAACATTATTACTACACTCTGAATTTCCATGGGAAAAAAAAAGAGAGAGAGAAGGTATGTGCAGCTCTTGAATATAATGTTAACGTTTTCCAAATAACAAACCAATTCTTTTCCAAAAAATGAAAGCACATTTTAAAGGAAAGTGAAATGATTCTTATAAAGAAAGATAACAAACTACATAAAAGTAAAGGCTCCCTCAAGATTAAAATATTCTTCTCAAGTAAATAAAAGTCATTTTTATTATAACATACATAAAGATCACCAATTTTGGCTATATTCTCACTTGAAGAAAATGAGGTACTGATCTCTAAATGTAATATTTAATATTCTATATTCCTATGTGTGCTAATGCATGAGACCGCAAAGTCATTTGAACTGCAAGGTCGGTAGTTTAAGCTCACCAGCTGCTCCTTGGAAACCCTATACAGGGTTGTTATAGGTCGGAATTGACTTGATGGCACTTAACAACAACAACAACAAAAGCAGGAAAACTGGTGTGACACTGTAGGATAGGCACCAGACAGCTGGTCACAAGGTTGATGGTTCAAACCCACCGCCACTTCTTGGATATCCTATACAGGCTCACTGAGTCTGAACCGCCTCAACAGAACTTAACAACAATAACAAAGTGGGAGAAAGAAGAGGCTTTCTGCTCCCATAGAGTTTTACAGCCTTAAAATCCCTGTATAGGGTCGCTGTGGGTTTGAACCAACTCAACAACACATAACAACATAACTCTAAAAGAGATATCTTACAGAACATGTCAATAACTTTTTTCAATTAACAGATTCACTTCAAACAATTATTGTAAAACTTCTTCATTAACTCTAAGGCAGGTCATGAAGACTCTGGGTGTAAGTCATAACAGTAAATTTGTACTCCACATCAGTTTCTTAGAGGTATTTTATGATAGTGATATTTCAAAAGAAACCATTATACAGAATTGTTTTCACTAGTTATTATCTTCACAGTAGATATTCTGAAGACAATGAACAATTTAAGCATCTTGCCACACAATGCATTTGATGCTAACATAAACGTAAGTTTGGTTACTGCCCTCTTTGTTTGCTTAACATTTATTTTATAGAAATTTTATGTCTAACACAAATTTAAAGACAGAAAGTGAGACAAAAAAAAAGGAAGATGAAAAGTGCAGTTGTCCTGTAGTTTGAAATCTAGATTAAAATTACATATGTAATGATTCCAGCCTCAGACAAGATATTGCCATAAGGGAGGTTGAGGCCTTCTAGCCCTTTGTATAAGAAATCCTGGTGGCATAGTGGGTTAAGTATGGCACCTCTAACTGAAATGTAAATGTTTCAAATCCATTAACTGCTCCAATGGGAGGGGGGCGCGCAATGAAGCTGTCTGCTTTCATAAATATTTAGTTTCGAAGCCCAAAAGGGCAAATTTAATCTGATGGGTTTGAACCACTTATCTTTCAGTTAGAAGCCCAATGCTTAGCCTAGTATACGACCAGAGCTTCTTCTCCTCACGTCTCACTGTGGAGTCCTGGGGTGTGGTGCTGTGAGATAAGCACTCAATAGCAAAGTTGGTATGAAACTCAAGATTGGCAGGTAAAACTCACTAGCTGCTCCTCAGAAACCCTACAAAAAGTCGCTATGAATCCGGACCAACTCAGTGGCACTTAATAGCAACAACATTAGGGTCACTATGAGTAAGAATCTTCTTGACAACAGTGAGTTTGAGAGTCCTTGAAACATGCAAATCTTACTATAGATATGTAATATGCTGTATATCAGACTGACCTAAGCTATGTCACAACATCCCCTCTCTCCTCCTCATCCACACTGACCAATTCCACACACGTTCACCTATTTCAAAGACTGGTGGATTGAGCCTATTAGATGGATGTATATTTACCTTCACCACAAAAGGCATCTTGGGAGAAAAAGATAATGGAAACTCATAACCTGTCTATGAACAATAAGTTAGTTTTGGAAGAAACTGGCACTTTTAAGTACAGCATGATATATGGCTTAAGATTGTTTCCTGACCCCACAATTTCTCTCAGGGGAAAGAAAACAGGCAAAGATAAAAATGAAATAAAAGGGTTGTTTCACAAAATTCACAGAAATATTAAGAACAACAAGAATTGTACATGTGAAGAATGTGTAAAAGGCAAATTATTTGTTTTATATATGTTTATCACAATTTTTTTAAATGTAAAAAGAGATATGTTGTTGATCTCTAAGCTAAAGTCACACTAATAAATGGAAGTGGTAGGAATGATAATAATAAAATAAGCAATAAAAAAACCCACAAGACAGATCTCCTTTGCAGCAGTGCCCTGAGCAGCTGGCAACATCAGTGAGGAGATACTAACCTTGTTCCACATCTGCAATCTGTAAGGAAGTCACAGGTTAGCTGGTAGCATTGCTACATTATTCAGCACAGAAGTAGAGAAACAGCAAATACTGCACAATTTTCCATATCTGTGAGCATATGTGAGTCACACTCACTGATGGGAAGATGACAGGAAAAAGAATTTGTATCATTACATTTCCAGACAAGGAAACCTAACTTTGCCCAAAGACAAATTCAACAATATGAGGGAGCTTCAAAGAGTTCATGGCAAAATGGAATTGAAAGATAATGGAATTTTTCCTTGAACTTTTGGAATCCCCCTTTTATATGAGATGCATGAATACAGCCTTGTCCTTAGGACCTCCATCATGAGTAGTTGTTTAAGCGTTTCTCTCAGTCCAATGCAAACTTCATCTCCCCAACACATGTACACATTTATTTATTTTTGAGCCATAAAATTCGAAAACCAATGAAGTACTTAGTTTCCATTTGAACAAAATACCTCCATGGTTTTTTATACACAAATTATCAAGTACATTATGAATACATATGGCACAAAATACTCTTCCCAATTATCAAAAATAATGGAATTTGGCTTTCACTAGATTATTTAGTCTACTAGCCAAAGCAATGCTCTGGATTCAGAGGACATAGCATATTGTAAGGCCACTAATGAGAAACATTTGCCAAGTCACTGCATCTACACTACTTCATCTACAACATCATTATAAATTTATGTTGAATTTGGGGCTAATTGCACCTGCCTTCAGACCTCCACAAAGAAGAAATGTGGTTTGGCACACAGCTACTATATAGAAGCACCATTTTGAGCTGTGCATGGTCCTGTAAAATTCCAGAATACAATGACACTGGTAAGTTTCATTGCTAAATTTGAGTGGCCTAGAAACAGGACAAAATTGAAACCTGAGTTAATTTCCCACATATTTTACCTGGAAGCCTTTTTCCTCTGCTCCACCCTAAAATTTTTTGGACAAACTCCTAGTGTTACATTTTTTGTCTGGTGCTTTATTTAGTCAGTCAAAAGACATTTTTTGAGCTTTTATTATTGTTTCCCAGCATTTTACGAGGCAATAGAGAAAACAAATAAATTACAGAATTTGCTTTCCAATAATGTCACTGGGGGAGAAAACTTTATATATAAAGCAATTATAATAAAGGATGTTTAGCAGTAGCATATGTATATTTGTTGTTGTTGTTCTTGTTGTTAGGTGCCATCAAGTCAGTACCAACTCATAGTGACCCTATGCACAACAGAACAAAACACTGCCCAGTCCTTGGCCAACCTCACAATTGCTGCCATACTTGAGGCCATCAATGCTGCCACTTTGCCAATCCATCTTGCTGGGGGTCTCCCTTTTTTTCTCTGACCCTCCACCTTACCAAACATGATATCCTTCTCCCGGAACTGGTCCCTCCTGACAATATGTCCGAAGTATGAGAGACGAAGTTTGATGATCATGGCCTCCAAGGAGCACTCTGGCTGCAACTCTTCCAATGCAGATCTGTTTGTTCTTTTGGCAGTCCATGGCACTTTCAATATTCTCCTCCTTCTCTATGTTGTTGCTAAGTGCCATAGAGTTGATTCTGACCCATAGCGACCCTGTACAAGGTTTCCAAGGAGCAGCTGGTGAACTCACAGCGCCACGCCAGGACTCCTACTGTATGGTGCTACAGAAATACATCAAGAAGAATCACCCGTCTTGCTCTGATTGAGTATATCTGATTTTACAGAGAAAGTGATATTTGAGTACTGAAGGCAATGTTGGAATTTAGAAGATCTTCTAAAAAAGCTCAGGACTTGTCTGTCTGTTGGTCACTTGGACAAACTATGGTGGTTTGCACGTTGCTGTGATGTTGCATGTTATGCCATCAGAATTTCAAATACCAGTAGAATCAAGCCTGGTCGACAGCTTTTGGTAGGCTTCCTAAGTAAGACAGACTAGGAAGAAAAGTCTGCTGATCTGCTTCTGAAAGTTCCTGCCTCCGCAAAATAACCCTATGTATCTATAGTGAAATGAGTTCCTTTATGTGGTTTTTGCCTTGGCTCTTTGTGATAAAACAGCTTTAGAGATTTCCCCTTAATCCCTGAGGATTTACCTTTGCCATAGTTTTCTACACCTAAGTGTTTTTAGATTTTCTGGGTAAACTGTAAACAACTTGGTTTCATACTTTTTGATGGACTATGACCAGCTTGCTTTGTGATTGGTATGTACCTTGTAGCACTTGGTCAATAGAAGATGCGAATGATGTAAATAGACTATGTAAATAAAGTGTCTGTGGCCTACTATGAGGGGATTGGTTTGCTTGCTGGGAGGGAATACACCTTAAAATTGACAATGAGTTCTATATATATATGAAGCCAAAACCATACAGGTTTTTCAAACAGTAAGAAGCAGGAAGAAAAGTAGAAAAAAATTAAAACAGAGAGAGAGAAAAAAGAGGCAAGAAAACACCTAGAACAGTATTAACACAGGTCAAAGGCTGTAACACTCAAGACAGCAACAGGCCTGTGCTCAGTGGGCTAAGAGGAGACCTGCAGGGCCAACAGTTTCTGAGACAGCTGTCCTGCACTGAAGAGGTCAGACTTTGTCTAAATGTTTCCTGATCCTGATCCTCAGGATTAGCCTGTTGATCCTAATACCCAATTAATTATACCCAGTTATGGTATGGAAGTGGTTACGAGTTGGACTGCCAACCTCAAGGTCAGCAATTCAAAACTAACAGCAATACTGCAAGAGAAAGATGAGGCGTTCTGCTCCCGTAAAGGTTTACAGTCTTGGAAACCCTGTGCAGGGTCACTATAAGTCGGAACCAACTCCACAGTACTTAACAACAACAACAACATGGTGTTGGAGGAGAATATTGAAAGTGCCATGGGCTGCCAAAAGAACCAACAGATCTGTATTAGAAGAAGTGCAGCCAGAGTGCTCCTTGGAGGCCAGGATGGCTAAACTTTGTCTCTTATACTTTGGACATAGTATCAGGAGGGACCAGTTGCTGGAGAAGGATATCCTGTTTGGTAACGTGAAGGGTCAGAGAAAAAGAGGAAGACCCCCAAAAAGATGCATTGGCAAAATTTCAGCATCAGTGGACTCAAGCATGGCAACAATTGTGAGGTTGGCCCAAGATCAGACAGTGTTTCATTCTGTTGTGCATAGGGTCGCTATGAGTCGGTACTGACTCGATGGTACCTAACAACAACAACAAATTATCTCTTTGATAAGCCACTTCATTCTAAGTATGGTCTGTGAGATCTGTATGACAACTGCAACAAATTAATGAGGAAAGAACCGAAGTAGAGGTGCAGGGGGTGGAATGGCTGATAGCAGAATTGGTAAAAAGGTTGGCCAGTGAAGGTATGTCTGACCTGTGACTTGCCTTGGGACGTTCTTGATTTGCATCACCTGTCCCCACCCCTACCCAATGTTAGACAGTGTCTGATTTTACTACTTCCACCGTTTCACAGGATCATAACAGAAAATTATAGACTACAGTGCTGAAAGATGAGGTTCTTACATAGTAAGGCACTCAAATTACAATGTCCACAAAAAATGGCTGGAATATACAAATGATTGTGAGGATAGGGCAGAACCAGGTCATGTTTCATTGTCTTGGACAAGGCATCACCATGTGTTTGAGCTGACTCAATGGCGGCTAACAACAACTTAAGAGAGTATGAGCAGTCCAAAACACAGAAGAGAATACATGAGACATGAAAGAAAAAGAAAACACAGCATATACAAAGAATGACAGAATATCCGTTCAGAACTAAAGAACTCTGTGTGTGTGTGTGTCTGTTTGCAAATGGTGTAAACAACTTGACGGATGGGAATGGGAAAGAATTACAGGCCCAAATATAAAGTGACTTCTTTGATACACCGACAAGTTTAGCTTTAATAAGCCCTGGGGAGTCATAAAAAGATTTTAAGCAAGGGAGTACTGTGGTAATATTTCTGTTCGGGAAGTTTCCATGTGGATTGGAGTAACTGAAGGAGGGAAGTCAATAAGGCAGGTAGTTCACAAACATAGGCAGCAGCTCCTTCCTTGATAGAAAAGGGGAATATTTTTGAGGAAAGGACAGAAGGATGCAATAGGTAGTCCTTATTGTGGTGAAAATATCATATTTTAAATGTCAGAAATTCCAATATAGAGTTTTTTTAAAAAGCAAATAAATGCACCCAATTATGCTATGACAATATAAATTTCTCAAGAGAATGAAGAATATCATCAATTCCTGGGGGCAAGGATCCTAAATCTTTATTATTATATCCTCAATAGGAGTTCATTAAAAGCACACCTTAGGAGTCTTTTCATAAAAATTAGGTGTTTCCATTGGAAATATTACTTTCAACTTTAATTATAACAAAAATTTCAGAAACCAAAAAGGTTTATTGAGGTGAGAAAGGGTAAAAAAAAAAAACAGAAAAGAGAGAAACTGTGAAGTTGAGTGACAAAAGGCTTGGTTCACAGAATTTGCAGAAAGACTCGTACCTCTCCTTTCACCTCATCTAACCCATCACCAACATCCCACCCTCTCACACATGTGTACACTGAGTTTTGAGTCATAAATCTTGTAAAGTCTGTCATCTGACAGCCTAATAACATGAAAGGAGGATCTGCAAACAAGATGGTTGTGAGCCATTGTTCATGACCCTGAACAAATCAGGGCCTGGCTCTCTTTGCAGTTTAGAATCTCCCCTTTAATCACTTCACCAGGCAGATTGATGTGACACTAAAGAAATAAACTAAAAGGTCTCTATTTTTCAGCTATCTACTAGTCTCATTTACTCTTGCCCTAACAATTTAGTCAAGCTTGTCATATTTTGAGGTCTGATCAATGTATTAATGAGGGGCAGCTGATAGTCCGACCTTCCTTCCCCCATATTTGTTATTCACAGGAATGCAACCTTTTCCAGCTTTCTACCTGGTAATCATTGAGAAGTACTTAGATAACTACATGGTGAGGTTAAGGGCTAAGGCAGAAGTTATCAATCTTGGATGCGTTATATACGAATCGGGCTGCTAATCTAACGGTCAGCAGTTCAAATCTACCAGCTGTTCCACAGGACAAAGATGAGGCTTTCTGTGCCCATAAAGATTTACAGCCTCGGATACCCTGTACAGGGTCACTATGAGTTGGAACCAACTCCATGGCACATAACAACAACAAACACACATACATACATTTACACAACTATATCACCTGTAGAATTTTGGTGGTGGTAGTGGTAGGGGAGGGGAATGTATTTTAATGCAGAAAGGTAGACCTTAAACCAGACATAATAAATCAGAATTCTCTGTACAGGGCCCAGGCATTTTTATAAAGTTCCTCATAAAATTTATTGTTCATTCATAGTTAAGTGTAAGATGGTATCACCTTCTTATGCAGCTTTCACCACTTGTGGTTACTGATTGATGCATAAAGAAATGTTTCATTAGCGACGCATGCAAAAATATAGATCATCAGGAACCACCAAGGCCTAGTGAATCAGAATTTCTAGAATCAGGACACAAAATTATTAGTTTTGGCAAGCTACTTGGATAATGTTTACAATCACCAACTATTAAGTACTATTGCTATAAAGGTTAAAAATATCTGGTTTGTTTTCTTACTGTATAAACTCAAGAAGTTATTACCAATATTTGGGAAGAAGAGGAAACAGGGCTGTCGGGGATGGGGAACACACTGAAATCATACCATTACTATCATAGATATTAGTGAGGACAGAGAGTGAAAGAAAAGAAAGAAAAAGAAAGAGAGAGAGAGAATGGGAGAAAATAAATGTTTCCTGCCTTTATAGATGAAATAGTATGCAGTGGGGAAAAATAATAACTAAGAAACTTATAACTGCGAACAGATTAAGAGAGAGAAAAGTACAAAAATATTAATGGGATGCACAGCAGTTTGCCTTTTTAAACAAATCATACCCCTGGAAGTACCTAGTCAGAGACCAGGAACTGTTTACTGGGATATAAAACATTCTTTAACAGACTGCATTTCAAAGCTCAAAAGTATATTCCACAGGTATCCTAAAACTAAATAAAGAATAAACATCATCAACTTTGCTAATTTTGGTTTGAATTATACTTGAAATGCATTATGAAGAAGTTCAATATTTAATTTATTTTTTATTTTAATTTAAATACTGAATTAGTTGATAAAAGTACCATGTTCCTCCAATTTTAATCTTATATTTTGTCTTCTCAGCTTTCCATTTATTTAGTTTTTTAGCACTCTTCATATAACAAGAAGACTTTTTATAGCAGTTTATTGGATAATATTTTCAGTTAAACTTGAATGAAAGTGGTGGCTGTGTGCCGTGGAGTCAGTTCTGGCTCATAGTGACCCTGCATAGTGTTTCTGAGGCTCATCTTTCTTCTGCAGAACAGCTGATAGTTTAGAACTACTGACCTTGAGGTTAGCAGCCCGATTCGTAACCACTACCCTCTCACACATGTGCACACTCGTAAAAAACAGAAAAGTGAAAAACTGTGAAGTTAAATGGCAAAAGGCTTGGTTCACAGTATTCCAGAAAGACTTATGCATTGCCTCTAATTTCACCTCATGTAACTGATCACCAGCATCCCATCCTAATAATATAAAAGGAATATATGCAAACAAGACAGTACATTAATCCCACAACACCACACCAGGACTCTTGGTCTTTGTAAACTCCTACCAAACAATATTTTTGCCCTGATGGGTAAGAGAAGGTGGGAGAAGATGCTGACAGGATAATAGGATTCAAAACAGAGTTAACTGTGATTATAAAAACATGGGAGTATAATGTATGTAAAATGAGCCATCTCAGAAGCAGGAATGGGGGAATTGCACTATCATCAAAGAAGAGGTAGGCATGTCCTTTATACCTTGAGATCCCTGCACATTGAAACTCCTTCACCCATGGACACAAAGCTGTGACCCCAGAGGAGTGGCAGAGGAGCAGCAGTAGCAGAACCAAAAGTCAGAGCATGGGACAGAGTAGTGAGCTTCCCAGTCCATGGAGCAACTAAAGTCAATGACTTTGGGCAGGAGGCTTGCTTGCAGAGTAGGATGCCTGCAGGCACTTAATTGGGGGAGCTAGGTTTGCTCACCCACAGAGCTAAATGAAAAGCCCTTGAGCTGAGGCTTATACTGGAATGCAGTGCCTTTGAAATTTATCAGCAGCCAAAAAAGAAATTTGCTGCCCCAGCAGTGAGAGGTCTACCTGTAGGCTTGACTGAGGAGAGGCTCTCCTAACAGTAAGAACTGTGTTCTCAATCTTTCTGGCCTGACTTGTAACTTGTTAGCTTCCCTAATAATTCCCACAATTGTGAATATGGTGTCTGAGTTCTATGTGGCCATTGCAATGAATTTTTGAACCCAACTGAGTAAAGAATGATGCAGTATGATGATTTTGTGTCACTTTTTTGTAGTGACTCTATAGGACAGAGAACAGCTCCGTAGGTTTTTTTCTGAACTTTGTTTTGCAGGGCAGCTGGTGGATTTGAACCATCAATCTTGCAGTTAGCAGCCGAACACTTAACCCACAACACCATTACAATTCCTTGTAGAGTCCTAGGATTCCCAGTCCTGATGTGGCACTGTGGGATTAAGCACTGGATTACAACATCGATTTTAAACTGCAAGTCTATGGTTAGGACTCACTAGTTGCTTCTTGGAAACCCTATACAAGATCACTATGCGACAGAACCAACTCTTAACAACACCAAAGAATATACTTCAAAGGCACTCCAGGTTTGGATAAAGAAGTAGTCTGTGATTATCCATTCAGTCATCAAATCCAAGCCAAACTGATGGAAACAAAGCTTAGTCTCTTGAATGTAGTATGAAGTATTATAAATGGTCACCTGCAAAACATATGTGGCCTACTGGTCATTGACAAGTAATCCTCAGAAATTAAACATTTGTCTATACCATGAAATTGCAAACCCAAGTCCCATAAAATGGAATCTTCCAGAGTATTAGCATGAACTATTGCTAACGTTGTTGCTAACTCAACAACTGCTCTTCAGAAACCTTACATAAGTCTCTATGAGCTGGAACCAGCTCAACAGAACTTAACAACGACAACACTATTACCTCAATTTTTAGCTGGGGAATATGAGGTAATGTATAAATTAAATACCTTGCTTAAGATCTTACGTTGTTGTTTTGTACCACTGTGTTGCTCCAACTCACAGGGACCCTATGCACAATAAAACAAAACACTACCCAATCCTGTGCCTTCTTCACAATTGTTATGTTAAAGCCTATTGCTTCAGTCACTTGTTAATCCAACTTGAGGAGGGTCTTCCCAACACGCAATATCCTATGTTGTTGTTGTTGTTAGGTGCCATGAAATCGGTACTGACTCATAGTGACCTTATGCACAGCAGAACGAAACTCTAACCAATCCTGGGCCAACCTCACTACTGTTGCCACGCTTGAGTCCATTGATGCTGCCACTTGGCCAATCATACTAATTAATAAATGTTAGAACCTGAATTCAGATACACGCAATCTGATTCCAAAGACTACTTTTAGCCACTACACTGTTATGGCTCATCTAGAAAGTATACTTAAAATAGTCATAATAAAGATACTAGAGAGATGTAAGTGTGATATTTTGTTAAATTCATTGTGATCTTTTATGGTTAATAGATGATCATAGGAGAATGAGTATTAGAATAATACAGAAGATCGCTGAGTTTCTCTTTTCAGAATTTTCTCCCACATATGCTATACTTTCGGTTTAGAGCCACGCTACTGTTTCTATATTTAAGGCTTGTTTTCTACCTTCAAGGTATGACTGTGCTTTTCTCTCTCCTATTGAAGTATATTCTGTGGTGGAGTATTCATATGTTGTTTTTATCGATAATGGCATACTATTTTAGCCTGAGGGTTAAACAATTGGTTGTATTTTCATTGTTCCCTTGAGACAGTAAAATTAACATCAATCAGCAGGTCACTAGGCTCTTGACAAGCCAGTCATTGAGTCTTTCCCATTCAAAAGATGAACTGCTATAACGGACCCACTACTATGTTACTATGTTTTAATTTGTATGTCCCAATGGGATTTTTGCCAAAACATCATATTAAAACCAATCCTAAATAGCCTGATAATTGGATAATTGGTTCTTCTT
>NW_006408616.1:4250792-4251220 GCF_000296735.1 Chrysochloris asiatica
GACATATTGTCAGGAGGAAGAAATCGCAGGAGAAGGATATTATCTTGGTAAGGTGGAGGGTCAGAGAAAAAGAGGAAGACCTCCATCGTGATGGATTAGCCAAATGGCAGCATCAATGGACTCAAGCATGGAAACAATAGTGAGGTTGGCCCAGAATCGGGCAGTGCTTCATTCTGCTGTGCATAAAGTCGCTATGGGTCAGTACCAACTCAATGGCACCTAATAATATACACATGGACCACACCAGATGGAATACATAGAAATCAAATTGACTACATCTATAGATAGAGACGATGGAAACACTCCATAACATCAGTCAAAACAAGGCCAGGGGCAGACTGTGGAACCATCAATTTCTCATATGCAAATTCAAAGTGACACTGAAGAAAATGAAAATAAGTCCACGACAGCCAAAATATGACCTTGAA
>NW_006408616.1:4256554-4284450 GCF_000296735.1 Chrysochloris asiatica
TGCTTTCTTGTCTACATGGTTTCTGCTCAGAAATCAAAGTCTTATTGGCTCTCCTTTGTAGGTAACTTCTCAGTTTTCCTGAGCTGCTTTCAAAATTCTTTCCTCGTCTTTGATTTTGGAAAGTTTGATTATGATATGTCTTGGTGATTTTCTTTTGGGATCTATCCTGTTTGGTGTTTGTTTAGCTTCTTGTATGCTTATCTTCTTGTCTTTCATGATTTAGGGAAGTTTTCTTTCAACCATAATTTGACAAGTTTATCTGTGTCTTGTATTTTTCTGTTCTGGAATTCTGATCACCTGTATGTTTCCTCTTTATGGTGTCCCATTTAACTCTTAGGTTTTCTTTGAATTTTTCATTCTTTTTGCTGATTTTTCTTCCATCATATTAGTATTGAGAGATTTATCTTCAAGTTCACTGATTCAAGCTTTCATTGCTTTGCATCTACTCCTTTTCTCTTTCAATGAATTTTCTATTTCTGAGATCTTAAAAGTTTGTATTTATTTTGTCTATTTGTTTTTGTAGTGTTTTTCTAAATTCTTCTAAAGTTTTTCATATGTTCTCCTTGCTTTCCTCGATCTTTCAATCAAACCTATGACAGTACCTAATTATAATTATTTTTTAATTCCCTTTCAGGTAGTTCTATTACCTTTGCTTCCTCAGAAACATCTTCTGGCTCTACATTTGGTCATCTATTTCAGCCATTCTCTCTTTGTTTCTTTGGATAAGCTAAAAGTGTGGGTTGCCTCCAAGGTACTGTGAGGTTGTTATATTTGTAAAAACAAACAGTGCAGCTGTTGTGCCCAGAGGGGAGAAATCTCTGGGGTGCTCCTGCAATTCATGGGTCTCATGAGAGGGTTGTGGAAGGGATGTGACAGTGGAGTTCTTGGTCCTAGGTGGCGTTCCTATTGGCTTTGGTGTTATCTATGTCCGGGACACTCAATCCAAAAGTAGTTCATGGGAGACTTTGATGGAGCTGGTTTCAACATCTGTTAGAGCCACAGGGAAATTGGGTTAAGGTGACTGATTAAATGCTGGTCTGGTGGATCTGTGGGTTTGTATGTCTGGAACTGAGCCCACCTGAATCCAGGCACCAGAGTGACAAACTAAAGCAGCATGACTGGCCCCCACCTCACTCTGACATTGCACCCAACCCTGTAACTCCAAACTCCTGGAGAACAGGGTCTGCTCTGGGGTAGATGAGGGTAGGAGGTGGCCATACTTCTGGTCACCAGGAGAGCATGGGGAAAAAAATGCATCTTTTCTGTCACCTGGACAAATCTTCTCTGGCAGGCCACCCTCTGCTATCAAAGCTTCTCACGAGATGGTGGAGCCTCCAGTTAGCCTTCCTCTCTCAAAGTCCCAGCCTCTCCTCTGATCAAAAGCTCCATCCATCTCTCTGACCTTTCTACTAAAGTTCAGGGTGCCAGAATTTTCATCTGTGTCTGCTCTATTTTGTCCTCCTACTTTCTTATAAAGGGTCCATGTAGTGTGTCTGCCTAATGTGCTCTCTTACCAAAAGTCTTTTACCACTTGTTTCAAAGATCAACATAGCACTTCATTTCACAAATATTAAGTAGTTGACACCAGACTCCAGGGGAGTCCAGAACAAGGGCAACAAAACACTGACTACTACCTTGAAACCCAACATTCACCAGTCAAAAGCATTTCAAAATTATAGTAACAAAGTTTCTGTACAGAAGTCTCAGTTTCAATATTCAGTTCCATCTTCAAATCCCAAGTCAGGCCAAGTTGTTGTTTTGCTTTTAAGTACTACAAATATTTACTTCTCTTCAGAATCATTTGTACTCTTTTGGTCAAAATATTGTAAAATGAGGAGTTATTAGGGAAAAGAATATAGAGAAGGGGTCCCAAATGCTAAGGCCTAGGCCAGTAATGTGAATGACTAGAGTGGACTGCAGTGAACAGTCTGTAAAGAACTCTGTATCAGTTGCTCTGTTAAAAGGGAAGTCAATAATGCACATCTGCCTATTGTGCAGTACACAAGTGGTAACACTAGGTGCAAAATGATAATGTAACAAGAAAACTGCACAATACTGTTAGTTTATGTGACAATTATTAATGTGTAAGGACTCCTGGTATGGCATTGCAGGATAAGCACTGCACTGCTAACCACAACAAGTGGTTCAAACCTACCAGTTATTCCTCAGAGACCCTATACAGGGTCACTATGAGTCTGAACCCACTGGGTGGCACTTAAAAACAAAAATGCATTAATGTTTAAAATTAGCAATTACTTCCAAAATGGTAAGAAGAAAAAATTATTGACCCTTTGTTTAAAAAAAATCTTGGTAGAATTATTGAGGTGATTTTGATTTCATATTGCTTTTATTCAAAAGAATTTTATATAGTACAAGAAAGCTAAGTTATTTATCACCTACTATGTGCCAAGCATTGTAGCACTGCATGCTATCGTATTAAATAGTTTGTATTATTCCTTTTTTACAGATGGGGAAACTGAGAGTCAAAGAGTTCAAATACTTTTTCTAAGATCACTCAGCTAGTGTTTTCATCAAGGTTATCTAACTCGAGAGCCGAAGTATTTACCACTTTACCCACCTATGACAGGCTCACAGTCAGTACACAATTTAAGGATAACTGCAGAAAATACCACCATGTAAAAGGGAATTTCATTAAAATCAGTGTAAAATGGTTGGGGGAAGTACTGTGGCTCCATAGGATAAACACTGGACTGCTAACCACAATGTTGGCAGTTTGAGCCCATTTGCAGAAGAAAAATAAAGCATTATGCTCCTGCAAAAATACACAATCTGAGAAACCCTACACAGCATTACTGGGAGTTGGAACCTACTAACTGGCACTTACTAACAACAATCACAAAGTGGTTACGATTTACCATCTGCAGAAAAAAAATTTGCTTGGAAAATGGTTGGTAAACATGTAAATGATCTCGAGGTGCTCTTTCAATCTAATGAAAGATCTCAAACATTACCAATGAACCTAATATGTAAATAATTCATGTTGTTTAAACAGTGAGCTAATAAATATTTAACACTTTAGAATACTCTTTAATATAAGGGATTGGTATTCTGGGGAAAGAAAGAATAAGAACCAAAGAGAAAGTACCCATTTATTTTCTGATTTCCATGGAAATTATGATAAGTTATCTTGACATCTGGCTCTGGTTTATTTAGAAAGTTAATAAGCTAACTCCTCTAGGAGAGAACGGTGACTCCGCCTTCCTGTATACTCATGAAATCATCTTCAAAAACATTTCTATGGAGGTAAACTAGCTATTAAGAGAATTTCAGTTATCTTGGTAACTAAATGTAACAACTTAAACACATACCAGCAATTTCTTATAAATTTGGTTAACACGAATCAATCCTCTGGACACATAACTGTTAAACTACCTACTGTTTAACAAGTTTATAACTCTTAAATCTAAGCATTGATAGCACACCAACCTTACAGTATCCCATCTGGTCAGTTTGAAGTCTTAAAATCAACAGGGTATGTATTTGCATTGGGCTCCTCTAATATAATGGACACTCGTTGTTTAGTGCCATCGAGCCAATTCTGACTCATAGCAACCTTGTTTCCAATAGGGTTTCCAAGGAGCAGCTGGTGAATTTGAACCATCAACATTGCAGTTCAAACCAAGCTTGTTATCCAGTGCATTACCCCATGTTGCAGAACCAGGACTCCATACTGGGTACTAGTAGTGGTGGTGATGAGCCGTGAAATCAGTTCTGACTCATAGTGACCCTGCATAGGAGCATAAAGCCTCATCTTTCTTCTGTGGAATGGCTGGTAGTTTCAAACTGCTGACCTTGAGATTGTCAGCCAAACTCGTAACCACTTTGGCACCAAAGGTACATTAATGGCCACTACTGCACCCACAATTCAAAATCACTTTTGTTGTCTAATCCATTCTGTCAGCCAACAATCCTTTGCATTTCATCTTCATTACTTTCTTCCACACAAAACTTTAAGAAGCATACATTCATGCTGTATAGAAGTAAAACATTACTTGGCTATAATTACAAAATTCCTTCCACTACAGTTTGCATACCTCAGATTTGTTGTTTGTTGTTAAGTGCCGTCGAGTCAGTTCCGACCCATAGCGACCCTGTACAGGGTTTCCGAGGGTGTAAATCCTTACGGGAGTAGAAAGCCTCATCTTTCTCCCGCAGAGCGGCTGGTAGTTTCGAACCGCTGACCTTAAGGTTCGCAGCCCGATTTGTAACCACTACGTTACCAGAGCTCCTTATACCTCAAATTAGTGTCTATTAAATTGTGCTTCTATTCTCTTTTTTTATTCCTGTGAGGTTGAATATCTTTCCCTGTTGCTGAATATTTTGCCAACCAACTCTGCCTTAATATTCATTCATTTAGAATGGTCATGGTAAAATCAATATAACTGAACTAACAACTAAGAATCCCTGATGGCATAGTGGGTTGTGCTTAGGGCTGTTAACGCAAGTTCAGCAGTTTGTATCCACCAGCAATTGAATCTTCCATGAGAGAAAGATGAGGTTTTCAGTTCACTTAAAGATTTATAACCTCAGAAACCCTAAACAGGCTTGAATTTAGTTGGAACTGACTCAATGACACACAACAACAACAACAGCAACAAACGAATAGCTAAGTAGTAAGATAAATTTTTAATAAAAATATAATTTAATATTAATTAAACAAATCAGATTTACTTATTTTTATTTATTTATATATTATCTAATGTATCTGCCTATACTTGCTACATAATCATGAACAAGCTATTTAAATTCCCTGTGGCGCAATTTCCACACAATTTTAATTCCTTCTGCCTTAATTTGAAATGAGAACCATAATGTGACCTATCTTACAGACAGGTACCTGAACTGTAGAAACAATGAGAAAAATATTAATTATTATTGTTGCTACTTTTATATTTTAAAAAATGTATTGGATACACTCTTATACTAGGAAAGAAAAGAAGAATATGATAAGGTTCTTACTACTATTAATTGGGAAAGAAAAATAAGGTAATCCTAATTCAAAATGGTACCTGAGAACAACATAATGGATTTGTATGCCTTATTATAGTTGGTGTTAGGTGCCATCAGGTTGTTACCAACTCACACCAATTCCATGCACAACAGAACGAAACACTGCCTGATCCTGGACCAATGTCACAATTGTTGCTACACATGAGCCAATCGCTGCTGCCACTGTGCCAATCCATCTCATTGAGGGTCTTTCTCTTTATCTCTGATCTTCCACTTTACAAACATGATATCATTCTCCAGTGACTGGCCCTACCTGATGATATTTCCAAAGTATGAGAGACACTGTTTGGCCATCCTGGCTTCCAAGGAGCACTCAGACTTCTAGCACAGATTGGTTTGTTCTATTAGCAGTCCAAGGTACTTTAAATCTTCTCCTCCAACACAGTAACTCAAATGGAACATGGCTTAAAGTTTTCAATTGGGTGTACTTTGATGCTAATTTCAGCTCCTTATCCTAATAAGAACTTATTAAATGTAGTCAAGCCAGTTCTAACTCATATCAACCCTGTATAGAGTTTCCAAGGAGCTGCTTGTGGGTTTGAACCACAGACCTCGCAATTAGTAGTCCAGTGCTCATCCGACAATGCCACATCAATATAACCTTTGATTCTTTTGGGGTACCAGCTTTGTTTTCCATGATGTACCTCCTATTCTGAGTTAAACTAGATGTAAAATAATAGATCGGTGGTTCAAGCTCACCAACTGCTCCTCGGAAACCCTATACAGGGTTGCTATAGGTCAGAACTGACTTGACGGCACTTAACAACAACAACAAAATCATAGATTATAAAATGAAATAGATTCTGAAGTTAAATTACCTTCTTATAAAAGAGTCTCAAACTATTTTAGAGAGAATAATTTTAAGTCCAGTTAACAAGACATTACGAAATTACTAAACAAGAAAATATTCAACAGATACTTTCCTACTGGACAGAAGGTAGTAGATGGACCACAGGAAAAAAAAAAAATAATAAATGTTAAATTATGTTATTTAAAAGGAAATGTCTTTTACAAGTGCCCTAAGTAAGGTGGTCCATTTGCAGCTTTGAGCTTATTTAATAACATTAAGTAATAACACTTAACTATCTACAAGAAGGACCAACAGCATAAATCAGACATCAGCACACACATTTCAAGATCAAAGCTGTAAAACAAAATGATTTGTGGGAACAACTGAACAGCTCTAATATATTATAGCACTTTTCATAGAATACTTAAGCATATTAGTTGTCCAAATTAGGATTTTGTTGTTGTTGATAGAGCCAAAAATAAAATTGCTATTGAGATTTTTCCTCCAACCCACAGGATACTTTGAATAAAAGCAAAACTTCCCTTCACATGATTTAATGATAGATTGTTGATGCAAATAAAATTCTAAATATATGAAATGTTAGATAAAATCCAAAATTTCACGTATTTCTAACAATTAATTCTTACTGAGACAGAATTATAATTAATCAACTACAAAGTTTCTCCTATGAAGAAGCTAAGAACCATGTTCTAAGTAAGCAATGTAAGAGAACCACAAAAGCATTTAGTTGTATTGATTTTTTGGGAGATTCTGTTATTTCTTTTGGTCCATACTTAAAATATCAGTATGTATATTTTTAAAGTCTGAGTATAATTACATACTACTCCATAATTGGATAAATCTTTTGGATTCCATTTGCTTTCCATTTTTAAAAATACCTGAAGTCACCACAATTTGGAAAA
Organism: Chrysochloris asiatica; assembly: GCF_000296735.1. Classification (NCBI taxonomy): domain Eukaryota; kingdom Metazoa; phylum Chordata; class Mammalia; order Afrosoricida; family Chrysochloridae; genus Chrysochloris; species Chrysochloris asiatica. The sequence continues at coordinate 4,263,299 of NW_006408616.1, forward strand.
CAGTACTCATGCATGAGGACACCATAATCCTGTGTATGGGTTATCTCTCATTCCTCAAAGGACTGAAAAGTGTTTTTTGTTTCCCCACAGCTAAGTTTATTGTGCATTTGCTATTGTGTTGCCTTTACACCATAGGGATCAGAACTAAACTGTCCCTGGTAAGACACACAATTTGTCTGAGTCAGAGTCCCATTATTTATGCCGATATTGTTCTCACTAGACAGTCGATGCCCATCAAGTCAGCAACATAAGGATAAGCCTCACGCACACATGTGTATATATATACTTAACATATGTGTGTGCCATATTTCTCTAATATAAATATATATGTATATTTATTGCTATTGTTAAATGCTGTTGAGTCAGTTCAGACTAACAACACTAACAACACTATAGGATATCCATGGCACAACTGGTGTGCTTGAACCACCTACCTGGCAGTCCAGTGCACTTTATCCTACAGTGTTACACCTGGAATACACACACACACACACACACACATATTTGTTTTGGTCTGTATGTGTGGTAGAAAGCTTGTACCACAAAAGAATCAAAAGTTGTATTGGTGTGGCACTGTAGGATAACCACTTGACTGCTCAGAAACCCTATATAGAGTCGCTATGAGTTGGAACCAATTTGACTGCACATAAAGACAATAGCACACACACGTACAATATTGTTGCTATTACTGAGTGCCATGGAATTGGTTCTGACTAATATAGACCTCATATAGGGATTCCTAGGAATGTTTGATGAGTTTAAACCACTGACTTTGCAATTCAAACAGATCTTGTGGTCCAGTACTTAGCTTACAGTGTCACACCAGGACTACATATATATATATATGTAGACTCCATATTTATAAAAGCAGCTAGTGGGTTTGAACCACCAACCTTGCAGTTAGCAGTCCAGTCCCAGACCAATACAACTTTTAATTCTTTTGTGGTATCAGATTTGTATATATAATATAAAACACATATGTTAGGAAAAAAAGGAGTCCTACTGTAAAGATTTACAGCCTCGGAAACTCTGTACAGGGTGGCTATGGGTCGGAACCGACTCGACGGCACTTAACAACAACAACAACTGTGGAGCAGTAGAATAAGCATGTAACTGCTACATTCAAGGTTGGTGGTTGAAATACAACAGCTGCTCCTCAGAAATCCTATACAGGGTTGGTATGAATCAGCACCAACTTGATGGGCTCAAGTGTGGCAATAATTGTGAGATTGGCCCAGGATCGGGCAGTATTTCATTCATTCTGTTATGAATAGGATCGCTATGAGTCGGTACTGACTCGATGGGCCTAACAACAACAACAACAAATACCATACAGAACTTATGATTCCTAGTCAGCACAGTTTGAGAAACAAATCTACAGTCAAATTGCACAGTTCACAATGCTGAGTCTTACCGCTAGTAAGTGATCACTTGGAAAGTGATTTCATTTTTGTGCCTCAGTTTTCTTATCTATAAAATGTGGATATCGATAGTACCTACCTCATTGGAGGTTTGTGATAATTTATTAAATTAATGAATATAAAGCAGACAGAAAAGAACCTAGCACTCTTTAGTTGTTTCTTGTTGCTATTTATTAAAAACATGTTATTTCATACCACCCCAATTGCCTTGTCCAAAGGTGAAATGAAACCAGACAATCAAAAAATGCCTTATAGAGAGTGATTCTGATTTTCACATTATCTTTGACCACATTTTTCACAGCATAAAGTCAAATGAAAAAATCATAGATTAAAGTAGAATCAGACACAGTTGTAGTTGATGAAATGACATCTATGAAAGTATTGAATGTCAATGTCAAGTGTAAAGAAATCTTTAATAAAATGAAAAGCTGTAACTTTAAGTCTATCTTGTTTAACTATGTTATCAATTAAAAAAACTGAAGTCATAAAAATGTTTGCACAAATAGATGCAAAATGGCAACGTTAGAGAATTAACTAAAACGTGAGATGATAGGCTTACTTTCAAAATGACTTTAAACCAAATCATTAGATTTCAATGTAATATTGATAAATGTAAAGTTGCATAAATAAGTTCAAACCATTCATGGAAGAAGCATGGATAAAATGGTTTCAGGCAGTTCAGATGAAATTAAATTCTGTTCTGTTATACTGCAAATTCAACATGAGTTAATATATTACTTTCAAATAGTTAACATAATTTGGAGCAGAGTTAATTAGAATAGTCATGCCAAATAAAGACATTAATCGTCTCAGTGTTTCTGTACTGGGTGGAGTACATGAAGTGTTGGATTCTGAGTTTTACAGCTGAAAAATGGAGCCCTCAGCATGGTGATCAGGACAAGGTACCTACCACTGGTGATACAATAGTGGTTGAAGGATCTGGGGAGCTGAAGCGGGAACTGAAACACTCCATATGTAATTATAGCCCTCTTTAATTATTATAGATGACTTGATTATTTTAAAATAAGCTATGAATCCAGAAGACAAAATTAAGTAGCATTGAGATTATTGGTTTCAATATATTTTCACACATAAATCTGTTTAATAGAATGCTTCAAGAAGCACAGAGTTCCTTGTTTCTGGAAATCAACAAAAATATCAATACAAATATCCATCAACAGGCATTTGATATTTTCCTACATTTGACAGAGCAGTGCATTAGAGCAGGTGAATAAAATAATGAATGAAAAGGGTCATCATCATTTATTCTATACCCACTGTAGGCATGACATAGGATTAGAAACTTTCATGATCCTTATCCCATTTAGCCTAATATTGTTGCTAGGTACCAAGGAGTGGATTCTGGTTAGTAGGGACCCTATGAATGAGACAGAATGAAACACTGCCCGGTCCTTTGGCCCAATACAGTTATTTGTTATACTAACAAAGTATTGCAAACTCATCTGTCTACTGCAGCTCGGGAAATATTCCTCCTTTAAAATATCTTTCATTTACTACTTGATATGCTGTTGTTAAGTGCAGGCAGACTGGTTCCAACTCATAGCGACCCTGAATAGGGTTTCCAAGGAGTAGCTGGTGGATTTCAACTGCTAACATTGTGGTTCAAAGTCCAGGGCGAATCCTACAGCGCCACACCAGGAGTCCAAATAGATATAATTAAATATGACTCACCAAATTCTGGGTCACACCTATCTCCAATCTCCAATCCACCCTAATCATACTGCAGTTCTCAGGCTCTGCCACATTTCATGTTCCCTTTTGCATGTTCCTCCATTTAGGGACATTCTTCCTTTCATTCCTTATATGTTGTTGTTCTTAAATGCCATTGAGTCAGTTCTGATTCATAGTGACACTGTTTAGGGTTTCCTTGGAGCAAATGATGGGTTTGTACCACTGACCTTGGAATTAGCAATCCAGTGCTTATCCTACAACACCACACCAGGACTCCATTCCTCAAATGGCCACTCTTACTTTTCCATCAGCTCTCAGTTCAAATGACACTTCCTCCATTGTTAGAAAACAAGTTAAACATTATTCCCTGGTTTCCCTAAAAACCAGTTGAGATCAAGTCAATTCTGACCTATGACAATTCCACATATGTCAGAGTAGAACTGTTATCCACAGGGTTTTCAGTGGCTGATATTTCAAAAGTAGATTGCCAGCTCTTTTTTCCAAAGTATCTCTGAGAAAACTTGAATGTCCACTGTTATGTGAGCTGCCAAGTGCATTAACTGTTTGCACTACCTAGAGACTTCTAACTTCTTTATGTCAAATCTCTCTATCTTTGCATCTCAAGGTATTGTGTACATTTTTTCTTCATAGCACTTACCACACTGTAATTTATGTTTCTTTGAAGTGTTACTTATTCATGTATGCCTTATTCACTACTCTTAAAGATTACAAGCACAGAATTTGAAACTAGACCATTCTGAGTTTGAGTTCCTGCTTCACTACTTACTAATGGTGTGGCTTTCATAGGCCCTTAATTTTTTATAATAGAGTTTCATCATCTGTAAAATGTCCCACATGCTGACTTAACCTTGGTGGCTTGATAATCAGAATTCAACAAGTGGACATTAAAAAAATTTTTTTTTTTGACAAAGGAAACCAGGGTAAATTGCTACAATTTGATGAATGTAGTAGCTCAAAATACCAGCAGAAAGGGAAGCAGTTTTCACATCAAGTATTAATGCTATACCCTCTATATACAGGGTATATAGGGATGGGCAACTTAGACATTGGCTATCTAAAATGAGGGGGTAATAAAGGCTTGAAGTGACTGGCTTACAAGTTTTCAAGAGGGAGTTTAGTTTAAGAGTGTGCAGGGGATGGTAGAGTGCCCACTGAATAGTTTTTATCTTGTCTAGATGGGTATGGCATAAAGAGATGGGGATAAAATTTTTATGATTCAGTAGTGAGTAATTGTTATCATGACTAATTGATACTGTCACAATTGTAAAGGTAGAAGTTTTGTGACAAAAACAGGGGAGTAGTAAATCTCATAGTTGAGAAACAGAAGACCCAAGGATCATTAAGGGAGAAGAGCACCAGCGGAACATGGGACCCTAAGGAGAGAAGAAGTAACACCAAAGATGGAGGCAGAAATGGGGACATGGAAGGAGGGAGCAGCTGAGGACTCTAGATTCATGGAAAGAGAGAGACTGAGAGCTGGTGGCCAGGAGTCAGGCTTGCAGAATGTGCCGTTTGGTGGATTAAATTATTAAATAAGCCTGAGTATAAAAAAATAAAAAAGACATAAAATGAATAGAGAAATGCTGTTAACTGAGGGTATATGGTAAAAATTCTAATCATTGTAATGAAACAAAGTATATGATTTGTTGAATATGAAACCGATGATCTGCCCTGTAAATTTTCACTCAAATCATAATAAAACATTAAAAAAAAAAAAAATGTCCCACATGGTGGACAAGTTTGAATGTACCTTCCAGAATAAGGCAGATTAGGAAGAAGGGGAGGCAGACCACTTCTGAAGGGACTGTCATTGAAAACGTTATGAATTACAGTGAGACATTGACTGAAATAGTGCCAGAAGATGATACCTTTAGGTTGAAGGTACTCAGAAATATGACTGGGGAAGAACTGCCTCCAGAAAGTTGAGTTGATCTTACTTGATGTGAATGGAGCAAAGCTTTCCAGACCTTCATTTGCTGATGGAGCACAACTCAAATTAGAACAGCTGCATACATCCATTAATAATGGAAAATTGGAAGTAGTAAAAAAAAAAAAAAAAAAATTAATTGTAAAGGCATATTCTGGTTAAATCAAGGAGGACCTAACATTACATATTGTTGTTGTTGTTAAAATGTTGTCAATTTGGTTCGGACTCATAGAGGCCCAGTATAGGTATTCTGAGGTATTTTCTATAACCTCATCTGCATGCAAAAGCTGGACAGCAAATAAGGAAGACCGTAAAAGAATTGATGCTTTTGAGTTACAGTGTTGGAGGAAAATATTGAACGTGCCATGAGCTGCCAAAAGAACCAATAGAACCGTTTTTAAAAGAAGTGCAGCCAGAGTGCTCCTTGGAGGCCAAGATGTCCAAACTTCGCCTCTCATAGCTTGTAGATATTGTCAGGAGGGACCAGTTACTGGAAAAGGATATCATGTTTTGTAAGGTGGAGGGTCAGAAAAAAAGAGGAAGAACCCCAATAAGATGGATTGGGCAAGTGACAGCATTGATGGACTCAAGCGTGCCAACAGTAGTGAGGTTGGCCCAGGATCAGACAGCGTTTTGTTCTGCTGTGCATAAGGTCACTAGGTCAGTACCAACTTGATGGCACCTAACAACAACAATAAGGTTTCTGAGGAGCAACTGGTGAGCTTGAACCAACAATCTTGTGGTTCAAACTGATCTTGCAGTCCAGTGCATTAATCCACAGCACCACACCAAGACTCCTTCATGTTATGACATATGAAATTTATTCTTAAGAAACCAAAAAATTTTGAAGTCTCTGTACATGCAACAATCTTAGAAAATTTTAGTTCAAAACAGTTTCTTCTGCTTCTAGAAGCACTAGAGAGTTCGCTAGTCAAATACAATCAGTTGAACTCATATTAAAGCAATCCAAGCAAAGTAGAAGAGTTTTAACTCTGGAAATGGAAATGGGAATAAAAATAGGGAAGAGAAAGCAGAACGAATTGCTCAACAACAAGAGATTGACTATATTAACTTTGTCTATTTGCATATACAGAATATGGAGGCTTTTATTAACAGAACTTTATTTAATTTGTTTAAGCAGTCATTAAAATAGGACATAAAGATATTTAACTATATGAAATGATGTTCATAATAAGTCATTTTAAAAATAGGCTATAAAATAACATTAAAATATGAATCCCTTCCCATAGGAGAACGTGTATATTGTTAATAAATTATTATATCTTGACTATTATATACTTTTCTTTTTAAAAATGGAACACTGTATGTCCAAATCTTCCTAGTCAATCTTTGCATGGCAAATTAAGAGTTTTATTTTTAAATTTTCCTTGTTTTGATTTACACTTCCTAGTATTTCTCTAAAGAGCATTGGAATACCTTTCCAGAAAAGAAAGCACGTGAAAAATATTGAAAATGTCAACAGAATTGTTGGGAACTAGACCATCAAATTTGAATATAGTTGGACAGGACCATGAGGAAGAGAAAGGTAGCGTGATTCAAGACTGATCTCAGCATGATCAATGGGAGGGTATGTCATTGACTGATATAGAAAACTTGGGAAGAGGATTAATCCCATCTCAAGGATATTATATTCAAAGATTTTTATTTTTATTTTTGAAAGGCTGTAAGTAGAAGCACAGCACCAGAGGAAAAATTTAAGTATCGTATTTTATTAATATAACTGATCAATCTCACACTTAGTGATGACAAATCACCTGGGATAACAGCAGATAAAGTGACACTCTCAACCACTGAAGTTGCTGTCTTCTGAGCTATAAATACAAAATCACTTTCAAGACAAATTTAATTCATAAATATTAGCAGAAATAGTAAAATGCTGATAAAATGTTAATTAGTAGCAAAGATTATATAGTATCACATTCATAGAAAAACATCATATGAAAAATCACAACTAGAAATATATATTTCCTTCATATTTTCACATGATCTGAATTTCTTTTCACAAAATTAGGCCCTGCAATTTTTTTTTTTTTTGGTTACGATTTATCTATATGTTAGTTTGAATTTACATCTCCATCCCTGACCTCTCACCGTTTCTCCAATTTCATTTTTCTCACTATCTACAGGACAATTACTTGGGCACTTTTTCTCTGAATCTATTATCACCCCTTCCTAGCATGTACTTTGCCAACTATCCTCTCATTACCACTTATCCTCAAGGTTGTCTGCTGTTTGTTAATGGAGTCTAGCATTGTCTTTCTGACATGAGAAAAAAAACACACAACTGTTTCTCAGTCATCTGTCCAAAATGCAGTCTCATGTAATATGGAAAGCAACCCTGTGTGTCATCGTCCATGACTTAAGGACAAACAAGTTTGACTCTAAAATGGCCTATTAATATCACTACTTAGTAACAGAGTTCTAATGTAAAATCTTTTAGAAAAATCTTTACTACAGCAAAAGGAATATGTAACTTCTGCTGTTCGTATAGATTTTAATGGATTTTTAAATCTACCGATGGTAGGCTATAAATTCAAGCTCAAAGGAAATGCAACTGCAACTCAATGGGAAGTTTTATTGGCTTGCTTACAGAGAATTATAGTTATGATAAAAAGTCGAGTGTGAACAAAGCCTGAATGATTCTCTTCTCTCTTTCAAGTGATTTGAATTCTTCATGTTTTCCTGAGCACTTCCTAAGCTAGAATTTAAAATGAATAAGGTAAAATAGCAAAGTTAGGAAGCATGTGAAGGAAGCAGGAAAAATAAAGGTTTGGGAAATACACAACTGACAAAAAGATCCCTGATAATAAAATATCACAGTATATCACAGTATGATAAAAAATTCATCCAATATAGTTTTGTTTTTGTAATAGCAAACTAATGTATAGAATACACAGAGAAATAAGATTAACCAGCCAATAAACATTTATTCAATACTCAAAAATTTTAAAAATATATAGCATTTCTAAAACAATGGATGCCAGTTTTATAAAGAAGAGGACATCTGAGCTGGGCCATGAAGCATGATGAATATTAGCAGAGTCTCTGGGTGGTACTAAATGTTAAAGCATTTGCCTGCTATACAAAATGCTGGAGGTTGAGTTCACCCAGAGACCCTCTGTTAGTAGCAAGGGTTGGTGAAGTACTTCTGTGCTGACACACATGCGGCCACCATGAATCAGAGTTAATTTGAATGCAAAACAAATTAACATGTGACATGTGATATAAAAGTGGCAAAAGGCAAGTCAAGTGAAAAATCATCAAGAAAACAAAGTTTAACAGAAAATAAGATAAATAATGCAAGCCATGTGTAATGGATAATGAACAGTTGACTACAGGAGAAAAGACAGGATGACAGTACATCAGGAGACTAATTCAGGGACTCATTACCATTTCAAAAGAAGGAGTGAAAGAAACAGTTGTGATTTTGGAAGACTAATTCATAGTGGGAGTCCTGGTGTGGCAGTGTGGGTTAGTACACTGAACTGCAAAATCTGAACCACAAAGTTGGTGGTTCAAGCTCACCAGCCATTCCTTGGAAACAAAAAACAGGGTCACTATGGGCCAGAACCAACTCAAGGGCACTTAAGAAAAACAATTCACAGTGTATACAAAGGATTACAATTGGAAGAGCCTAGAGGTAGAGAAAACAGCTAAGACATGATTGAAATGCTGCAGGTAAGAAATAACAATGACCCATACATTCTCATCTGATGAAGCTGACATAAATTTATAGGAAAGGGATTTCTAAAAATGATTTGCTACAAAATGATATCCCATTGATTTCAACTATCATGACTGAAATATATTCCACCAGAACAAAAGACAAAAATTATCTACTAGGAAAGAAATCTTTAACTGAATGCCTTTCCTAAGTATCTTATCCCCCTTCATTATTCTATCATAACTGTTTTCCTTATGCATGTCTCAAAGCTTCCTAATCTGACTCATTTGAAATTATTAGAAACTCCCTCAACAGTCAGACCTATGAAACAGCTGTCAGAACATGAACTCCTACAATAACTGTTGAGATACTTGATAAAATCATAGCAAGCAGTAACCTTCCAGGAAATCCATTTATATTAAACCTTCAATTTGTCTTTTAAATTCTAAGTTTGAAATTTTGTGCAGTTCTCCCCAACCCCAAGAGATCTTTCTTATATTCAAGTAGATAGCGATTTTCAAGATGCTGTAGAAGAGTTGATGCATTTGAGCCATGGTGTTGGAAAAGACCACTGACAATGCCATGAACCACCAGAAGAACAAACAAACCTGTCTTGGAAGAAGTATATAGTCAGAATGCTCCTTAAAAGCCAGGTAAGTCAGAATTCATCGCTCATACTTTGGATGTATTAGCAGGAGGGACCAGTTGCTGGATAAGGTCACTAGGCTTGGTAAAGTGGCAGGTCAGTGAAAAAGAATTGGAGCCCCAGCAAGACACATTGGCACATTGGTAGCAACAATAGGCTCTCGCATAATAATTGTGAGGATGGTGCTGGACCTCACAGTGTTTCATTGTGTTGTGCATAGGGTCGCTATGAGTGGAAACTCACTCCAGAGTGTCAAGCAACAGCAATTCTTATTTATGTTACTATAGCTAAATGATTTCAAAATGTCATTGATACCACTGCACCATGAATGAAGTGGTAAACAAGTAGATCCTTTCCAAGCAAGGACTCCAAATACGTAAAGTGTTCTTCAGTAGCACCCAGTGTCCTCTCCACAGTAGTTTGACATAGCCATAAAAAGGAGACTTTTGTGGTAGAAGATGTGTAACAAAAAAGGATAGGGGGTGGTTGATCTTGCATTCCAGGAACAGAGGACCCTGGGACCAGCAAGGAGGGAAAAGCATAGGCAGAGTGTGGGATCATAACCAGAGAGGCAGCAACACCAGCGTCTGAGGCAAATGATGGCATGGAGAGATAGAGCATCTGAGGACTCTAGACTCCTGGGAAGGAAAAGGCTGAGTGCTGATGGGAAGGGGGTTGCTTTGCAAAATGAGAACTTTGGTTGTTTAAACAATTATATATTCCTGTGTGTTTCTGTGTATATCAGAAAAGAGGATTTTAATCATTACAATGAATCAAGATGAGATTGATTAAATGCAAAACTGATGTTCTGCCATGTAGACTATCACTCAATTGTCAATAAAACCTCTTGGTTTTTTGTTTTTTTTAAAGGAGACATTAATATCTACACAGGGTTGCTATGAGTCACAACCAACTCGAAGGCAGTTAACAAAAACACACAGTCCACTTTTACTTATTATAGTTGATCTTTTAAAGAGACGAATTCTAATTCTCACCTAAACTCTTTAATTTCATTTTGCAAGGAAAGTCAGATTATACTGTTATTAAAGGGCCTTATAAGAGCACGCTCTTCCTATGAAAACTTTGTGAGAAATTTACATATATATATATATATTTTTTTTTTTAAAAAAACAAAAAAATTGAGGCATTGTGTAAATATTAAGACATTTTGAGAAAAATTACAATATTAAGATATAGTCCAACCAATAGGCTTGCCAATAATATATACTCAACATCTCTTACATAGGGGAAGAAGGGCTTTTATTTATGATAGAGTAAGTACAAAGGTAAGTGAAAAATTTAACCACATTCCACTTATATTATAATGTCCATCCATGGATGATGACAACATTGAACATGCACATGAAGTGATTCTGTAGAATAGATGAGTGACAGTAGATAATGTGGCAAATCATTTGCAAATCAGTCATGGATCTGCCTATGACGTAATCCATGACACATTTGTGTTTTGAAAAATTTGTGCGAGATGGATACCGAAGCAAATCACAGAAGAGCATATACAGAAGCATTTGTACTTCTGCAAACTAAATTTGCACTGATACTCAAAGGAAGGTAAATGTTTATTTTAACAAACTGTTACTGGATTCATCACTATGAGCCTGTGAATAAATGGCAGAGTGCGGAATGGGAACATCCTCAATCGCTGACCAAGAAAAAGTTCAAAACTCAACCATCAGCTGGAAAATTGATGGTTACAGATTTCTGTGAATCTCAAGAGCTAGTATTGGAACACTATCAAGATAAATGTTCAACAATCAACAGTACTCATTACAGTGAGATGCTTACTGATGAGCTGAAGCCTAAACTGTGGATTAAACACAGAGGACTGCTATCCAAGAGCATTGTGATCTTGTATGACAATGCACATCCACACACTTCGGCTCATACTGTTGACATTCAGCAAAAACTTTATTTTGAGGTGTTAAAGCATCCTCCCACCTTCTGTTTGGTCCCTTGAAAGCAGGCCTCCAAGGATAAAGATTCACATCTTATGAAAAAGTGAAGACAGTGGTGCATTCATGGCCCACAGCTCAGCCTAAAAAAAATTTAAATAAGAGAATATAATAGCTTGTTAACAGATGGACAAAGTGTATTGAAAAGCAAGGAGATTATGTCAAAAAAGGATGTGTTTGTCTTTTCTAAAAGTTGATTAAAATAAATTCTACATCCAGAGTGTAGATAATTTTTTATTTTCCCTATTATTTTAATTCAAATTTTATTTCACTTGTTGTTTCTTTTCAGGCAGGCTATAATAAAAATGAAAGTTAAAAAGTTTCTTGTGTTTTCTAATGTTCCTGTCACAAATCTGTAATTCTTTTAGAAAAAAATAAATATATTCAAGAATATAGTGCAAAATTAAACTTAAGTTTCAGAATGAGAGGAGCTGTACATACAGACATGACTCTAGAAGTTCCTGTACTGGGGTAAAACCATGAACAAATAGGCATTGAGTTGATTCTAACTCATGACAACCCCATGTATGTCACAGTAGAACTGTGCACCACAGGGGTTTCAAAGTCTGATTTTTTTCAAAGTAGATCACAGGATGTTTCTTCCAAAATGCCACTGGGTGGACTTCAACCTTCAGCCTTTCAATTAGTAGACGAGTAGGAGTCCAGGTATGATATCGTGAGTTAACATGCTGGACTGCAAATTCAGTTTGAACCACAAGTTCACCAACTACACCTCAGAAACCCTATCCAGGGTCACTATGGGTCAGAGCCAACTCGATGACACTTTACAACAACAACCAGCTAACAATGTGCACCTCACAGGGAATCCTGTATTGGGGTAGAAGAAAGGAGATTCTATGTTTTCATCCCACTAGACAGTCACTTTTGGACACATACATATGTGTGTAAAGATAAGATAGGAGAAGATAAATTAACCCATAATTCATAAAATTCTATTAGGAAAAGGGTGATGTCAAATGAAATAAATGTATTCCTTTTATGAATACGAGTTCCTGGGTGGCACAAATGGTTAAATGTTAGACTATTACCTTAATGGTTAGTGTTTCAAACTCACTTACATGTGCTTCAGAAGACAGGACAATCTGCTTCTGAATGTGAACAGTCTTGACAACCCAATGGAGCAGTTTTATGTTACACAATGGGATTGCTATGAGTCAGAATAGACCCATTAGCATCTAGCAACATTATAGACATAAAGTAGTTCTTCAAATCCTGTATGAGACAGAAAACTTGTAAGTCCATCTTCAGCCATTAACTGATTGGAAGACCTAAAAGGGGTTCTAGAATTTGCCAGTGAAAGAGGCATCTTGTTAGGCCTTTATGGAGTATGGGTCCTTAGGTAGAATCCTAAGCCCCATCCAAAACCTTCTGAGTGGGACATTCCCACTTGAAAGGACATGTGTATCAACCTGAAACAGCTAAAGGAACAAAAGGTTAAAAGGACCAGCAAGGTCGTGTGGGAGCCACCAAGGCAAGTAAGGTCAGCTCTTCAGGAACAAATCCCTTCCAAGACTAAAACTCAAAGGAAACACAAGAGCAGCCTTGTAAGCTTGCTGGTGACCATGTTGGTCTACTTGTGAGTGAAACTGAGGGAAAATGAAGACATGGGTTGAGTTCAACCTTGTTCCATAGACTCCCATTGGCCACGAGATGAGAGAGAGAAGAGGAAGGGCTGATTGGACTGAAGTTTGGGGAGACTTGAGAACTCCTGAGCTTATGGACACTGACCTAGACACTGGAAGCTAAAGCTGAGAGAGAAGTGGCCAGCTGATGTGAAGTGAGGAGAGATGTGCAAGAATGCCCAAACTTGCAGATAGTACCCATTTGATCTAGCTTAGATGGCTTGCTGATCAGAACTTGACTACAGGAAGATAAATAAGTTTGAGAAAGGAAGCGATTGTAAATTGCTACAATTGGAAGAACTTCACCTTTGCTTATAGATGAAGTTGCTCAAAACGCTAACCAAGAGGGAAGGAAAGGAGTCTTCACATCAAGGACCAAGCCTATCCTCTCATTACACAGGGTTTCTAGGGATGGGCAATCTAGACATTGGCTACCTAAAATGGGGAAGCTATAAAGGCATGAAATGTCTGGCTTACAAGTTTTCAAGAGTAAGCTCAGTTTCAGAGCGGGGTTGTGGGTAGGGTAGAATCCTCACTGAATAATTTTCCTCTTGTCTGGATGGGTCTGGTGAAAGGAGATGAGAGAGAATGGAGATAGGATTATTTTGATTCAATAGTAACTGTTATCATGACTAATTGTGATTGTCACAACTGTAAAGGTAGAAGATGTGTAACAAAAAGGGGGGAGTAGTTAATCTTTCATTCCAGGAACAGAATACCATCAAGAAGGTAGAGCATAAGTGGTACATGGGATCCTAACCAGAGAATCAGCAATACCAGAGTCGCAGGCAGAGGTGATGGCATAGAGAGCCAGAGTCGCTGAGGACTCTAGACCCAGGGAAAGAGAAAGTTGTGTGCAAAATTGTCCTTCTGCCACATAAACTATTGCTCAATTCACATGCAAAAAACAATTTTAATTCTGTATGAGAGTTAGAAGAAACCCTGGTAGCACGATGGTTGAGTACTTAGCTGTTAACTTAGAGGTTGGCAGTTTGACTCCACCAAGAACTCCATGGAAGAAAAGACCCGTCAATCTGCTTCATACAGATTACTAGGGAACCCTATGGGGCAGTTTTTCTTTATTATAGAGCTAATATAAGTCAGAAGAACAAAACAATTACAATTACAACATGCTAGTCATCTTTTTCAGAGCACCTTCCCTGATTGCTCTACTCCTATAAACAAAAAAACAGGTGAAACACATATGAAAGTTGCACAATGAATAAGAAAGACTGTAGAAAAACTGATGCATTTGAATTATGGTGTTGGAAAAGAATATTAAAATACCATGAACTTCCAGAATAAAAAGGAAATCTGTGTTGGAAAACGGACAGTCAGAATACTTTTAAGAAACCAGGATGGCAAAACTTCTCTCAAACTTTAGACATTTTATAAGGAGGGACCAGTCTCTGGAGAATGACATCATGCTTGGTAAATTTTAAGGTTAAAAGAAAAAAAAAAAAAAAAAAGGAAGACCTCCCCCTCCCCATGAGATAGAATGGCACAATGATATCAGCAAGGGTCCAAACATAACAATTGTGAGGATGGCGAAAGACTAGATACACTTTCATTCTATTGTGCATAGGGGCACTATGAGTCAGAGCTGACTCAATGACACCTAACAACAACAACATATACTGGAAATACAGTACACTGGGCAAATTATAACTGAGCTACGAAGGGGAATTTACAAAGAAACAGAGATATATCAAAGGATAAGGATCATCATTCTAGGGGCTTCTACTAGCCAGGTGGTATATTTGTGTCAATTAGAAAAATAAGCATCCTCAGAACAAATTCAACCCCTATGTTCCTGCTACTTGTTGATCAGATGAAATATTTCTGCAATATATATATAAGGGTGTTCCTTCGGAGTCCTGGTGTGGTACTGTGGGTTAATGTGCTGGCCTGCAAAGTCATTTGAACCACAAGGTCAGTGGTCCAAGCTCACAAACCATTCTTCAGAAATCCTATATAGAATCACTATGGGTCAGAACCGACTCAAAGGCACTTAATAATAACAAGAACAACATTCCTTTCTAGGAGTTCTGGTGGCTCAAACACACCAGACACTCTGTGGAAACCATATAGAAGATCGCTATGAGTTGTAATTGAGTTGATGGCATTTAACAACATTCCTTTCTAAGCAGACCCAACCCTGTTATTGGGTAAAAAGAATTCTGTACTTGATTTCAGCCTCCCACTCTGTCCCTTGGCCAGGCCCTGAAAACAGCAGTACCTATTGGCTACCTAAAATGGGGAAGCTATAAAGGCATGAAATGTCTGGCTTACAAGTTTTCAAGAGTAAGCTCAGTTTCAGAACGGGGGGTGGGGGTGGCAGGGTAGGGTAGAATCCTCACAGAATAGTTTTCCTCTTGTCTGGATGGGTCTGGTGAAAGGTGATGGGAGAGAATGGGGGTAGGATTCTTTTGATTCAATAGTAACTATTATCATGACTAACAGGTAAACAGGTTACCTGTTGATATTTTATCTACCTTTTCTGTGTACTCCTTGTTGTTGTTGTTGTTAAGTGCCGTTGAGTCAATTCCGACCCATAGCGACCCTGTATAGGGTTTCCAAGGAGCAGCTGGTGAGCTTGAACCACCAGCCTTGCAATTCAAACAGCTTTTCAGTCTGGCGCATTAACCCACAGCACCATGCAAACATCAAATTCAATACCATAGAGTCAATTCTGACTCATAGTGACCCAGTACAGGGTTTCTAAAGCTATAAATCTTTATGGGAGTAGAAAGCTTCATTTTCCTCCCATGGATTAGTTGGTGGGTTTGAGTTGTGGATCTTGTGGTTAGCAGTCCAGTGCTTAGCCTACAGTACCACACCAAGATAAGGCAAGCATAAGTCGAGAAGATCTTAGAGCATGAAAGTCAAGAGTATGATATTGTTCTTAGGTGCTCATCATTTTGTACTAAAAAGCAGCCAACATCTTGCTTTCCAGAAACTTTTCAGTAACTTAATTTCTGTATTTTCACTTCCTTATTGAGCCTGCTTGGAGGAATCATGATTTTTAGTTCACTTCTTCTATCATCGGGTTTCTAATCTGGATCCAAAATTAAGTCTCCTGGGATAGTCTGTTACTTCTGCCAAGTCTCCCTGATGTTCAAGTTCAGTTTATCAGTTTGACTACTGCTTACTATTTGTGGAGGGAGTTTCCAGTCACTGCACCCCACCCTGAATCTCTGAGACAACCCCATTACCCCATCCATTGCTAGATGTTCAGCATCAAACTGACAAGGCATATTTCCACTATGAGGTCATCTGAGGCTTTCCTCAGGACATATGAGATGTCTCATAATGATTGGTAAGATCTACTATGTTCTCCTGCTCCTTGCTAGGTTTTCTTCCAGTTTTGTTCCCAGCCTTTTGTAGTCCTATGATAATTGGACCCAGGTTCTGCCTACATTAGAAATATTATATTATATAATATATACACAATATATTAGATATAAGGAGCTCTGGTAGCGTAGTGGTTACAAATTGAGCTGCTAATCTCAGGGTCAGTCGTTCGATACTACTATTCCATGGGAGAAAGATGAGGCTTTCTGCTCCCATAAAGATTTACAGCCTCAGAAATCCTGTACAGGGTCGCTGAGTCAGAACCGACTCCACTGCACATAACCACCACCACATTAGATATATTACATATAATCACTATATTAGCTATACTAGTATATTACATATTTTCAGGTAACTAGGAATGGCAAGGGAGGATTAAATTCTTTAATTTGTTTACTATGTATGCCCTATTGTTGTCATTAGTTGCTGCAGAGACTGTATAGGATTTTTCAAGGCTGTAAATCTTCACAGAAACAAAAAGCCTCATTTTTCTACCTTAGAGTGGCTGGTGGAAGAGAACGACTAACCTTGTGATTAAGAGTCCAGTACTTATCCTACAGCGCCACCAGCAATTCTATGTACACCCTGCTGTTGTTATTGATAAGTTCTATTGACTGTATTCTAATTCATAGCAACCCTGTAAGGGGTTTCTCTGCAACAGCTGGATGGTTTTCAACCACCAACCTTGTGGCTAATAGTCCAGTCCAGTGGTGATCTTATAGCGTCATACCTGAATGATAAAAAAGTAAATCTATCCAGTATTATAGAGGCTATGATGTCAGGAGAGCCAAAAGTTCCACTGACAGTGGTGGTGGTTCAGTGGTAGAATCCTTGCCTTCCATGCAGAAGTGTTAGGTTCAATGATCAGCCAATGCATCTCATGGACAATATTAACATTTCCTGTCAGGAGTGTATTGAGTCCTGATGTGGTGCTGCTGATTAAGCAATGAACTGCTCACCAAAAAGGTGGCAGTTCAAACCTACCAGTCACTCCTTGGAAACTCTATGCAGGGTTGCTTTGAGTTAGAACTGACTGAAAGGCACTTAACAACAATGATGTTGAACAAGTTTCCAGCAGCATTTCCAAACTATGACAAACTAAGATAAAAGGCCTGGTTATTTATTTCCAAAATTCAGTCAATGAAAACCCTTTGGATCATAACAACCCAATCCACAATCAATCATGGGGATAATATAAAACCAGGAAGTCTCGTTCAGTTGCACATGGAGTTGCCATGAGTCAAGAATCAATTCAACAGCAGCTAACAATAAAAGTTCCATCACATGGAACCTTAAATAGATTAAACTCATGATCAAAGATTCCAGGAAAGTTTATGGAGTAATTCCAAATTTAAGATTATATGTAACACCAATGTGACCAGCGACAAATTATTAGTGAGAAGAGTACTACATTGAAGCTTAGCGTTTACTTTAAATGGCTAAGTATTTTCTACTATTTTGTTAAAACTGTTTTTGTTGTGTAGGTCAGTTCTTTCAAGGATCACTCCTTTTCACAAGTGAGAGACCTGAGAAAAGGAAGCAAAGAAATGTGTCCATTTGGAACTAAGGGTGTTAGTAACAACCAGGATTAAATCACAGCTCTTCTGATTTAAGAGATTATAATTTTCCTACTATATAATGCTCTTGACAAGGAAGATT
This sequence comes from Chrysochloris asiatica, assembly GCF_000296735.1. NCBI lineage: Eukaryota > Metazoa > Chordata > Mammalia > Afrosoricida > Chrysochloridae > Chrysochloris > Chrysochloris asiatica. The sequence continues at coordinate 4,281,320 of NW_006408616.1, forward strand.
TTAAGATTAATGCATGGAATTTATGCTTGGGTTAGGAATAAATTATTGTGAATTATGTTATATCATTATTCTTGATGAATAAACCAAATAACCAAAACTAGGGGAAAAAAATCCAATAACCCAATAAGAATATAAATCTTGGGGTATATGTGAGGGCTTCAAAAAATTTGTGGAAAAAATCCATTAACTTTCACTTCCATTTTGACATGAACTTTTTGAAACCCCCACATACATACTTGTTATGGTGGTGGGTGGTGGTGGTTGTGTGTCATGGAGTAAGTTCCAACTCATAGCCACCATGTATAGAGCTTCCGAGTCTATAAATCTTTGTGGGAATAGAAAGCCTAATCTTTCTCCCATGAAGCAGCTGGTGGATTTGTACTGACCTTACGAGCCCAGTTTGTAGCCCACTATGCCACCAGGGCTCCTTCTACTTGGTATGTTGTTGCTGTTGTTAAGTGCCATGGAATTTATTCTGATTCACAGTGACCCTGGTTAGAATATCCAAGGTTTTAAATCTTTTCAGGAACAGAAAGTCTCATCTCTCTCTTGAGGCGTGCCTGGCCGGCTTGAATCCAGTCCTTGTGATTAGTTGTCCAGTACTTATCAAAAGAAGCCACCACATTCCCTATACTTGGTATGTTGGTGTCATTAAGTGCCATTGCATTGGTTCCAACTCATAGCAGTTGTATAGGGATTCCAAGGAGCAGCTTGTGAGTTTAAGCTGCAAACCTTTTGGTTCATAGTCTAGTGCTGATCCTACAGCACCACACCAGATCATTGAGAGTAATACATCAATTATTTTTCTCTTAATATGGTTGACATTCAATAAACATTAATTTTGATAGAATGTTATCCTTCTGAAGATTGTAAAAATTTTTGTGAGTGAAATATCTAATTCAAAACATGACCATCAAAATTCTGACATATCAAAATATTGCTCTTAAAATCAGAGACATAGCCTTCTGCCTTACAAATCAAAATTCACATGCTTATCAATGGGAAAAATAAGATTGGCATTGAATACAGAAAATGAATCATGGAATTCTTGGGCTCAAATGTAACTTTATTGTCATTGTTGGGTGCCACTGAGTCAATTCTGACTCATAATGACCCCAAGTACAGCAGAACCAATCACTGTCCACTTTTGAGTCATCCTCACAATTGTTATGTTTGAGCCCATTTTATAGCCACTGTGTCAATCCATCTCATTGAGGGTCTTTCTCTTTTTCACTGGTCCTAGACTTCCCTAAACATGATGTCCTTCTTCAGGAACTGGTCTCTCCTGAAAACATGTCCCAAGAAGGTGAGGTGACGTCTCTGCATCCTCATTTCTAAGAAGCATTTTAGCTGAACTTCTTCCAAGACTGATTTGTTTGTTCTTTTAGCAGTTCATGTTATAGTCAATATTCTTCACCAACACCATTATTTAAATGCATCGATTTTCTTTGGTCTTACTTAGTCAATTTTTAAATTCTAAATGAACTCACATTTCTGTGCAGACTTTTGTGATCCCTTCCTTTGCACAACAACTATCTGTTCTCTTGCATCTTCCTCCAAGGCAAAGGATAGTAGGTACACTTGGAAAATGACTTTTATACCTGTCCATGTCTGCCACTATGTATGCTGCTTCTCTTAACATACTTTCTTTTCACATGTTGCATGTGTCTCTCAAAGTAAAATAAATTCAACCAAAACATATCGTGAAAGTACAAAACACAAATTGTTAATGCTGGCTAAAATAGTACACATCTAATAATACTTTCTATATTTCTGCTCTATCAAAACCTAAAGAGGATCAAACAAAAGCATGCACTAACCTAAAACCAAAGAATCACACACAAAAAAACATAGCTCCACATATCCAAGCAATGACAACAATTAAACCCCAAACAAACAAACAAAAACAAAACCTGTAGGAAGACTTTAGGATGTAGAAGGTAATTAACTATTTTGGAAATTGACCAGGACACTGTGGTTAAAACCCTTCTTGCTAAAAAGGTTATAGGGAATCTTTAACAAAGGCAAGTGGTCAGGACCTCATGCCCACTCCTCCTCTGGTAGATGATGACAACCAGCAGTAAGTCTTCTCTGCCACTACCCAGGGACTGGAGTCAATTCTGAGTCAGAGAAGAAACGGCCACCTACAGAATTGCTAGCAACATTTGTTATACTTGGCTGACTTTGCTAACAGGTCTACAGACAAGCAAGTTACCTAGATATCTTGAGTACCACTGCCACACTTCAACAGAACTACATGATGAGATTATTTTCGGCTATATAGAGATTAATGCATCATCCTTGAATGAAAATGATTAAATCCTAGTGTTTGGTTAATATTGAGCAATGAATATATACATAACAGTGGACATTAAATGACTATTGTTTAATCTATGTATGCTTACTATACAGTAAATTATTTTTGCCTTTTATATTTTTTTAGAAATGATTCAAGTGTAGCAATTAAAATACATTACAGTAGTGCAAGTGAAATTTGGAAAATTGCCAATGTTTTCAAGAACTTATAATTTTCTTTTTCAGAGGAAAAAGTAGTTTTGACATCTTTGTGCAAAACAGTCACTAACAGTTACTTACAATTTCAGGAAAATCACTGTTTTAATCATGACCTTTCAGCTGTCCTTGATTGAAAAAAAATTGGCCACCTACAGAAATAATTCTGTTGAGTCCTCATCTCTCCACTGATTGATGGCCTCATGTGGCTGTACATGTTCACAATGATAAATAAAGCTATATAAAATGGCAGAGCTTAGCTTCCATCTAAATAGATAAGAAGAAAACACTTCTAATTGACAATAAAGGGGACTTTCTTTAAGTGACAGTTTTCCCATGTACCTGTACTAAAATCAAGCGGAAGATTTTTTTTCCCCTCTGATTAAACATATATTCTTTTGGTCACCATTGGCTACAACCATTCATTTATTTCCATTGTGTAAAATGCACTGTATTATACTCTGTTGGAAGTGGTAAGATGTGGATAAAACAGTTTCTGCATTTAGAGAACCTATAATCTAGTGAAATACTCAACCAACAAAAATCTACTAAAACTGGATATCACACATACACTTGTGAAGACATCCACATGTGTGTGTATATATATATATATATATATA
>NW_006408616.1:4284578-4303637 GCF_000296735.1 Chrysochloris asiatica
GAAACCCTGTACAGGGTCGCTATGGTTCGGAACCGACTCGACGGCACTTAACAACAACAGTATATATATACACACATACACTTATGTATGTGTGTTATATATATACATATATATATATATATAGTTGTTTGGCTAAGTCCCGTCAAGTTAGGTTCCAACCCATAGCGACCCTGTATAGGGTTTCCGAGGAGCAGTTGGTGAGCTTGAACCACCAACCTTGCAGTTCAAATGGCTTTGCAGTCTGACGCATTAACCCACAGCGGCACACCAGAACTCATATATATGTATATGCATTAAAATTAGGTTTCATTACATATATTTATATAAACACATTGCATTCATACTTGGGGAGAAAACACAAATATATATTCAAACTTCTCTAAATATAGGCATATTATGATATCGCAGAAAACTCTTTATTAAAATATTGTAAGTCCTAAAGTATTAGTCCATGAGTTTTTCAATAGCAATGAAACAAAGACTCATCCTACTAGTTAAAGGTTTCCCACCTACTGAACAAGCAACAAAAATAGAGCTGGCATTCAGAACTCCATTAGAAGTTTATTGAAGCTCTGTGAGGTTGGAAAGCTTTTAGGAGTTCAACATCAATCACTCAATACAGAAGAAAAAAAAAAAAAAAACTTAAAAAGATTTTCCCTTTGTATTCAATTTCTATGAGTGATCTCCAATTTACAACCTCATGTTCAACCCAGAAATTGAATTAATCAATACAATTATCTTTGCAGAAATCCCTTTTTGTCAACTATAGTAGTTCCCAGAACAGAAAGGAAGATTGAGATTCCTTAGATAGTAGATTTGATGGCAGGCTCAGCTATATTGAAAGGCTAATGTAAGAAATGGGCATGGCACAGACTCCTCACTGTATTTCAGAGGGATTACAAAAATTAAGTGATCCTTACTGCTAAAAACAATCAATTATCCACTAGGTGCAATCTAAAATAAATCATTTCACAGAAAACAGCATTGAAAAAACATTTACATGATCAAGAGTAAAGATGAAAACATTACCTCAGGAATTTCTATACTAAATTATCATCTATTTAAAACAAGAATATTTTCTTTTCCAAATATCACTAAAGGGGTCCTAATTAGCAACTTTAAAAAACTTCAGTTCATTTTCTGCTGCTGAAAACTTCTTAATAATGGGTTATAACCATGATTTCAAATAGAAACTGAGAGTGGGCTGAGACAATTACCCAGATAATTTAGACCAAAATGATCCTGGTGTGGCACTGTAAAATAAGTACTGAACTGAAAACTGCAAGGTCAGCAGTTCTAACCCACTACCTGTTCCTCTGAAATTCTGTACAGGATCACTATAAGTCAGAAGTAACCCCAAGGAACTTAAAAACAACAACAATATTTTCACTTGAAATCATCACATATTGGAGCAACACGGTTTTAGGTTTCTTCAATATATTTATGATACATATATAATAATTTTTTGGCAAATTTGAAATTAAAATGGGAAGAGTATATCTGCAATTTAGTACTACAACATTACTGAATGAGATAGGAAGTTTGGGATCTAAGTGATTCAAACACCTTTTCTCTATAGTCTATACTCATTCAATCTTTTATGGAGAAAAACAAAATTTTATGGAGAGAGAGAGAGAATTTAAGGAGCTCTGGTACCATAGTGGTTATGAATCAGGCTGCCAACCGCAAGGTCAGTAGTTCGAGACTACCAACGGTTCCATGGGAGAAAGATGAGGCATTCTGCTCCCGTAAAGATTTACAGCCTTGGAAACCCTGTATAGGGGCACTATGAGTTGGAATCGATTCCACGGTACTTAACAATAACATATAGCATTTATTTCAATTTTAAAGTCAATTAATGCTTTTTTGAATTCAACTACCTAATCTCTTTAATCAATGAGAAAATATAGTTATGTTAGGAATTTTGGGGGAAGGAAATTAGACCCTTAAGACTATTCTGTAGGGAGTCAATCTCTGATGAAAAGATTTGATGAATAAGACACTAAAGACCAAAGACCAGAAGATTTGTGGGATGACATCAAGAACATTATACAAGAAGAAAGCAAAAGGTCATTAAGAAGACAAGAAAGAAGGAAAAGACCAAAATGGATATCAGAAGAGACTCTGAAACTTGCTGTTCTGTGAACAGATGCTGAAGAAAATGAATCAAATGAGGAGGTAAAAGAGCTGAATAGAAAATTTCAAAAGTTAGCTCAAGAAGACAAAGTCAAATACTATAAAGAAATGTGCAAAGACCTGGAATTGGAAAACCAAAGGGGAAGAACCCGGTTAGCATTTCTCAAGCTGAGGGAATCGAAGAAAAAGTTCAAACCTCAAGAATCCTTGAGTATTGAAGGATTCTATAGGCAAAAAATTGAATGATACATGAAACATCAAAGAAGATGGAAAGAATAACACAGAACACTGTCCCAAAAAGAAATGGTTGGTGTTCAACCATTTCAAGAGGTAACGTATGACCAAGAGTCAATGATACTGAAGGAAGAAGTCCAAATGCATTGAAGTCATTGGCAAAGAATAAAGCACCAGGAATTTCTGGAAAAATAAATTGAAATCTTTCAACAAACCGATGTGGTACTGGAGGCACTTACTCATCTATGCCAAAAAATTTGGAAGAAAATCACCTGGAAAACTAACTGTAAAAGAGCCATATCTGTGTCCATGACAAAGACAGGTGACCCAATGGAACATGGAACTCATTGGACAATGTCATTAATATCATCTGCAAGCAAAATTTTGCTAAACATAATACAAAAATGGCTGCAACTATATATTGACAAAAAACTTCCATAGGTCTAAATCAGATTCAGAAGAGGAAGTGGAACTAGAGATATTATTGCTGATTACAGATGGCTCTTAGCTGAAAGCACAGAATACCAGGAAGATGTTTACCTGCGCTTTATTGACTATGAAAAGGCTTTTGATTGTGTTGATCATGACAAGCTATGGACAACATTGACAAGTATGAGTGTTCTGGGAAACTTAATTGTGCTCATGAGGAGCCTGTATGTAGACCAAGAGTCAATTGTTCAAACAGAACAAGGGAACACCGAATGGTTTAAAATTAGGAAAGGTATGTGCTGGGATTTTATGCTTTCAACATACTTGTCAAGCTGTATGCTGAGCAAATAATCCAAGAATCTGGATTATATAAAGAAAAATGTGGCACCAGGATTGGAGGAAGATTCATTAATAGCCTGCAATATGTAGAAGGTGCAACCTTGCTTGCTGAAAGTGAAGGGGATTTAAAATATTGATGAAGATCAAAGACCACAGTCTTCAATATTGGTTGTACTGCAATGTAAAGAAAACGGAAATCAGCACCATTGGAACAATAAACAGCATTCATATAAATGAAGAAAAAATTGAACTTGTCAAAGACTTCATTTTGCTTGGATCAACCATCAACATGCATGGAAGCAGAAGTCAAGAAATCAAATGACGTATTCCATTAGCCAAATCTGCTACAAAAGACCTCTTTAAAGTGTTCAAGAGCAAAGAGGTCAGTTTGAGGGCTAAGGTGCAACTGACCAAAACTCATCCACATGTGAAAATTGAATAACGAATAAGGAAGACCAGAGAAGAATAGATGAATTTGAGTTATGGTGTTGGAGAAAAATATTTTAAAATTACCAAGAACTGCTAGAAGAACAAACAAATCTTTGTTGGAAGAAATAAAGCCAGAGTGCTCCTTGGAAGCCACATGGCCAGACTTTGTCTTTCATATTTCAGACATATTATCAGAAGGCATTAGTTCTTAGAGAAGGATATCCTGATTGGTACAGTGGAGTGTCATAAAAAAAGAGGAAGATGCAATGGCACAGCGGCAGCAGCAATGGGCTCAAACATAACAATAATTTTGAGGCTGGCTCTGGACTGGGCATTGTTTCATCCTGTTGTGCATAGGGTCACTATGAATGAGTAGCAACTTAATGGCACCTAACAACAATAATAATAGGACAAATTTGGACTAAAAAGTAGGTATCACTTCTTACTCTCTCATTGTGAGGAGTTTAAATGTAGCTATGTCCATGTATCAGCACCAAAATCTGGGACTAATTCTTTCATTACCCACAGTTAAAGCCCTCTGCATTAGTCAGTCACCACAAGCAATTCTCTTTGCATCATACACTGAAGCCATTAAGCTTAGAATCTCTAAATCTGAACGTATGCCTTCTAATGAAAAGGGTGAAAGTTCCTGTCTCTTACATCCAATCATATCTCTATTTGGCAAATCAGGGGGAGAAGTTCAACTGAATGACTTGGAATCAAGCCCATCCCAGCAGATTGTGCTGGGTAGAAATAACACTAGTCTGTCTAGGTAAGATCAGTGCCAATGGTTACAACTAAAATTAGAAAAAAGGAGACAGTACCTTGGCTCATGCTTATGTTGGAGACAAGACTCTAACTCTCACTAAAGCCAAATGATGGCAATTCAATTTCTGCCTGCCAGTTGCAAATCCCTATACTACCACTGCAATCCTACCATAGAATATTTGCAAACCAATACACCTAAGAAGTGAGGTGATGTTAGAGTCATTTGGTTGATTACAACTCAAGTGATAGCAACTCTACAACATGCAAGCATTTATATCTGAGCAAACAAGGTAATTTTCCCAACTACAGGCAGATTGTTAAAAGTAGAACTTTATTAATTTGAGATGGATTAAGGGCATTATTTGTTTATTAACTTTAGAACAGACACAAAATAACCAAAGATAGAATGACCCTACTCCTTTCACAAAACATCACCAACAGACCCACAACACTTCTCATACATTTCAACAAATACAATTTTGATCTAATCTCATATGTGTCATGAGGCACGATGCCATAGTGAAAAGAAAGCTGGGCCAGGAATCGGGAAATCTGAAATTTTTCTGGCTCTGTCACTTATTAACTGTGTAAAATGATGCAAAATGTAACCAAATTCTCTGGGCCTCAGTTTCTTGTCTGCAAAGTCAATGACTTAGATAAGCATTTTTATACCAAACCTTTATATTAAGTCTCACAAATCCCGGTTTGGGGAGTCAAGTTTTTTTTCTTTTTTTTTGTGTGTGTGGTGGCGGTGGTGGTTGTGTACCCTTGTAAGTTCCGACTCATAGCAACCCTATATAAGGTTTCTGATGCTGTAAATCCTTAAGAGAGTAGAAAGCTTCATCTTCCTCCAGACACAGACAAAAGACCCTGGTATTCTAATGTTAAAATCTGATATTCTAATTAATGGTAAAGAATAGTTTTGCTTTAATTGATTTCTTCTGCCGTGGAAATACACTTATTCAAAGAAAAGGACAATATTTGGAGTTCTTAGTGGATGCTGTAACCTTTTTGTTGTTGTTGTTAAGTGCCGTCAAGTCGGTTCCGACCCATAGCGACCCTGTACAGGGTTTCCGAGGGTGTAAATCCTTATGGGAGTAGAAAGCTTCATCTTTCTCCCGCGGAGCGGCTGGTAGTTTCGAACCGCTGACCTTAAGGTTCACAGCCCGATTCGTAACCACTACACTACCAGAGCTCCTTTTTAGTAATGGCAAAGTCATATAAAGGTTCAGACATACTTCAAAATATTCTTCAAAGGAAACAGTGTACTTCACCGAGTCAGAAAGATCTTCCCCAGTGCCTCAGGGTACTCCAGAAAAGTAAGACAATGGAGAAAGTTATCTCAGGGGAATGACACAATACATAGGATGTCTACACCACCAGATTTCCACCAGATTTCAACTGCTTTTCATTCTGGTGGTTGTGTGCCACCGAGTTGGTTCCCATTCATAGTAAATATGTTGGGCATCCGAGGCTGTAAGTCTTTACAGGAGCAGAAAGACTCATCTTTCTCCTGCAGAGTGGCTGGTAGGTTTGAACTGCTGACCTTTTGGTTAGCAACCTATCTCGTAATCTACTGTGGTACCAGGACTCCTTGCTTTTCATTCTACATGGATAAAATAAGTTTACTCTTGCCCTTGACTTCACTCTCAGGATTCTCAAGCAATCCAAAGAACTGTTGTTGTTTTCCAAATCACCCTTATTCGCAAAATGCTAATCACTATCTCAGTAGATCATCTGAATTGTGTTACTACTCAAGGCTTTTTGAGATCTGATCTCACCCAGTGGTACTTGCTAAAAACTAGACCTGCCAGTCTCCCTCATAAGAGCTTGTCTATTAAGGAACTAACAAGAGAGACAGACATCTTTGCTTTTCAACCCTTTAAAAAGGTCTCATGCAGCAGATTTGCCCAATGCAATACACCGTTTAATTTCTTGACTTACTTCCATAAGTGTTGATGGTTGATCCAAGCAAAATGAAGACCTTGACAACTTCAATCTATCTCCATTTATAGGGAAGTTAGTTATTAGTCCAGTGATGAAGATTTTTGTTTTCTTTACATTGAGGTATAACCCATAGAGAAGGTTGTGATCTTTGATCTTCATCAATAAGTATTTTAAGTCCTCTTGGCTTTCATTTTGTCAGTTTGAGGACTAAGGCATGCTTAATGTATGCCATAGTATTTTCAATAACCTTATATGAATGCAAAAGTTGGACAGTGAATAAGGAAGCCTATAGAAGAATTTATACATTTGAGTTATAGTGTTGGAATAGAATGCTACAAGTACCATGGACTGTTAGAAGAACAAATAGCTCTGTGTTGGAAGTACAGCCAGAGTGCTCCTTGGAAGCCAGGCTGGCCCTACCATTGACATCTAACAACATCAACAAGGAAGACAATTCATAAAGTGGTCCATAGAATGATCGCTTTCCTGACAGTAGCCAAATTGGAAATTGGAATTCTAGTCTTACATCTGCACTAATTCTTGTAATTATGAGCAAGTTTGTTGAATGGTTTTGATCCTGAGACTTTTTCAGTATGTGTACAATCAGAGATATATACTCCCAAGTCTGGGAAAAACACTTTATTTTTTATTGTGTATAGACCCCCATTGAAATTCTAATTTAATCAATTTTATAAATTTGTATCTTCCAAAATAAATAGACCTGAATAATTTTCTATGCAAAAAACTTATGTAATTTCTGGAAGGATCACAGGGGTTAGATGAAGGTTCATAAACTCTGGTGGACCTAGAGAACAAATCCTTTCTATAACATTTGTTAGTTTTATCATTTTAGAAATTCTAAATCTGTGTTTCATCATGTGGTAAAATATAGGAACTGAAATCAATCTCTCTGCCTATATCTTATAACTATTTTTAGCATTCAATATTTGAACATCAATGTATATAAAACAAGCTGGTGATATATACAACTTTGTGCAACGTTAAACTGCTATGGTGGTGGTTATGTGCTGAGGAGTCGGTTCTGACTTATAGTGACCCTGTACAGGGTTTCCGAGGCTATAAATCTTTATGGGACCAGAAAGCCTCATCTTTCTCCCACGGATGAGTTGGTAGTTTCAAACTGCTGACCTTGTGGTTCACAGCCCGATTCGTAACCACTTTAAACTGCTATATAGTTCCTTTATATTTGTTCTTTGATGCTGTTACAAAGTACTAATGAGTATAACCATCACTCTGCTGATTCCAATAGCTTTAAAAGGTGTGAGCCACCAGAACTTATTTCTAGTTGAAAAATCTGATCGTTCAGAGACTGGCTGCACTATATACTGTGCCCCTTACATCTTTTTCAGCTTTTGTTTGATTACTGATCTCTTTATACACATCCATGGAACTTAATGTACCTGCTCAGCCTTTCCTCTATGGAAAGTTTGTGAAATCTGGAGTTTTAATGCCTACCAGAATACACTAGGTCTTTCATTGGCATTAAATCTTCATTTCCACTTGAGTGCTACCTAATATTATTGTTTTGGGGCTCCATATTCCACATTCTGCTTTCCTCCACTGGTGTGAATAATTAGAAACCATATTGCTAAGATAGATCATTATTCCTATTTTACTGGAAATAGCCTAGCCAAAAAAAAAAAAAAAATAGAGGTATAGTAAGTACCCTCAAGGCTTACATAGTGTGTGACAGAGCCAGTTAACTAACAGAAAGAGACCGAAGTCACAATGCTAGGTACTCATCCCTCAATTGCAATTCTTCCTTTCTTCATAGTCTTATAACATTGTCCCTCTTCCATTAAGACAACTCATTTCAGGATCAATATTACATATGCACAAATATCTCATTAAACTTTACATTTTATTTTTTATATCTTAGCTTTTCATTTTGAAATAATTTCAAAGTTATTAAAAGTTGCAAATATGGTGTAGACTTCCCATATACTGTTCAGCCTGCTTCCCGACATGTTAGCATCTAAAAGAATCACAGGACCATTAGAAAGCCAAGAAAATGGTACCACTCATACAATTAGCTCATCTATACATCTTATTCAAATTTAATCGATTGTCTCATTAATGTCCTTTTCCTGGACCATGACCCAATCCAGGATCCCATAATGCATTTAGTTTTCATATCTTCTTAGTCTCTTATCATCTGGGACAGATTTTCTATTTTTCTTTGTCTTTCATGACCTTGACACTTTTTAGAAGACCTGCCCAAGTTATTTTGCAGTAGGTTCCCCAATGCTGGCTCTGATATTTCCTCATGCCTGAATCCATGTTATATACTTTGGGCAAGAACAAAACAGGAGTGATCTTTGCTCTTCTCGGTGATTCAGTCCTATCAGAGAATGATACTTATGTATCTCATTTTTTGTAATATTAATTTTAACCACCTGTTTCAGGTTGTATTTGTCATATTTCCTTACTACATAAAGCAATTTTTCCTTTTGTAATTAATAAATATTTTAAAAGGAGATAGGCTCACAATATGTAAAAGTCCTATTTTTCACTATATTTCACTCACTGACTTAGCATCCACTGATGGTTCTTTCCTAAAAGAATTGTAACTGTTTGCCAAATGGTAATTTTATATTCCCATCATTACTTCCAAGTTTACAAATTAATATTCTATTAAAGGAGTCCAGTGTGGTGCTACAGATTAATGTGCTGCACTGCAAAGTTTATTTGAATCCCAAAGTTGGAGGTTCAAGCTCACAAGCTGCTCTTCAGAAAACCTATACAAGTGTCTATGAATTGCAACCAACTGGACAGCACTTTACAACATTCTATTAGAAAATTTTTATTGTCTCCCTCCAAAATATCTGTTTAATAATTTTTAATATCATCATAGACTATATTGAGTATGTTGTTGTTGTTGTTAAGGGCGGTTGAGTCACTTTCAACTTATAGTGACCCTCTATAGGGTTTCCGAGGAGCAGCTGGTGGGCTTGAACTGCTGACCTTGAGGTTTGCTTTCCAGTGCTGATCCTACGGAACAGCATTAGGAGTCCATATTGAGTCCATTAAGTATATTATCTTATAAACATTTTTAAAAAATCTTCTTGCTCAAACTATTCCACATTTGGGCATACTTCAATGATGCCTCTGGTTTTTTGTGTTTTGTTTTTTTTTAAAAAAAAACTTGTTTCCATTGTTTTTTAGCTCATTCTTACTTTCTGGCATGACAAAATGTTCCAGATTTCATTATATAGTTCTCCTATCACATCTCTGTTATTGTTACTTGGTTGTCTTCTAACTGATAGAGCTATCATTGTTGTTGTTATATTCCGTTGAGTTGGTTCTGACTTAAAAAAAAACCCTGTGTAATCAAGTATTAATCCTATCCCCTCTATATGTAAGATTGATAGGGATGGGCAACTTAGACATTGGCTACCTACAATGAGTGGGCAATAAAGGCATAAAGTGACTGGCTTACAAGTTTTCAAGAGGGAGTTTAGTTTAAGAGTGTATACGTTTAGGTAGAGTCCCCACTGAATAGTTTTCATCTTGTCTAGAGATGGTGATAAGATTCTTATGATTCAAAAGTAATTGTTACCATGACTAATTGCAACTGTCACAACTGTAAAGGTAAAAGTTTTCTAACAAAAAGGGAGTGTGGGTAGGTAGTTAAGCTTACAGTCCAGGAACAGAGGACTCTGGGACCATCAAAGGAGAAGAGCATGAGTGGAATGAGGGACCCTATCCAATGAGGCAGCAACACCAGAGATGGAAGCTAAGATGAGGACATGGAGAGAGAGAACAGCGGAGGACTCTAAACTCATGGAAAGAGAAAGGCTGAGTGCTGGTGGCCAGGAGGCAGGCTTGCAGAATGTGCCCTTTAGTTGTTTAAATTATTATTATATATTCCTGAGTGTTTTTGTGTACATTCCCCCTCCCCTCAAAAAAAAAAAAAAAGAGGGAATGGAAATAAATATTGTTGAATGATGATGCACAGAGGAGACTGCAATCATTGCAACGAAATGATGAGCATAAACCCGATGTCCTCTCATGTAAACTATCACTTAATTCACAGAAAAAAAAACCAAAAAAAAAACCTGTGTAGGTTTCTGAAGTTGTAAATTTCAAGTGATCAGAGTGGCTGGTAGGTTTGAACTTCCGACCCTGTGGTTTGTAGTCCAATGCTCATTTACAGTACCATTGTTGATTAGAGTTGTTGAGTCATTCTGACTTATAGAGATCATGTATAAGGTTTCTGAGGAGCACCTGGTGGATTTGAACAACCATCAGTTCAAACTGACTTTGAGGTCCAGTATTTATCCTACAGTGCCACACCAGACTCCTACAGTACACCTAGAGTTAGTAAACACAGAAAAGTGCACAAATGCATGCTCACACACACCCATACATAAATATTAATTTATTTATCTTTACATCTGGATACACTCAAAAAGGTGCTCTAGTAGCATAGTAGTTAAGCACTGGGATGTTAAACAAAAGCTTGGCAACTGAAAGTCACCAGTTTCTTGGTAAGAGAAAGATGTGGCAACATGCTTTCTTCACGTTTACAGCCTTGGGAACCTTATGGGACAGTTCTAACTCTATCCTGTACAGTCACTATGAATCAGAATAAAGTTAATAGCAATGGGGTTCATCTATTCAAAGCCCATGAGTTCTTAAGGACAACTGAGATTCCAATCCAATCTTGTTACTCTGTCTCTTATAGTGGATAATCCCATTATCCACAATCTTTTGTTTTGTTGTTGTTAGCTGCTGTTAAGTTGGCTCGGATAGAATAAAATGTTGCCTAGTTCTGGGTCATCTTCTTCAAGATTGTGGGTACTTTTGAACCCACTGTTGGGGCTATGTATAAATATATCTAATTGTGTGCTTCCCTTATTTTTGCTGACCCTCTACTAAAATAAACGGTGTCTTTTTTTGCAATTGATCTTTCCTGATGATAATCCTAAAATACATTTCAAGCAATTTCGGAAATGTTAACTCTCACATCTATGAAAAACAGAACAGCTAATGCACATCTTGTAAAAAACGAATTTTTTGACCAGAGCGTAAAGGGTTTTTTTTGTTTTTAGTCTTAGACTATAAAACAAAATAATGTTTTTACAGTTACTGAGATAAGTTCTTTTCTTCACTATTCCATTTAAAATTCATATAAATATGTTGTTAAGTACTGTCATGTCAGTTCTGACTCATAGCAACCCTGTATAGGGTTTACTAGGAGTGGCAGGTGGATTTGTTTGAACCACCAACCTTGAGGTTAGTAGTCCAGTGCTTATGCTACAGTGACATTTGTTATTGTTCAAATTTCATTCAGAGATCCCCCAACATGCTAGTTAATTTAATTCATTGAGCATGTGAAATGTTATTGTTAAGTATCACTGAGTCAATTCCAAGTAATAGAGACCATTGGGCTGCTAATGTCAGGGTCAGCAGTTCAAAACTACCAGTCCATGGAAGAAACATGATGCTTTCGGTTCCCATAAAGATTTAAAACCTCGGAAACCCTGTACAGGGTCGCTATGAGTTGGAACCAACTCCACGGCACAGAGCCACTAACCACCATAAGGATTCTGAAGATTCGCAGGTTAGGTTGAACTGGCAACCTTTTGTTTAGCAATCCAATGTTTAACCTACAACACCACACTATTACTCCAGCTTTAAATATCAGAACTATGCACACAACCCAAAAAAGGAGTATTCGGACGTTTTACTCCCACATCTTTCCTTTTGCTATTTTCTCATTTTCCCAATCTCCACTCTCTGTGTTCATCCCCTGTAAATAGGCAATAACATGAGTTTCTGGATTACCATTTATATTTTTTTACACCAATGTGCATATACATATAATCTGTCTTTCATTCTTAGATCATAGTCTTAACAATGTACTTTGCTTTTTCAGTTAACAATATATTCATTCATTCTTTTTAAGGCAGTAAGTCATTCCATTGAATACATCTGTGTATTCAACTACTCTTTCATACATAAGCATTTAGATCATTTTAAAATATTTTATCATTATAAACAATGCCATAACGAATAACCTTGAATACAAAATTTTATATTGTAGAAGGAGTATCTTCTTGGTAAATTCTTAGAAGTGGAATTCCTTGGTCAAAAGTTAAGTGTAATTAGTTTTTGTTGTTGTTAAGTGTTGTCAAGTTGGTTCTAACTCATACAGAACCTGTATAGTGACTGGTGAACTTGAACTGCTGATCTTGTGGCTTTAGATACTGCCATATTCGCCTCCAAAACCTCATGTAAATTTTCCTATCAATGTTGTATAATGAAAAGAACTGGGTTTTTCACTCCACCCCCAATGTAATTTTATCAGATATGCTGAGCAGCAGTTGAGTGGATAATTTATATTTACTTTCTTTATTGCCTATAGATATCATTTAACCATGTTGCTAACAATTAAAGAAGAGGTTTACATATATGAAAAGAAACAGAGAAGAGGAGCTGGGAAAAGAATCTTTCTTGCAGAAAAAAAAAAAAGTTGGCTTTGATCACAGCAGGCAGAAAAACACACACACACACTCATATATATATATATCTATATCTTCCTTTTGAAAGTATAACAGACCAAGAAGATTTTACAGTAATTTTTTTTTCATAGCCAAGATTAAGCCCAGACTCCTGCACATTCCTAATTTCCAAGCCAATATTGGAAAAAATGGCATAGCATACTCAGATTATCTACTTAAATGATTCTCTTTCATTAGCCATTAATAATGATCAACACATTTATCCCAACTCTTACCACAATATTTTTTTATTGTTTTTGTGTTTCCTAAACAAAGAAAAATTTGTTAAAAGCTAAAGAATAATAACTGATATTTTCTTAATGCTTACATGTGCAGATACCATCCCAAAGTTTTACCTGTATTATCGCATTCATCCTCATAACATCATATGAGATTGTTTTTATTATAATCTTCCCATTTTATAGATGAGAAAACAGAGATCTGGAGAACACAAATAACTTGCCTAAGGTTATAATTTGCAACTGATCATGGGGCTGTCCTAGGACCTGGCAGCATTTAGCTCCATTGTGCATGAGATAGCCCAGGGCATATTTGACAGCAACTAACAATAGCAAGGCATTGTGGGTTAATGCACCAGACTGCAAAGCCATTAGAACTGCAAGGTTGGCAGTTCAAGCTCACCAGCTGCTCCTCGGAAACCCCATAAAGGGTTGCTATGGGCCGGAATCAACTCAACAGCACTTAACAACAACAACAACTGCAATAGCAAAGGGTCATAAAGAGTGAAAACCGAGTAGGTTGGGAGCTGAATGGTAGTCTGTTTCATTCCAAAGCACATGTGCTTTCCTTCCCTGTGGTGGGCAGTGGAATATGAGATGCCTTTCTGACACATCTTGTAACATCATATGTAGGCTCTTAGTCAGCTGAAGGCAAGCGCATTAATTTACAAATCACATGGTAGTGTGTCACTACTTACAAATAAAGGAAAAGGTGGTTTTAGTGATTTCCAAATAGTCGCTTAATAAGCATCTTGTGGTTTTTACCTTTTTGGCAAACAAAGCTTGATACATGTGCACATTTATTATTCCCTTGTGACTGTGGTTTATATACAAGCATCCTATTAAAAGAGTTTTTAAAAGAATGAAATGTGATTTCCCTTCTGACAGCAAAGGAAAACTATAAAGATGGTTGTTGCCCTCCTGTTCATATCTGTGTTTGGACATCAAGCCTTTAGTCCCCAGAACTCTATCACCAGATTTTTATATTTCCATAAATCTGTCCATGAATACAACACTGTCCAACCGAAAAAACAATATAACTGCAAAACATTGTGTGCATATGATACCTGGATCCAATTTACTTTAATTGAGTCTGTAAGTGAAAATAAAATGATGCTTTAACTCTTTGAAATGACAATATCATGTCATTTAGATAAGTGCCACCAAATCAGTATTGAAATTTTGTTATTATTTTCCTTACTGGTAAAAGAAATTTACCTGTAATGCATAGTTTAAATAATTACTTTTAAACAAAAGCTTCTTGTCTGCATTGCTTATTTATCTTTTGAGACCAACTCAGCAGGGCTATGTATTTTATTAAAATTGCCTTCAGACTGCTAATGGCAGGGCGTCTGTTAGCACAGGAAAAGTGATGGCAGTTTGACTCCTATTCCTAATATTGGGAGTCAGTCCAGACACTTAAGAGCCAGAACTCTGCTGTGCATTTGACTATGTTATCAACACTTTACTTGCTAATGATACTAGTGACAGCATTTCAATATGATGGGTCAGACTTAAATAGGAAAGCTTATAATTGTGCTTACAGAACCAAAGAAACTACCACCACCATCCCCCAAAAAACTCCTTTTATCAGCAGATCACTTAGTGTTAAGCTTCATGAATGGGAATTATTTGGTAAGCTTCTATTGAATGTTTTTTTTTTCCCCTTTTCCACCTCCCACCTTGAATGGGGAGCTTCTATCAGCACCTGATATCTAGCCGTTCAGAAAATGACAACTGAAAGCCTTCCTGTGGTGCAACCGTGTGCCAGCTACCCAGCAGAAGGTCACACTGATGACTTTCCTGTGGCTTTTATTTTCCCCAGGGAAATCCACAGCCAGAGCTGATTGCTTGCCAAATATGCTGAGTGCCACAAACCAGCAGCACTAAGAACCCCCATCCTTCTTGAATGGGAAGCAGTAAGCAACTGTGCTGAACACCTGTGTCAGCCCCTGTTCCTGGGGACACCCCAGGCAAGCACTCATTCAGCATTCAGGGCTAGGGCTCCCTCTTCTAACCAGCACTTCTGTCCAAAAACTTCTCAGTAGTCATATGATAATAGTTATGTTTGGCAGATCTCTATAACATCAGCGTGTTTACTGCTAAAGAGAATGATTTAAACCACTCATGAATTAAATAGCTTGCTATATATGTCTAAAGGAAACTAGCATAGTGAATGTCTTTCATGTTCCTTGAAAGTAAAAGCAACCTTCTCCATCCAACTTGAGAAAGAGCCTTACACATGGATGGCATGATTCCAGAGATGAATACAATCTAATCAATTATCTTTTACCCCTAACTGATAGTAATCATATGCCAAATTAAATCAATGATAATTCTAGTAAAGAAATTGGATGGAGGAAAAGACAAGCAATATAAATAAAACAGTGCCCGGTGGAACGAGAAACATCATTGCTGGTGTCTGATGGATCTGGGCTAAAAGCAGAGAATATCAGAAAGATGTTTACCTATGCTTTATTGACTACACAAAGGCTTTCGATTGTGTGGATCATGACAAGCTATGGACAACATTGAGAAATATGAGTATTCTTGAACACTTAATTGTGCTCATGAGGAATCTGTACATGGACTAACAGGCAGTTGTTCGAACAGAAAATGGCAACACTGAATGGTTTCAAATTAAGAAAGGTGTGTGCCATGGTTATATTCTTTCACCATATTTATTCAACCTGAAATGCTGAGCAAATAATCTGAGAAGCTGGGTTATATGAAAAAAATAATGTGGCACCAGGATTGGAGGAAGACTCATTAACAACCTGGGATATGCAGATGATACAACCTTGCTTGATGAAAGTGAAGAAGACTTAAAATATTTGCTGATGAAGATCAAAGAGCACAACGTTCGGTATGGATTGCATCTCAATGTAAAGAAACCAAAAATCCTCACCACTGGTCCAATAAACAATATTCTTACCAATGGAGAAAAGATTGAAGTTGTCTAGGACTTCATTCTTCGTGGAAGCAGCAGTCAAGAAATCAAATGATGTATTGCATTAGGCAAATCTGCTGCAAAAGACCTTTTTAAAGTGTTGAAGAGCAAAGATGTCAGCTTGAAGACTAAGATGTGTGCCTGACCTAAGCCATGGTATTTTCAATAACCTCATATTCATGTGAAAGCTGGACAGTGAATAAGGAAGACCATAGAAGAATTGATGCTTTTGAGTTATGGTGTTGGAGGAGAATATTGAAAGTGCCATGGGCTGCCAAAAGAACCAACAGATCTGTGTTGGAGGATGTGCAGCCAGAGTGCTCCTTGAAGGCCAAGATGGCCAAACTTCATCTCTCATACTTCAGACATATTGTCAAGAGGGACCAGTCACTAGAGAAGGATATCATATTTGGTAAGGTGGAGGGCCAGAGAAAAAGAGGAAGACCCCCTTTGAGATGGATTGGCACTGTGGCAGCAACAATGAACTCAGGCATAATAAGGATCGTGAGGTTGGCACAGGACTGCGCAGTGTTTCATTGCCGTGCATAAGGTCACTATTAATAGGTACTGACTCGATGGCACATGACAACAACAACAACAACATATATGAATGAAGAAATGAACAAGTAAATTCAAATAAAATTTACAGAAATTATTACATCCCAGTGAGTCAATAAATCCAGCATTTTGTGCTTAGTGTTTGCATGCCTGTCAGTCAAATCCTGTGTATAAATTAAAAACAAATAAATGAAATCTAGCCTAGTTCAGTACCATACAGCTTGTTAAGCAGGAGAACTGCAGAGTTCCCATTATTACACTGGATCTGCTTCAAAATTTCTCACGGCATTCATACTTCTGGTCTTTAGGTGTATTTTCTGTATGTGAATTAACTTTTTTTCACTACATTGGCAACTATTACTGTGAAGTTTAAAATCATATAGCTTCATCTTCAACTGCCGTATGAAGCTCTACAATCTCTGCACAAAATATTGCCCCAGTATCTCAAGGTGAAGACACTTAAAACAACTCCTGCCCGTCCCATTTGGAAGGTAAGCAAGCAAACTAGTAAATAAGTTGTGAGTAAATGAATGAACAGATATTTTTTTTTTTTATTATCTGTGAAGTGCATGCCATTAATGCCCGTTATGCTATATTAAAATGTATCCCTTATTTCTCTAGTAAGTCATCAAGTCCTATTGATTCTATATTTACATTTACATTTCTTTCTGTCCCCAGCTGCTACCACCTTACTCCTGACTTTACTGATGTCTTGCTTGATGATTGCATTGACCTTCTACCTTTCTTCTTACAGCCTGTCCCCACCTAACCAACATCACAGTACTACCATGTTCATTAATTCAAGGCCCTAATACACACACATATACACTTTCCTTATAGATAAACAAAAATTTTCCGTTGCTCCCTGAGTCCTGATAAATTAAAGCAAATCACTTAGAATGAGATCCAATTTCCTCTATGACCTGATCCCATAACTCATTATAACAGTCATTTTTGCCCATTTTATAGACCTTGTGCTGCATCCAAACTTACTCAACCTCAGATACTTATGACAGCAGGATACACTAGGCATCCTTCCAGTGTCCAACATCTCTACCAGAAAAAACAATAGGCATCCTTCAAGGTTCCAATGGCACCTTGTCTATGAAGCTGTCTCTGTTTAATCTCTGAGCCCTCATGGAAAGACACTCTGCACCTCTGTTGGTGCCTTTATACATTTGATTTCACATTATATTCATTTGGTCATGGACCTTCAAACCAAATTTACTCAGGACAAATTATTACTCAAGAAAGTACTTTGAAAGGTGTGTTAGAGATATAGTTGAGAAAAAGAAAGCCTAATTGCTTTCTACTAATGGCTACCAAAATTTGTGTTGGGTTTAGTGTGATGGAAATAGTTTTGGCAATACAGAATTAGGTTTGAGGAGTGAGAGGGAGGAAAGAGAAGGACACAGCAAGCTAAGATGTTAAGGAAATTGTATATAAAAGGAGTCGTTTTTGGTGGAAGAAGTAGGTCAAGAAAAAGGTGGGTTTTTTTGTTTTTTTTTTTTTGCTGATTTACTTGTGTTTAAAATGAAAAATGTGAGCATGATTGAATGAATAAGGTTCCAATAAAGAAGGAGTAGAAAAGAATAAACGATTCTGGAATGGTCCAGAAGAGTGGAGCTTAGGCACTGACGAAGGAACTGGCTCTTATGTGAGGAGTATCTTCTCCATGGGCTATAAAAGAAAGGGAAGGGAACCACCCCAGATTCAAAGACAAGTTTAGGCTTGATGGTGAAGTTGAAGAAGGCATGCCTCCCCACTTTTAAAATAATGTTAAAGTAAAATTTTGTCCTTTTTCTCTTTAATCATAAAATTGATTCTTAATTAAAAAGGAAAGAATATACATAATATGGAGTCCTGGTGTGGCACTGTGTGCTAATGTGCTAGATGAAAAGTCAAGTTTGAACCACAGGTAAGGCTGTTCAAGCTCATCAGCCAGCCACTCCTTGGAAACCTTACACAGGATCGTTATGGCTCACAATGGACTCAATGGCACTTAACAAGCAAACACACACAATATAAGAATTTCAGTAATTAATTTTTAAATATTAGGACAAAATAAGTTCATATATTTGTTGCAGAAATATTTTGATAGCAAAGTCATGAAACAAATAATGTGTACGACCTAGAGTTTTAAAAGTTTCCTTTTTAAGTTTTTATTTAAAAATTTGTTAACTTTTTGGTAAACTGCTTTTAAGCAATTAGAATTGATGCCATCAGATCCAAGTAAAGGAGCTTGCCCACCTCCACCCCCCAGCATTTCATTTGCATATGTTGTTGTTAGGTGCTGTCAAGTTGGCTCTGACTCACAGTGACCTTATGCAGAATGAAACATTGCCCAACCTCACCACCACTGTCACGCGTGAGCCCATTGCTGCTAGTCACTTCAATTTCTTCACATGATAGAAAAATGAAAATTTTACAAATGATTATTTCTTCCAATGTCATTAATATGTTCTCTATCCTGAGAAATTTTCAGAAAATAAATACTAATATT